>NC_071625.1:7500-364166 GCF_014839835.1 Dryobates pubescens
CTCACCCTCACCCTCACCCTCACCCTCACCCACTCCCCTCACCCTCACCCTCACCCTCACCCACTCCTCACCCTCCACTCCCCATCACCCACTCCCTCACCCTCACCCTCACCCACTCACCCTCACCCCTCCCCTCACCCTCACCCTCACCCACTCCCCTCACCCCTCACCCTCACCCTCACCCTCACCCACTACCCCTCACCACTCACCCTCACCCTCACCCTCACCCTCACCCACTCCCCTCACCCACTCCCCTCACCCTCACCTCACCCACTCACCCTCACCCCTCACCTCACCCTCACCCTCACCCTCACCCCACTCCCCTCACCCTCACCCTCACCCTCACCCACTCCCCTCACCCTCACCCTCACCCTCACCCACTCCCCTCACCCTCACCCTCACCCACTCCCCTCACCCTCACCCTCACCCACTCCCCTCACCCTCACCCTCACCCACTCCCCTCACCCTCACCCTCACCCACTCCCCTCACCCTCACCCTCACCCTCACCCTCACCCACTCCCCTCACCCTCACCCTCCCCCCTTTCCCCCTTTCCCCCTTTCCCCCTTTCCCCCTTTCCCCCTTTCCCCCTTTCCCCTTTCCCCCTTTCCCCCTTTCCCCCTTTCCCCCTTTCCCCCTTTCCCCTTTCCCCCTTTCCCCCTTTCCCCCTTTCCCCCTTTCCCCCTTTCCCCCTTTCCCCCTTTCCCCCTTTCCCCCTTTCCCCCTTTCCCCCTTTCCCCCTTTCCCCCTTTCCCCCTTTCCCCCTTTCCCCCTTTCCCCTTTCCCCCTTTCCCCCTTTCCCCCTTTCCCCCTTTCCCCCTTTCCCCCTTTCCCCTTTCCCCCTTTCCCCCTTTCCCCCTTTCCCCCTTTCCCCCTTTCCCCCTTTCCCCCTTTCCCCCTTTCCCCCTTTCCCCCTTTCCCCTTTCCCCCTTTCCCCCTTTCCCCCTTTCCCCCTTTCCCCCTTTCCCCTTTCCCCTTTCCCCCTTTCCCCCTTTCCCCCTTTCCTCCATTTCCCCTTCCCCCTTTCCCCTTTCCCCCTTTCCCCCTTTCCCCCTTTCCCCCTTTCCCCCTTTCCCCCTTTCCCCCTTTCCCCCTTTCCCCCTTTCCCCCTTTCCCCCTTTCCCCCTTTCCCCCTTTCCCCCTTTCCCCCTTTCCCCCTTTCCCCCTTTCCCCCTTTCCCCCTTTCCCCCTTTCCCCCTTTCCCCCTTTCCCCCCTTCCCCCTTTCCCCCTTTCCCCTTTCCCCCTTTCCCCTTTCCCCCTTTCCCCCTTTCCCCTTTCCCCCTTTCCCCCTTTCCCCCTTTCCCCCTTTCCCCCTTTCCCCCTTTCCCCCTTTCCCCCTTTCCCCCTTTCCCCCTTTCCCCCTTTCCCCCTTTCCCCCTTTCCCCCTTTCCCCCTTTCCCCCTTTCCCCCTTTCCCCCTTTCCCCCTTTCCCCCTTTCCCCCTTTCCCCCTTTCCCCCTTTCCCCCTTTCCCCCTTTCCCCCTTTCCCCCTTTCCCCCTTTCCCCCTTTCCCCCTTTCCCCCTTTCCCCCTTTCCCCCTTTCCCCCTTTCCCCCTTTCCCCCTTTCCCCCTTTCCCCCTTTCCCCCTTTCCCCCTTTCCCCCTTTCCCCCTTTCCCCCTTTCCCCCTTTCCCCCTTTCCCCCTTTCCCCCTTTCCCCCTTTCCCCCTTTCCCCCTTTCCCCCTTTCCCCCTTTCCCCTTTCCCCCTTTCCCCCTTTCCCCCTTTCCCCCTTTCCCCCTTTCCCCCTTTCCCCCTTTCCCCCTTTCCCCTTTCCCCCTTTCCCCCTTTCCCCTTTCCCCCTTTCCCCCTTTCCCCCTTTCCCCCTTTCCCCCTTTCCCCCTTTCCCCCTTTCCCCCTTTCCCCCTTTCCCCCTTTCCCCCTTTCCCCCTTTCCCCCTTTCCCCCTTTCCCCCTTTCCCCCTTTCCCCCTTTCCCCCTTTCCCCCTTTCCCCCTTTCCCCCTTTCCCCCTTTCCCCTTTCCCCCTTTCCCCCTTTCCCCCTTTCCCCCTTTCCCCCTTTCCCCCTTTCCCCCTTTCCCCCTTTCCCCCTTTCCCCCTTTCCCCCTTTCCCCCTTTCCCCCTTTCCCCCTTTCCCCCTTTCCCCCTTTCCCCCTTTCCCCTTTCCCCCTTTCCCCCTTTCCCCCTTTCCCCCTTTCCCCCTTTCCCCCTTTCCCCCTTTCCCCCTTTCCCCCTTTCCCCCTTTCCCCCTTTCCCCTTTCCCCCTTTCCCCCACCGCCTGAAGCAGAAAAATAGTAAAAAAAACACCAGCTGAAAAATCTCTCCTCTCTACCTAGCTACTCAAGAATGCTAGCAATCTTTATTTACAAAGTTTTTGCTATCTCTCCCCTCCCTCTCTTCCCTCACCTACCTGGGTTTCTACAAGATCAAAAGAAATTCCAACTGCAACACCACTCAGTCCCCAAACATAGCCAATGTGCACCCATTACACAGGGGACCTGTTCTCACCAGGGTCTCACTACTTCCTTACCCTTCTTTGCTTTCCTCATTTTTATTAGGACTACAAACCCTGCTCCCGTCACACACACCCACCAACAACAAAGAATTGCAACAGTGGAGTACACGGGGAGTGCAGCGCTTCACACAGAGGAGTACCTCACTGCCAAGTACACGGGGCGTGCAGCGCTTCACACAGAGGAGTACCTCACTGCCGAGTACACGGAGAGTGCAGCGCTTCACACAGAGGGGGGTTATCGCACTGCCGAGTACACGGGGAGTGCCGCGCTTCACACAGAGGAGGAGCATCGCACTGCCGAGTACATGCCGAGTGCTGCGCTTCACACAGAGGAGGAGCATCGCACTGCCGAGTACATGCCGAATGCTGCGCTTCACACAGAGGAGGAGCATCGCACTGCCGAGTACATGCCGAATGCTGCGCTTCACACAGAGGAGGAGCATCGCACTGCCGAGTACATGCCGAATGCTGCGCTTCACACAGAGGAGGAGCATCGCACTGCCGAGTACATGCCGAATGCTGCGCTTCACATAGAGGAGGAGCATCGCACTGCCGAGTACATGCCGAATGCTGCGCTTCACATAGAGGAGGAGCATCGCACTGCCGAGTACATGCCGAATGCTGCGCTTCACACAGAGGAGGAGCATCGCACTGCCGAGTACATGCCGAATGCTGCGCTTCACATAGAGGAGGAGCATCGCACTGCCGAGTACATGCCGAATGCGGCGCTTCACACAGAGGGGAGGTACCGCGCTGCCGACTACATACAAAGTGCGGCGCTTCACACAGAGTGTAGCACTTTGCAGAGCACGTAGTGTTCTTCCTTCATGCGTTTTGAGGAAGGTGCCACTACTTCCTTGCCCTTACTTTGTTTCTTAATTTTTATTAGTACTGAGAAACCTCTTCTGCTCACACACCGAACCAGAACAAAAAAGTGCAGCAAGGACTGATCCTAAACACTGCATGACTGGCTACACTCAAATTCTTCACAACTTGCGCTTCGTCCATCTCTGGCCGCTCCCCTCGCAGAGACACGGAACCGCAGATCAGGACTCCCTCTCGCTTCGTAGGTATTTTCTACATCTCAGTCATGCCCACACTCAGCAACACAGTGAAAATATCAAGAAGGCGTTAAACATTGGAGGAACCTCCTCTGCCTCCACACAACCCATCCTACAATTCCTTAAGTCCCTCAGGGATACAGAGTGCGGCGGCGGCATACAACGTTTTACAGAGTGCGGCGGCGGCATACAACGTTTTACAGAGTGCGGCGGCGGCATACAACGTTTTACAGAGTGCGGCGGCGGCATACAACGTTTTACAGAGTGCGGCGGCGGCATACAACGTTTTACAGAGTGCGGCGGCGGCATACAACGTTTTACAGAGTGCGGCGGCGGCATACAACGTTTTACAGAGTGCGGCGGCGGCATACAACGTTTTACAGAGTGCGGCGGCGGCATACAACGTTTTACAGAGTGCGGCGGCGGCATACAACGTTTTACAGAGTGCGGCGGCGGCATACAACGTTTTACAGAGTGCGGCGGCGGCATACAACGTTTTACAGAGTGCGGCGGCGGCATACAACGTTTTACAGAGTGCGGCGGCGGCATACAACGTTTTACAGAGTGCGGCGGCGGCATACAACGTTTTACAGAGTGCGGCGGCGGCATACAACGTTTTACAGAGTGCGGCGGCGGCATACAACGTTTTACAGAGTGCGGCGGCGGCATACAACGTTTTACAGAGTGCAGCGGCGGCATACAACCTCTTCAATTTCATGCCAAAGCTTCCAGAACATAAAAGCAAATTCTAACTAGAGCAAAAGATATTTTGAAAACAAACCTATAGAGAGTATATCCATTATAAACAGGTGGCCTTCCATTGTGTGTATCTGGAGGCATTTATCATTCTTTATCTTTTAAATTTGCTGTGGAATTATTTAGTCTGCTTCTTTAGGTTTTCCATTAAAATTAAACCCTATCAACAGAGCCTAGCAAAGCTGCTTCCCCCAGGCACAAGGGCAAGAGAAGCCCCTAACTGGGCTGTTAACACACCTTTTAAGGGGTTCTGAGGACATCTGAGGTGGGTCTGAGGGTATCAGAGGAGAATAGGGGGCATGTGGAGGGATGTGGGGAGCCTCTACAGTGCCCCAAAAAGAGCTTTTAGTTGGACTTTTAGGGTTAGTCCAAACCTCCAACTACTAAGGTGCCTGCCACCAGCCACCACCAACTACTACAGTGCATGGCACCAGCCACCCTCAACTAACCCTAACCATCCAACTAAAACAGCGAGAGGACATCCTCCTCTTTAGAGGCACCCACATGCCCCTGAATTCCCTTTGGGCAGCCCCACACCCATCACAGATGCAAACAGAGCCCCTTAGGAGGGGTGGCAACACTGACCGGTTAGGGGGGTGTCTCTTACCGCTGTGCGTGGGAAGGAGCTCAGCCAGCCTCTGTTCAGATTTTCTATTAAAAAAAGCAAACCACCCACACAAACTCAAATCAATGAGTATTTAAAACAACTACAACACACACAAAGGAAAATACATTCTTTGTGTATTACACATACACACTGTAAGTTTACATATTTCAGAACCCCATGTAGCTCCTTTCACAGCCTCTTTTCACACATGAATACCACACTTCTACTCCTAGTTAAACAGGAGAGCTATGGAGTTGGAGGAGAGGGGTCAGGGTTAGCTGGCCTCCTAGGGGTCTTAATCCCCTCCAAGAACATTCAGGCATTTCAAATGTTCTAAGATGATACAGAAGAACCCCAGAGAGAAAAACAGGCTTGGACTTACCTTGAGGGGAGCCCAAGGAAATCAGAAAAAAGCTGAGCAAAGAGCCAACCTCAGCAGAGCCGGGCACCACCGAGGAGAGCTGAACCCCACCGAGCCCAGTCTGAAGTGGCCAGGCTTGACGGAGCCACCATCCTTCTAGGGAAGGAAAATTCTCTTTGCTGACCAGTCCTAAACATACAATTACTAGCCACACACCCATTCACAACTTTCACTTTGTACATCTCTGGCCACGCTCCTCCTCCTCTGCCTCCACACAACCCATACAACAATTCATTACGTCCCTCAGGGATACAGAGTTCAGCAGCGACAGCCAGTTAGCTTTTACAGAGTTCAGCAGCGACAGCCAGTTAGCTTTTACAGAGTTCAGCAGCGACAGCCAGTTAGCTTTTACAGAGTTCAGCAGCGACAGCCAGTTAGCTTTTACAGAGTTCAGCAGCGACAGCCAGTTAGCTTTTACAGAGTTCAGCAGCGACAGCCAGTTAGCTTTTACAGAGTTCAGCAGCGACAGCCAGTTAGCTTTTACAGAGTTCAGCAGCGACAGCCAGTTAGCTTTTACAGAGTTCAGCAGCAACAGCCAGTTAGCTTTTACAGAGTTCAGCAGCGACAGCCAGTTAGCTTTTACAGAGTTCAGCAGCGACAGCCAGTTAGCTTTTACAGAGTTCAGCAGCGACAGCCAGTTAGCTTTTACAGAGTTCAGCAGCAACAGCCAGTTAGCTTTTACAGAGTTCTTCCTCCATGCATTTTGAGGAGGGTGTCACTACTTCCTTTCCCTTATTTTGTTCTCTAATTTGTATTCATATTAAGAAAACTATTCCCATCACACACCCAACCACAACAAAGAAGTGCAACAAGGACCAATCCTAAGCATTCCTTGACTGGCCACACTCAAATTCACAACTTGCGCTTCGTCCATCTCTGGCCGCTCCCCTCGCAGAGACACGGAACCGCAGATCAGGACTCCCTCTCGCTTCGTAGGTAATTTCTACGTCTCAGTCATGCCCACTCAGCCACACACTGAAAACATCAAGAAGGCATCAAACATTGGAGGAACCACCCCTGCCTCCACACAACCCATCCTACAATTTATTAAGTCCCTCAGGGATACAGACTACAGCAGCAACACTTTACAGAGTCGGCAGACTACAGCAGCAACACTTTACAGAGTCGGCAGACTACAGCAGCAACACTTTACAGAGTCGGCAGACTACAGCAGCAACACTTTACAGAGTCGGCAGACTACAGCAGCAACACTTTACAGAGTCGGCAGACTACAGCAGCAACACTTTACAGAGTCGGCAGACTACAGCAGCAACACTTTACAGAGTCGGCAGACTACAGCAGCAACACTTTACAGAGTCGGCAGACTACAGCAGCAACACTTTACAGAGTCGGCAGACTACAGCAGCAACACTTTACAGAGTCGGCAGACTACAGCAGCAACACTTTACAGAGTCGGCAGACTACAGCAGCAACACTTTACAGAGTCGGCAGACTACAGCAGCAACACTTTACAGAGTCGGCAGACTACAGCAGCAACACTTTACAGAGTCGGCAGACTACAGCAGCAACACTTTACAGAGTCGGCAGACTACAGCAGCAACACTTTACAGAGTCGGCAGACTACAGCAGCAACACTTTACAGAGTCGGCAGACTACAGCAGCAACACTTTACAGAGTCGGCAGACTACAGCAGCAACACTTTACAGAGTTGGCAGACTACAGCAGCAACACTTTACAGAGTTGGCAGACTACAGCAGCAACACTTTACAGAGTTGGCAGACTACAGCAGCAACACTTTACAGAGTTGGCAGACTACAGCAGCAACACTTTACAGAGTTTTTTCCTTCATGCACTTTGAGGAGGGTGTCACTACTTCCTTGCCCTTTTTGTTTCTCAATTTCTATTAGTACTAACCAACCCCTTCCCCTCACACACCCAACCACAACAAAGAATTGCAGCAAGGACTGATCCTAAACACTCTGACTGGCCACACTCAAAGTCTTCACAACTTCCGCTTCATCCGTCTCTGGCCACACCTCTTGCAGAGACACACAACCACAGATGAGGACTCCCACTCGCTTCATAGGTATTTTCTAAGTCTCAGTCATGCCCACACTCAGCCACACAATGAAAACATCAAGAAGGTGTCAAACATTGGAGGAATTTCCCTGCCTCCACACAACCCATCCTACAATTCATTAAGTCCCTCAGGGATACAGAGTTGAGCAGCACAGCAAACCCCCCCCGTTCCACAGAGTTGAGCAGCACAGCAAACCCCCCCGCCCCCGTTTCACAGAGTTGAGCAGCACAGCAAACCCCCCCACCCCGTTTCACGGAGTTGAGCAGCACAGCAAACCCCCCCGCCCCCATTTCACAGAGTTCAGCAGCACAACAAACCCCCCCGCCCCGTTTCACGGAGTTGAGCAGCACAGCAAACCCCCCCCCCGTTTCACGGAGTTGAGCAGCACAGCAAACCCCCCCCCGTTTCACGGAGTTGAGCAGCACAGCAAACCCCCCCCGTTTCACGGAGTTGAGCAGCACAGCAAACCCCCCCCGTTTCACGGAGTTGAGCAGCACAGCAAACCCCCCCGCCCCCGTTTCACGGAGTTGAGCAGCACAGCAAACCCCCCCCTTCACGGAGTTGAGCAGCACAGCAAACCCCCCCGCCCCCGTTTCACGGAGTTGAGCAGCACAGCAAAACCCCCCCGCCCCGTTTCACGGAGTTGAGCAGCACAGCAAAACCCCCCCGCCCCCGTTTCACGGAGTTGAGCAGCACAGCAAAACCCCCCCACCCCCGTTTCACGGAGTTGAGCAGCACAGCAAACCCCCCCACCCCGTTTCACGGAGTTGAGCAGCACAGCAAACCCCCCCCGTTTCAGGGAGTTGAGCAGCACAGCAAACCCCCCCCCCGTTTCAGGGAGTTGAGCAGCACAGCAAACCCCCCCCCCGTTTCACGGAGTTGAGCAGCACAGCAAACCCCCCCCCGTTTCACGGAGTTGAGCAGCACAGCAAAACCCCCCGCCCCCGTTTCACGGAGTTGAGCAGCACAGCAAAACCCCCCGCCCCCGTTTCACGGAGTTGAGCAGCACAGCAAACCCCCCCGCCCCCGTTTCACGGAGTTGAGCAGCACAGCAAACCCCCCCGCCCCCGTTTCACGGAGTTGAGCAGCACAGCAAAACCCCCCGCCCCCGTTTCACGGAGTTGAGCAGCACAGCAAAACCCCCCCACCCCGTTTCACGGAGTTGAGCAGCACAGCAAACCCCCCCCCGTTTCAGGGAGTTGAGCAGCACAGCAAACCCCCCCCCGTTTCAGGGAGTTGAGCAGCACAGCAAACCCCCCCCCCGTTTCACGGAGTTGAGCAGCACAGCAAACCCCCCCCCCGTTTCACGGAGTTGAGCAGCACAGCAAACCCCCCCGCCCCCGTTTCACGGAGTTGAGCAGCACAGCAAACCCCCCCGCCCCCGTTTCACGGAGTTGAGCAGCACAGCAAACCCCCCCGCCCCGTTTCACAGAGTTGAGCAGCACAGCAAACCCCCCCGCCCCCGTTTCACAGAGTTGAGCAGCACAGCAAACCCCCCCGCCCCCGTTTCACAGAGTTGAGCAGCACAGCAAACCCCCCCGCCCCCGTTTCACAGAGTTGAGCAGCACAGCAAACCCCCCCGCCCCCGTTTCACAGAGTTGAGCAGCACAGCAAACCCCCCCGCCCCCGTTTCACAGAGTTGAGCACCACAGCATCCCCCCCCGCCCCCGTTTCACAGAGTTGAGCACCACAGCAACCCCCCCATTTCACACAGTTGAGCACCACAGCAACCCCCCCCGTTTCACACAGTTGAGCACCACAGCAACCCCCCCCCGTTTCACACAGTTGAGCACCACAGCAAACCCCCCCCGTTTCACACAGTTGAGCACCACAGCAAACCCCCCCTCTTTTACAGAGTTGAGCAGCACA
Source organism: Dryobates pubescens (assembly GCF_014839835.1). Classification (NCBI taxonomy): domain Eukaryota; kingdom Metazoa; phylum Chordata; class Aves; order Piciformes; family Picidae; genus Dryobates; species Dryobates pubescens. The sequence continues at coordinate 16,726 of NC_071625.1, forward strand.
GCAAACCCCCCCCGTTCCACAGAGTTGAGCACCACAGCAAACCCCCCCCGTTCCACAGAGTTGAGCACCACAGCAAACCCCCCCCGTTCCACAGAGTTGAGCACCACAGCAAACCCCCCCCGTTTCACAGAGTTGAGCACCACAGCAACCCCCCCCTTCACAGAGTTGAGCACCACAGCAACCCCCCTGTTTCACAGAGTTGAGCAGCACAGCAACCCCCCTGTTTCACAGAGTTGAGCAGCACAGCAACCCCCCCCTTTCACAGAGTTGAGCAGCACAGCCACCCCCCCCTTCACAGAGTTGAGCAGCACAGCAAACCCCCCCGTTTCACAGAGTTGAGCAGCACAGCAAACCCCCCCCGTTTCACAGAGTTGAGCAGCACAGCAACCCCCCCCGTTTCACAGAGTTGAGCAGCACAGCAAACCCCCCCCGTTTCACAGAGCTGAGCAGCACAGCAACCCCCCCCCGTTTCACAGAGCTGAGCAGCACAGCAACCCCCCCCCGTTTCACAGAGCTGAGCAGCACAGCAACCCCCCCCGTTTCACAGAGCTGAGCAGCACAGCAAACCCCCCCCCGTTTCACAGAGCTGAGCAGCACAGCAAACCCCCCCCCCGTTTCACAGAGCGGAGCAGCACAGCAAACCCCCCCCCCGTTTCACAGAGCTGAGCAGCACAGCAAACCCCCCCCCCGTTTCACAGAGCTGAGCAGCACAGCAAACCCCCCCTCCCCGTTTCACAGAGTTGAGCAGCACAGCAAACCCCCCCTCCCCGTTTCACAGAGTTGAGCAGCACAGCAAACCCCCCCGCCCCGTTTCACAGAGTTGAGCAGCACAGCAAACCCCCCCGCCCCGTTTCACAGAGTTGAGCAGCACAGCAAACCCCCCCCCCCGTTTCACAGAGTTGAGCAGCACAGCAAACCCCCCACCCCGTTTCACAGAGTTGAGCAGCACAGCAAACCCCCCACCCCGTTTCACAGAGTTGAGCAGCACAGCAAACCCCCCACCCCGTTTCACAGAGTTGAGCAGCACAGCAAACCCCCCACCCCGTTTCACAGAGTTGAGCAGCACAGCAAACCCCCCACCCCGTTTCACAGAGTTGAGCAGCACAGCAAAGCCCCCCCCTTTCACAGAGTTGAGCAGCACATTCTAATTAAAGCAAAACAAATTTTGGAAACAAATCTATAGAGACTGTATTGATTATAAACAGGTGACCTTCTCTCATATGTATCAGGAGACATTTATCATTCTTTGTTTATTTTTTAATTTGATGTGGAATTATTTGGTCTTTGTTTCTTTGATTTTAATTTGAATGGAAAACCCTCTCAGAGGCTAGCAAAGCTGCTTCCCCATGCGCAAAGGCAAGAGAGGCCCCTAACAGGGCTCTTAGCACACCTTTTAAGGGGTTCTGATGACATCCGAGGTGGGTCTGGGGGTATCTGAGGAGAATAGGGCGCATATGGAGGGATGCGGGGAGCCTCTACAGGGCCCCAAACGGATCTTTTAGTTGGACGCTCAGGGTTAGTTGGAGCCAACAACTACTATGGCACCCACCACCAGCCACCACCGCCAACTACTACAGTGTCTGCCACCAGCCACCCTCAACTAACCCTAACCGTCCAACTAAAACACCGAGAGGAGACCCTCCGTTGCCACCTGCACGCCCCTAAATTCTCTTTGGGCGGCCCCACATCCATCACAGATGCGAACAGAGCCCCTTAGGAGGGGTGGCAACACTTACCCCTTAGGAGGGATGTCTCTTGCCCCTGTGCGTGGGAAGGAGATCAGCCAGCCACTGTTCCGGTTTTCCATGCTAATTTAAAAACAAACATACACACACACCCAAACCAATGAATATTTTAAAACCCCACAACACACAAAGGAAAATCCATTCGTTGTGTATTACAGATGCACACTGTAAGTTAACATTTCAGAACCCCATGTAGGTCATTTCAAAGCCTCTTTTCAGACAGATTAAAACCACACTTCTGGTTAAACAGAAGAGCTATGGAGTTGGAGGAGAGGGGTCAGGGTTAGCTGGCCTCCTAGGGGTCTTAATCCCTTCCAAGAGGATACAGGCATTTCAAATGTTCTAAGTTGATACAGAAGAACCCCAGAGAGAAAAACAGGCTTGGACTTACCTTGAGGGGAGCCCAAGGAAATGAGGAAAAAGCTAAGCAAAGAGCCAACCTCAGCAGAGACGAGCCCCACCGAGCCCAGTCTGAAGTAACCAGGCTTGATGGAGCCACCGTCCTTTTTGGGAAAGGAAATTCTCTTGCTTTGCTGACCCGTTCTAAACATACAGTTACTAGCCACGCTCCCATTCACAACTTGCGCTTCGTCCGTCTCTGGCCGCTCCCCTCGCGGAGACACGGAACCGCAGATCGGGACTCCCACTCACTTCGTAGATATTTTCTACGTCTCAGTCGTGCCCATGCTCCCCACACACTCAGAAGATCAGCAAGGTTTCTAACATTTTCAGTTCTTGCAGGAGCTTCCCCTGCTTCCACACAGACAATACTACATTCTGTAAGTTCCTAAGTGATCCCCCTCATCCCTTACACATTGCCACTTTTTCCCCTTTTACATTTCACATAATGTAACATAGTACCATCTTTTTGCAAGGTATAGAACACATACCAAATGTAATTGCAATAACAATGACCGGTCCTGAACACTCCATGACTGGCCACGCACCCATTCACAACTTGCGCTTCGTCCGTCTCTGGCCGCTCCCCTCGCGGAGACACGGAACCGCAGATCGGGACTCCCGCTCGCTTCGTAGATATTTTCTACGTCTCAGTCGTGCCCATGCTCCCCACACACTCAGAAGATCAGCAAGGTTTCTAACATTTTCAGTTCTTGCAGGAGCTTCCCCTGCTTCCACACAGACAATACTACATTCTGTAAGTTCCTAAGTGATCCCCCTCATCCCTTACACATTGCCACTTTTTCCCCTTTTACATTTCACATAATATAACATAGTACCATCTTTTTGCAAGGTACAGAACACATACCAAATGTAATTGCAATAACAATGACCGGTCCTGAACACTCCATGACTGGCCACGCACCCATTCACAACTTGCGCTTCGTCCGTCTCTGGCCGCTCCCCTCGCGGAGACACGGAACCGCAGATCGGGACTCCCACTCGCTTCGTAGATATTTTCTACGTCTCAGTCGTGCCCACACTCACCCACACACTCAAAACATCAAGAGGGTGTCAAACATTTAAAATTCTGTGAGGAACTTCCCCTGATCCAACACAAAGCATCCTACAATTCATTAAGTCCATCACTTCACAGAGAGCACCATCATTGCATTGCACTTCATTTCATTTCATTTCACAGAGAGCACCATCATGGCATTGCATTGCACTTCATTTCATTTCACAGAGAGCACCATCATGGCATTGCATTGCACTTCATTTCATTTCACAGAGAGCACCATCATGGCATTGCATTTCATTTCATTACAGAGAGCACCACCATGGCATTGCACTTCATTTCATTTCATTACAGAGAGCACCACCATTGCATTGCACTTCATTTCATTTCATTACAGAGAGCACCACCATTGCATTGCACTTCATTTCATTTCATTACAGAGAGCACCACCATTGCATTGCACTTCATTTCATTTCATTACAGAGAGCACCACCATTGCATTGCACTTCATTTCATTTCATTACAGAGAGCACCACCATTGCATTGCACTTCATTTCGTTTCATTACAGAGAGCACCATCATTGCATTGCACTTCATTTCGTTTCATTACAGAGAGCACCATCATTGCATTGCACTTCATTTCGTTTCATTACAGAGAGCACCATCATTGCATTGCATTGCACTTCATTTCGTTTCATTACAGAGAGCACCATCATGGCATTGCATTGCACTTCATTTCATTTCACAGAGAGCACCATCATGGCATTGCACTGCACTTCATTTCATTTCACAGAGAGCACCATCATTGCATTGCATTTCATTTCACAGAGAGCACCATCATTGCATTGCATTTCATTTCACAGAGAGCACCACCATTGCATTGCACTTCATTGCATTTCATTTCACAGAGAGCACCACCATTGCATTGCACTTCATTTCATTTCATTACAGAGAGCACCACCATTGCATTGCACTTCATTTCATTTCATTACAGAGAGCACCACCATTGCATTGCACTTCATTTCATTTCATTACAGAGAGCACCACCATTGCATTGCACTTCATTTCATTTCATTACAGAGAGCACCACCATTGCATTGCATTTCATTTCATTTCACAGAGAGCACCATCATTGCATTGCACTTAATTTCATTTCACCGAGAGCACCACCATTGCGTTGCATTTCATTTCACAGAGAGCACCACCATTGCACTTCATGTCATTTCACAGAGAGTACCATCATTGCACTTCATGTCATTTCACAGAGAGTACCATCATTGCATTGCTCTGCATTTCATGTCATTTCACAGAGAGCACCATCATTGCATTGCTCTGCATTTCATTTCATTTCACAGAGAGCACCATCATTGCATTGCATTGCATTTCATTTCACAGAGAGCACCATCATTGCATTGCACTTCATGTCATTTCACAGAGAGCACCATCATTGCATTGCACTTAATTTCATTTCACAGAGAGCACCACCATTGCACTTCATGTCATTTCACAGAGAGCACCACCATTGCACTTCATGTCATTTCACAGAGTACCACCATTGCACTTCATGTCATTTCACAGAGTACCACCATTGCACTTCATGTCATTTCACAGAGTACCATCATTGCACTTCATGTCATTTCACAGAGAGTACCATCATTGCATTGCTCTGCATTTCATGTCATTTCACAGAGAGCACCATCATTGCATTGCTCTGCATTTCATTTCATTTCACAGAGAGCACCATCATTGCATTGCTCTGCATTTCATTTCATTTCACAGAGAGCACCATCATTGCATTGCACTTCATTTCATTTCACAGAGAGCACCATCATTGCATTGCACTTAATTTCATTTCATTTCACAGAGAGCACCATCATTGCATTGAACTTCATGTCATTTCACAGAGAGCACCATCATTGCATTGCACTTCATTTCATTTCAGAGAGCACCATCATTGCACTGCACTTCATTTCATTTCACAGAGAGCACCATCATTGCATTGCACTTCATGTCATTTCACAGAGAGCACCATCATTGCCTTGCACTTCATGTCATTTCACAGAGAGCACCATCATTGCATTGAACTTCATGTCATTTCACAGAGAGCACCATCATTGCATTGCATTTCATTTCATTTCACAGAGAGCACCATCATTGCATTGCACTTAATTTCATTTCACCGAGAGCACCACCATTGCGTTGCATTTCATTTCACAGAGAGTACCATCATTGCACTTCATGTCATTTCACAGAGAGTACCATCATTGCATTGCTCTGCATTTCATGTCATTTCACAGAGAGCACCATCATTGCATTGCTCTGCATTTCATTTCATTTCACAGAGAGCACCATCATTGCATTGCACTTCATTTCATTTCACAGAGAGCACCATCATTGCATTGCACTTCATTTCATTTCACAGAGAGCACCATCATTGCATTGCACTTAATTTCATTTCATTTCACAGAGAGCACCATCATTGCATTGAACTTCATGTCATTTCACAGAGAGCACCATCATTGCATTGCACTTCATTTCATTTCAGAGAGCACCATCATTGCACTGCACTTCATTTCATTTCACAGAGAGCACCATCATTGCATTGCACTTCATGTCATTTTACAGAGAGCACCATCATTGCCTTGCACTTCATGTCATTTCACAGAGAGCACCATCATTGCATTGAACTTCATGTCATTTCACAGAGAGCACCATCATTGCATTGCATTTCATTTCATTTCACAGAGAGCACCATCATTGCATTGCACTTAATTTCATTTCACCGAGAGCACCACCATTGCGTTGCATTTCATTTCACAGAGAGCACCACCATTGCACTTCATGTCATTTCACAGAGAGTACCATCATTGCACTTCATGTCATTTCACAGAGAGTACCATCATTGCATTGCTCTGCATTTCATGTCATTTCACAGAGAGCACCATCATTGCATTGCTCTGCATTTCATGTCATTTCACAGAGAGCACCATCATTGCATTGCACTTCATTTCATTTCACAGAGAGCACCATCATTGCATTGCACTTCATTTCATTTCACAGAGAGCACCATCATTGCATTGCACTTAATTTCATTTCATTTCACAGAGAGCACCATCATTGCATTGAACTTCATGTCATTTCACAGAGAGCACCATCATTGCACTGCACTTCATGTCATTTCACAGAGAGCACCATCATTGCCTTGCACTTCATGTCATTTCACAGAGAGCACCATCATTGCCTTGCACTTCATGTCATTTCACAGAGAGCACCATCATTGCCTTGCACTTCATGTCATTTCACAGAGAGCACCATCATTGCATGAAGCCAGCCAACACCACCTAACCCTAACCATCCCGCTAAGATACCCACAGGAGACCCTCCATTGGCACCCACATGCCCCTAAATTCCCTATGGATAGCCCAAACGCCAAACCAATCAGTATTAAAAAAACCTACCCCACACACAAAGGAGCCGCGCCGCCGAAGGAAGGGAGCCGAGCCGCGCCGCCGAAGGAAGGGAGCCGAGCCGCGCCGCCGAAGGAAGGGAGCCGAGCCGCGCCGCCGAAGGAAGGGAGCCGAGCCGCGCCGCCGAAGGAAGGGAGCCGAGCCGCGCCGCCGAAGGAAGGGAGCCGAGCCGCGCCGCCGAAGGAAGGGAGCCGAGCCGCGCCGCCGAAGGAAGGGAGCCGAGCCGCGCCGCCGAAGGAAGGGAGCCGAGCCGCGCCGCCGAAGGAAGGGAGCCGAGCCGCGCCGCCGAAGGAAGGGAGCCGAGCCGCGCCGCCGAAGGAAGGGAGCCGAGCCGCGCCGCCGAAGGAAGGGAGCCGAGCCGCGCCGCCGAAGGAAGGGAGCCGAGCCGCGCCGCCGAAGGAAGGGAGCCGAGCCGCGCCGCCGAAGGAAGGGAGCCGAGCCGCGCCGCCGAAGGAAGGGAGCCGAGCCGCGCCGCCGAAGGAAGGGAGCCGAGCCGCGCCGCCGAAGGAAGGGAGCCGAGCCGCGCCGCCGAAGGAAGGGAGCCGAGCCGCGCCGCCGAAGGAAGGGAGCCGAGCCGCGCCGCCGAAGGAAGTCCTCTCGCTTCTCAGAGCGCTGAGGCAACTCAACCTAAGACTAAAAATCCAACTGAAAAAAAATCTCTCCTCTTTATATCGACAGACAATAATGGTATTAATTGCTATGTAAAAAGGTTTTGAAATCACCACCACTGGACCTCCTCTATTAGATGCAAATGCAAGTTCTAAAGTAGAGCAAAACAAATTTTGAAAACATACCTAAGAAAGGTGTATCAATTAAAAACAGGGGACCTTCGTTTGTGTGTATCAAGGGACCTCTGTCATTCTTTTTTTTAAATTTGTTGTGGAATTATTTGCTCTTTGTTTTTAATTTGAATGGAAAGCCCTCTGAACAGAGCCTAGCAAAGCTGCTTCCCCTATGCACAAGGGCAAGAGAAGCCCCTAAATGGGCTGTTAACACACCTTTTAAGGGGTTCTGATGGCAACTGAGGTGGGTCTGAGCATATCACAGGAGAATTTGGGGCCATATGGACAGATGTGGGGAGCCTCTAGAGGGCTCCAAAAGAATCTTTTAGTTGGACATTTAGGGGCGCCTGCCGCCAGCCAACCGCAACAACTACTACACTACCACTGGGTCGCCTGCCGCCAGCCAACCACAACAACTACTACACTACCACCGGGGCCCTGCCGCCAGCCAACCACAACAACTACTACACTACCACCGGGGCGCCTGCCGCCAGCCAACCGCAACTAACCCTAACCATCCCACTAGAATACCCACAGGAGACCCTCTGTTGGCATCCACATGCCCCTAAATTCCCTTTGGATAGCCCCACACCTATCACAGATGCAAACAGAGCCCCTTAGGAAAGGTGGCAACACTAACCAGTTAGGGGGTGTGACCATTTGAGGCTGTGCCACGTGTCTCACCTGGAGCTTTTTGCCACAAGCACCAGGTTGGGGGGGCATCTCTTGCCTCTGTGCATGGGAAGCACCTCAGCTGGCCTCTGTTCAGAAGGTTTTCCATTTAAATAAAAAAAAACCCAACCAACAAATACTTAAAAACCCTACAACACACACAAAGGAAAATCCATTCTTTGTATATTATAACTATACACTGTAAGTTTACACATTTCAGAAGCCCCTGTAGCTCATTTCAAAGCTTCTTTTCAGACAAACTAATAGCATATTTCTACAGCTAGTTAAACAGGAGCGCTATGGAGTTGGAGGAGGGTCAGGGTTAGCTGACCTCTTAGGGGTCTTAATCCCCTCCAAGAACATGCAGGCATTTCAAATGTTCTAAGCTGATACAGAAGAGCAGAAGAGGCTGGCACTTACCTGGAGGAGAGCCCAAGGAAGCCAGAAAAAAGCTGAGCAAAGAGCCATCCTCAGCAGAGCCGGGCACCACCGAGGGGAGCTGAGGTCCACCAAGCCCGGTCTTCAGTAGCCCAGTTTGATGGAACCACCATCATTTTAGGGAAGGAAAATTCTCTCACTTTGCCGACCAGTCCTAAACATACAATTACTGGCCACACTTGCATTTACAATTTTCACTTCATGCATCTCTGGCCATGCTTATCACAGAAACACAGATCAGGACTCCAACTCACTTTGTAGATTTTTTTCCTACGTCTCAATCGTGCCCACACAGCTGCACACTCCAAACAAACCGTTTCTAATATTTTAAGGTCTTTGAGGAACTTCCCCTGGTTCCACACAGACAACGCTACAATACCTTAAGTTCTTAGGGGATCTCCCTGATCCTATACTCTTGGCCCCGGTTTCCATTTTGTATAAGGCAACACAGTCCCACCTTTTCACCATACGGAATACACAACAAAAAAAACCTATTACACACACAAAAGAAAATCCACTCTGTATTACAGCAGCACACTGTATACTTATATATTTCAGAACCCCATGTAGCTCATTTCAAAGCCTCCTTTCACACAAATTAATACTATTCTTCCACATCTACTTGATCAGGAGAGCTATGGAGTTGGATTGATTGAGACTCCCTCTTCCTTCACAGATTTTTTTTTTTTTTTCTCCTGTGTCTCAATCGTGCACACTCAGCCACACACTCTAAACAAGGTTTCTGACATTAAGTTCCTTTAGGGACTATCCCTGGTTCCTCACAGACAATGCCTACAACACCTTAAGTTCTTAGAGGATCCCCCTGACCCCATACAGTTAAAATAGAAATAACACCTGTAACACTTCAAGATAAACAGTACCTGTAATAAAAGAACACTAGAAGAAACAATGCTTATAATACCTTTGGAGCCCCCTGGTTCCATCCCAAGAGCTCTTTTACCTCAGACAGCAATTTGCCTCTCCCACGTAAGGGGTCCCATTACAGCTTATGCATTGCCCCTTTCCCTTTAAAGCATACACTTTTCTGCCTGGTGGCCCTTGTCTGTTCCTACACTGACCTGAGAGAGTTTAAGGAGCTCTGCCCAAGAAGCCTTGGAGGGGGCACCCAGAGATCCCGTTCCTCAGCAGGTCCCGCTGCATTGGCCAGAAAACAATCTGTGGAAAAAGACAAACTCCACAACTCAAATAAGTTATGGAGTTTTATATGCTTTATTACAGCACTGGACAGACGGGGGATCTCTCCTGAAGTCCTGTGTGCCAAACAACTTCACAAACTCGGTTTATTTCTATAATACAGGAAGTGGCACTGGTTTAGTGCCAGAAATCTATTGCCTTTTTTTCCTGTGGGTTACTTTTTTTTTTTTTTTTTTTTTTTTTTTTGCTCCCCTCTCCCCCCCTCCCCAATCAGCCACATAGCTATCCATTGTGGTTATTTTGTTCCTTTGACACTCACGGTTTAAATTTCTTATTTCATATAAAAGGTTAATCTTTTCCCATGCCAACTCTTATTTTATACAAAAAGGTTAATTTTTCCCGTATCAGGCTCAGCCAGCCTCTGTTCAGAGGGTTTTCCATTCAGATAAAAAACAACCTATCAACAACAAAATCAGTACATTTTAAAAAGCCATACAACACACAAAGGAAAAGCCACTCTTTGCAGATTACAGAAACACCCTGTACATTTATATGTTTGAGAACCCCATGTACCCCATTTCAAAGCCTCCTTTCATACAAATTAATACTGTTGTAGTATAGATGTTTTAATTACTTTGAGCAGTGCTTTCTGGACCAGATGTAAGCAGCTGAAGATGTTTATTACATTATACAGCAAAGTTATATAGTCTATCAGAAGGCACACATGGCACATCTCAATTGGGCATTTTCTACCGGCATATGTGGAGTTAAGGCATACAATAGGTCGTAATAACAAGACATATTTTAACACATCCAAATTCTGCCCAGTTTCTCTCCTTCAGTTCCAAACTGCTTACATTACATAAAAGTATAAAATTGCAATCACAAAAAGAGTGACACCTCAGGCCAATATCCCTGTGATTCGCAAGCCAACAGCACCCGAGAGAAAAAGGGAACTGCAGAACACTGCACAACTGCCAGATGACATCAATCTCTCTATTTGTCCTCCTTCATTGAAAAGCCACCTTGCTACTTCATATGTTAGGGTGCCTCTTTATCCCTGCTTGGCGATTTCACCAAGGTGTACTCATGAGATTGCACTCTCAAAGACAAAACATAGCTTTTTCCAACTCAAGCAAAGGCAAATCTTCCCCACAGTCTAAAGCTATCCAAAAACACCCTCTTCCCTCATCTCCCCCCTTTCTGTGTACTAATAGAACACCACTTTTGATGGACCTTTCTAAAATTCTTTGCATACATAGAAGCAAGCAAGTTAAAAGGAACTATATAGGAAAGGCTACAGTTCTATGAACATAGCATGTCTAACAGACCGATGTAACCCATAAAAGACAATGATCAGGTTGAGCTAATTAGAACATTGTCACAGAACTGGCATAATACATGGTTAAAGATAACAAAACTCCCAGCTACATCTCAGCAATAAGTTCACATTCCTTTCCACTTATCTTACAAGGTCAGAACACAAACAGAACAGTTGCTTTTTTTCAGACAAAGTTTCATCATCCTACTTACCCCCTTACTTCAAAGAATTTACTTCTTTGTTACCTGCTTAATCTGTCAAAGAACTTCAATCTTACTAGTTCAAGTTTTCACACTTCACTCCTCTTACCAAGAGAGATGACTTGGTTAGGCCCAAATACATCATACACAAGGATCAAGACAATGATCTAAAAACACAGCACACCCTATCCTCACCACTGTCTTTCACAATATGCTTTAAAGGTATGTTACATGTTCTCTTGTCTAAGACACTCAAAATCATAACTTGTTTTATATTAGCAAGATTCTCCTTGCCCCATAAAGATCAAGCTGGCCAGGCTCCATCTCCATAGGGAAAGAAAAATCTTGCAGGTAAACAGCAAAAGTGAAAAGGCTTCTTTGCCGGGTCAAAGATGAATATTGAATATTCACGGTTCTGCCCAATATAAAATTGGCCATAACGTACCAATCCATCCTTACTCATCCTAACAATACTGATCTTTTGATACGTTTTTGCTCAGGCACCGAGTCCTACTGATACTGTCTTTGGCCTACTGTTGTTTGTTGTTCTTTCAAATTTCTCCTAGCTAAAACTTCCAGAATTCTTATATCCTCCATAAACTTCATTAAATCACACTTGAAACCACACAAAATGAAAATTTGAGAATGTAATATACTTTAGCCATTTTTTGTGATGTAACACCTGAATTCTCCTTTTTTTTTTTTTAATAACCTAAAATGCAAATGTATTTTATGTTATAATCAGACTTTAACTATTCAAAATTATGACAAACTGGTGAGTTAACATACAAGTCCATGTCAACATATTCTCTAATCACACAACAATTAAGCAATCGTGATATTCAGTCCAAATACACATAGTTTTTTTGGTACATTCTTCCGATTGATGCGTTTGATCTCAGATTATCATAACAGACATTGTGATTGGTGTTAGCTAGGTCTGCTGATTTTCAGCTTCATGTGAAATGCTATTTGTCCCATCCTCTTGATTCTTGTGCTGCTGTTTGTTGAGATGATTGCAGTACTGCATTGCAGAAGTGATGTTTCCAGGTGTTGACATGGGTCAGCTATTTCTTGCTGCTATTACTAAAACCTTAGTTATAAAATATGCATCCTTTTTGGTTTTTAATACATATAATCCTTATCTTAAAATGATTTTGAATACAAAGAAAACAAAAAAATATCATTCTATAATATCCCTATATCAAACTCTTAACTTATGCGAACACCAAAAATCTCTACAGAACTAAAAGAACTACGTTAAATTTATCAATGTCTAAAAAGAAACAAATAAAAAGTTAGAGCTCTTTCAAAATGCCATGGCACAAAAGAAAAAAAGGTTTGCACCAAAAGTTAAAATTTGAACTCAGAAAAATGGAAGTTTGAACTCATTACTAAATGCTTATACCTTACTATAGTTACTAAATACTTAATACTTATAAATACTAAATACTTACTATTCATTATGCTTACAGGTGAAATAACTATTAAAAACATGGAAAAAAAAACCAACACCAAATCTCCCAAACACATCACAATCAGAAATAATGAAATAATCCTTGTTGCTTTAAATCAGAACACAACTTCCATAGACTAGCGTGAGCTTCATTGATGTTTTTGAGCCTGAAACTCGAGGTGCTTGTAGCAGATGCCATTGTTTCTTCTCCACTCCGTATCGCTGGATGTTGGCGCATACAACTTACAGCAGCAGTTCCTAAAGTACACAAAAGTATCTGGCAGTCAGTGTTTCTTACAGGCCTCTAGGACAGTCCTCTTCTCCCAAGTCGTGCTTTTTGCCCAAGTGTCCCTTCTGTCCACAACTAAAACACATAGTGGGGGGGGGGTGTCCAGCAGCAGGGGGGGAGTGGGCTGCTGTTGCTATTGGCCAGGCACCAGTGACTGCAGTTCCAGGGGTGCAGGTGAGCTTAGTGGCCATGGTGGGGGAGGGGAGCTGGAGGGCGTAAATGTCAAAGAAAAGCTTTGTTTTGGTGAAATGGCATCGATTACTATTGTAACAGCTTTATAATGCTCTGCTAATTGATCTAAAGAATCTTTAATTAGTCCCCATGTTGTAAGGGAAGATGTAACAATTTCGTTTACTTTTGTTGCCATCTCTCCCTGCTCCCATGTCTTTTCATCCTACGTTGTTGTCTTTTTTTTTCCTCCAAGATGTAAGTAATGACTCCCAGTATCAAATTATCTTTTGTTATTTGATTACCCATTACGTGCTCATCAAAAGGAGGCACCAACCCCCAGTTTCCCCAGTCGCTTACCTCTGTCCAGGGTGACCATTTGTTGTAGTACAGATGTTTTAATTACCTCAAGCAGTGCTTTCCAGACCAGATGTAAGCAGGCAAAGATGTTTATTACATTATACAGCAAAGTTGTATAGTCTAGCAGAAGGCACATGTGGCACATCTCAACTGGGCATTTTCTACTGGCATACATGTAATTAAGGCATACAATAGGTCGTAATAACAAAACTATTTTAACACATCCAACCAAGTTCTGCCCAGTTTCTCTCCTTCAGTTCCAAAGTTTTCACATTACTCTCAAAGACAAAACATAGCTTTCTCTAACTTGAGCAAAGGCAAATCTTCCCTACAGTCTCCCAAAGCTATCCCAAAACATCTTCCCACATAATACCATTCCTCTACGTCCAGTTAAACAGGAGAGCTATTGAGTTGGGTTGGTAGGGTCAGAGTCTGCTGGCCTCCTAGGGGTTTTAATCCCCTCCAAGAACCTTCAGGCATTTCAAAGGCACTAACTTGGTGTGGAGCCAAGCCACCAAAGAGCCCAGGGAAACCAGAGCAAAGAGCTGACATGAGCTGAGCCAGGAGGCAGCGAGGGGAGCTGAGCCTTGCTGGGCCCAGTTGGAAGTAGCCGAGCTGGATGGAGCTGCTGTCCTTTTAGGGGAAGGAAATCCTGTCTTCGCTGAGAGCACAAAGCCAACTCACCCTAAGACTAAAAATCTCCCCACTTTATCTAGATATTGAAGATAGACATTAATTGCTATGCAGAAAGGCTTTGAAATCACCTCCACTGTATCTCTATTACATAGAAAGGCTTCTGGAATGTAAAAGCAAATTCTAGGGAGAGGAAAACAGGGTTTCAAAGCATACATATAACATGTGTACCAAGTAAAATCAGTGGACCTTCCTTTTCGCCTGTCATGGGGGGGGGGTTTGCCCTTCTTTGTTTCTTTGGGTTTGTTTTCAATACAGATGGGAAAACCTTCAAAGAAGGCCCCACTCAGCTGCTCCCCACACATAGGGGCAAGAGAAGCCCCTAACTGGTCAGAGTTGCCATCCCTCTTAAGGGGATCGGTTGCCACCTAAGGTGCACCTGGGGGTATCAAAGGGGAATTTGGGGGCACATAGAGGGATCAGGAGGGCCTCTGGAGAGTCTCCCAAAGGATCTATTAGTTGGATATTTAGGGTTATTTGGATCCCCCCCACACAGGGGCCACTACTGCAAAGCTCCTCTCCCTACCCCCAACCACAACTAACCCTAACCATCCAACTAAAATACCCACAGGAGACCCTCCATTGGCCCCCACATGCCCCTATATGCCTCTAAATTCCCCTTGACTTCCCATTCAAATTAAAAAAAACTAAAAATAAAACCAGTGATGTTTCTTTTGTGTGTCTTGTGGGGTTTAACTTATAACTAAGAGTAATTTCAAAGCCCTTTTGCATCCACATTACTGTTCTGCAATCTCTTGCTTGAGAGCACAGCTTTTTCTCTGCTGGAATACCTCACACTAATACTTACATTTTTTTCCATGGGTTTTCATCCCTTCTGAGAGCATTCAGGCCTTCAAGCAGCTTTTTTGGGTGGCTTCCCCCACCCCTCACTCACCTGCTCCTCTCCTGCATCATCACCCACCCCCATGCGGTATCACGGAAGGAAAGAGATACAGCTGAGGGGCTGCCCTGCTTTTATCACCCTGACCCACAGACACCCTTCTTGCTAGGATTTGCACCTTCGGCACACAGCTGAGTTTTTCCTGCGCTTCTCTTCTGTGAGAGCTGCTGTGCAGGTCTGCATCTCCAAGCATGTTACATGTTCTGGGATTTACTACACCAAAATCACCTTGCAGTTGGTGCATTTCTTGCTGGCAATCAACCAATCTCTTCCATCTGTTGCTCTCATTATTTTGTTTCAGTTTTCTGAGCCTGTGTCGGTACAAGTCCTTCTCAGGGCACCACAGAGAGACAAAGCTTCCTTTTCTCCAATAGTTCCAGGAAGATTTCCAGCACTCCTAGGCAAGCACCAACAGAGTGACAGCTGTGAGGTGACATCAGCCTGGCACTGGAGCTGGGCATTCTGAGCAGATGAGGAACCCAGGGGAACACCTGCAGAGAAATCTTGGTTCCTCTGCAGAGAAGCGCTGGCCTTAGAGACAAAGCTGTCTTTGATCTGGGCACCAGCTGCAGCTCTCAGCAGTGCCCAGCTGCAGAGCAACGGCCTGCACCTTCGTCCTGATCCAGGAGGAGAGAGAACTGCCAGGAACACAACTTCTCTGCTCCGGTTGCAGCATCCCCAGGTGCCGAGCGCAGCCTCGCCGTTAGCCTGTTGGAGTGGCCCCTGTGAGAAGCTCCTGGGGTCAGGGGACAAACAAGAGGTTTTCCACAATGGAAACAAGGGAAGTCTCTTTGCCACCCCCATTATACCCATCAGAGGCTTTGTGCTTACCTACCTGCTCTGTTGGAGTCTACACTGGCAGAAATTTCATCTCCTCGGTAAAAGCATGGACTGAACAATTTCCTTTACAGCCTTTCCCTCCTGACTAACAGAGATCAAACCCTACCTGGCGCCCACACAAGCCAAGCAGAAGGAGATCCCCTGCTCGGCTGCAGGGCGAGGCTGTACCGTCGCAGCAGCCATAGCCCTTGTGCCGACCGTGTCGCTGCTGCACATCTTGCTTGCTCGGTCAATGAAGTGGAAAGCAAAGTGTTAATCTGTGAAGAGTAAAGCAAAAAGCAAAGAACAGATCTCAGTCACTCACATTGCAAAGCTGTGAGGAGGTTTGCATGCATCCAATAAAAGTGCTACAAAATAATTTGTTTTTCCTTCAGCGTCCATTTGACTTGCAGAGCTGTGAACTGAGCCCAAAACACACAGTCGGCATCGGGTGGTACTTGAAGCACCAAGAAGAGAGTTTGGCATACTGGCAGGACAATTTCCCACTGGGGGAAGATCTGGAGGTTACTGGGAGCAGTAGAAAAGGATTTTGGAGTTACTGGGAGGAACAGGGAGAACACAGGGGCCACGCTGGGAGCAACTGGGAAAGCAGAATAGAATACAGATTTAACCAGGCTGGAAAAGATCTTCAAGATTACTGAGTTCAACCTATCACCCACCACCATCTAATCAACTAAACCATGGTACTAAGTGCCTCATCCAGTCTTATTTTAAACACTTGCAGTGATGGTGACTCCATCACCTCCCAGGGCAGCCTGCAGACTTACGTGTGGTCTCGGTCTCCAAAGCACAACGTATAGGCCACTCCTGATGTAGACATATGTGGTGGGTTGACACCACATACAACATGTATAGAACAGCAAGAGTCCTGCAGACAAGATTCCTAACAGGAGTGGGGAAACACCGGTGTACCAGAAAAGAGAAACAGAGATAAAGGGCCAATTCTGTCATCACTTACAGTTCCACACTTCAGTCATTACTGCATGCACTAGGAGCCCAGAGTTCCAAGTATCTCTGGGTACAGTTGAGCCAACTGACTACATTGCTCTTCCAGTATATCTCACTTTCAACCTGATCCAAAAGTCAAGGTACTATTTACCATGTCCAGTAGAGGAGGAGGTAATAAAAGACCACCTCATGCCCTTCGCTACAGCATTAAGTGTCATTATTTGCACAGCCTGTCTGGGTTTAACAAAACTGCAAGTTCCCATTTCAAAATCTACTCTAACCTGCAAGGTAAGAAACAGAAAAGATAAACCATGTGGCTGCTCAGACACTCGTTTAGAGCTATCCTTCTCTAAAACCCACACATTCTGCTTTTAAAAGTAGGTTTGCTTCACTGCACTATTACTGCAAATGCTACTGCTTTTTAGATTGTGCCTGCCTCACTATTTAGGTGTATGGGTGAACCACTTGCACCCTCCAGCTGTCACAGGTAAGAGAGTGATTGTATCTAACAGGTTCATTTTCAACTTCAATTGTATTGAGGCAGTTTATATCAATGCATCCATAAAACAATTCAGAAATAACCCAAGTATACCATTTACACATCTTCGTGACTTACCAATTTACACACTCAGCACATACTCATACCCCTCCTGATTCTTTCAGGCCCCTGCAGACCGACACCCTATCCACCCACTGTATCCAAAACGCCTCAGGACCGGCAGCCCGCCGCCAGGTCCAGGGCAAAGTCCTGCAAGTGCTACGGAAGAACCCCAGAGAGCATCAGAGAGACTCTCGCGGCCCAGCGGCAGCCAGCCCCAGCCCCCCGCCGCCCAGCGGTAGCCAGCCCCAGCCCGCCCCAGCCCCCCGCCGCCCAGCGGCAGCCAGCCCCAGCCCCCCGCCGCCCAGCGGCAGCCAGCCCCAGCCCGCCCCAGCCCCCGCCGCCCAGCGGCAGCCAGCCCCAGCCCGCCGCCGCCCAGCGGCAGCCAGCCCCAGCCCGCCCCAGCCCCCGCCGCCCAGCGGCAGCCAGCCCCAGCCCCCCGCCGCCCAGCGGCAGCCCGCCCCAGCCCGCCCCAGCCCCCCGCCGCCCAGCGGCAGCCAGCCCCAGCCCGCCCCAGCCCCCGCCGCCCAGCGGTAGCCCGCCCCAGCCCGCCCCAGCCCCCCGCCGCCCAGCCCCAGCCCGCCCCAGCCCCCCGCAGCCCGGCAGCGGCCAGCCCCGGCCCGCCCCAGCCCTCCGCAGCCCCGGCCGAAACCGCAAACACCTGCCGCCGCGCTTGCCCACCGTCCCCGCCACCCTACCTACCGCGGATCCACACGGTCCCGGCACCGTGAGCCGGGCTATAGCTCCAAGAACACCACCCCCCCCGCAAACAGAGCCAAGACGGAGTCTTGCAGCTGCTATAGAGAGACCCCAGAAAGCAGCAGAAGCCGGCACTAACCTGAAACCCAGCGGAAGAGCTAAGAGCTCTACCAACCCCGACCCTGCACTGAGCCATTTTAAAGCATCCGCCGCCATGTTGTTGAGGGCGGCGCCAGCTTGTTGAGGGCGGTGCCAGCTTGGTGAGGGCGGTGCCACCCTGGAGAGGGCGGGTGCCTGCTTGGGGAAGGCGGTGCTATCTTGCAAAGAGCGGTGCCGCCTTTGAGAGGGCGGGCGCCATCTTGGGCAGGGCGGCGACTTTTTGGGAGGGCCGCCGGCACCTGGGATGGGAAGGTCGCCGTCGTGCGGAGGGCGGCGCTGTCTTGGTGTCCCCCGACCCGTTTACGTGTCTCCAGACCCCCTTTGTCACCTCACGCTCACAGCTTTCCATGGGTTTTATTCCCCTCCAAGACAATACTAAGATAATCTCGGGCTCTCAAGGTCATCTTTACTTGGCAGCAATTTTCCACTTACAGCAAATGAATTTCTTCTCAGAAGAAGAATGGATGACCATGACACAGAGCAAAGTGGCGGAGGAGAACATTGTGTCCACTTGGAGACATCTACTCCCTAGTTATTAAGCATTATTTGTAAATTTAAATTTCAACAGCTGAAAGCAAGGTTATTTTTCCAGTAATTGATGCTAGAATGGACCCTGGAGACAGAAGTCAAATCAAGCTGCTGTTTTGCTTCAACCAAACTTACGAACGGCGTGTATTGGAAATAGCAGGCGTTTGGCAGCGCCTCCAGAGTAGTAGAAAATGATGTGTCTGCATTTCTAGAAATGCATAAATCAAACTTGCAATACCTGCTTGAAAATACACGCAGGCTTAAAATGAACAGCAAAATGTATGAAGTAACATTATCTATAGCAAGCTATATTCATAATTCACCCTCCCAAGAATAATTTTCAACCTTTTCTAACTTAATCTTGCCCAGAACAAGCTGTGAGGTGCTTGCATGTTTTCAATACATCTTGATTAAATCACCATTTGTCCATATTTACAGGAAATTTCAGAATCAGCTTCAACATGTAAGTTTTATGTGGTACTGGTACGTCACAATACTTATTCATAATTAAAAGCAGCAATTTTCAGTTTTGATTGTAGGAAAAAAAATCAAGAGCTAAAGATGCAAGCAGAAAAAAAATCTTGTTAAACAGAAATATACTTCAGTACAAGAAAACAGATTCCCTATGAAATGTTATTTCTAGGCATATATCCAAAAGGCAGCTTAGAAGGCACCTAAGTAGAGCGAGATTATACCTGTACTTGCAGCCGTGTGCGTGTTCTGATACCGTGCCTATTCGATAGCCTCCATTGGTCATAGCTGTAAATTTCTGCATCTGCACACCATGCTCATGCATTTATTGTTGCTGTCATTGCAAAGAGGACAAATCTGTCACTGAATGTGACTTTGTGAGAGGCTTGAGCATTGGTCTTGTTAGTAATTGTCTTTGTGGTCTGCAGAATAAGGAGGTTCTTGAGGACTGACTGAGCAAGAAATAAATATACACTGAAAAAGCAAAGTACTTCGGTAACTGCGCTCTTTTCTTTGGCCACCAACCCGTCTCTTTGAGTGAGTTGTCTATGATGACCTGGGTGAAGACTACAAACCCCACACTTGTCCTGAGGACTACACAGTCTGAACAGATGAACAACAGGCAGTGAGTAAGATACAAGTTCTTGGCAAATCAAATATAGTCGCTACAAAGTTATGAAGCTAGTGTAACGCTATTATTTCTTGCTCATACGTCTAAGACTCTAGAGGAACTGACATATACTGAGGACCATATGGTCCTTTACTCAAAGCAATGTTTCAAATACTAGATCAAAATAGACCAAGTTCATCAAAAAGGTCTGTCCTGTAATGCTGAACAAAGTTCAGTGCCTGGCTCATATCCCCCTAAGCAAATGTCTACCTTTTGCTAGGTGAATCTCATTTTAAACTCTGTTGAATCTACTGCCTTCCAAGCTACAATGGTAGCCACAACAATTGGTTCAGATGCAGACATCTATGTCACATAGCTAAACCTTTAGTTGGATGAGTGCCAAACCTGACACCATTGGGTCCATTTGAATAACTGCAATGAAACAGATTGGTTGTGATGAGGCTAGAGCAAGTCAGGGAAAAATCCAGACTTGGAAATCTAGGATCAGAAATTTGGAGTAGAAGGAAGACAGTCTTAGCTGCAGTGTTCTGCACAGAATGCAGACATCTATGTCATATAGCTAAACCTTTAGTTGGATGAGTGCCAAACCTGACACCATGGGGTCCATTTGAATAACTGCAATGAAACAGATTGGTTGTGATGAGGCTAGAGCAAGTCAGGGAAAAATCCAGACTTGGAAATCTAGGATCAGAAATTTGGAGTGGAAGGAAGACAGTCTTAGCTGCAGTGTTCTGCACAGAATGAACACAACCAAAGCAGGTGAAACATCTGGAGGCCAGAGAAACATTTTTTACTAATCCACAGATTATATGACATGGCTTTTAATATGCTAAACAGACACAATTTCATTCTCAAACTTGAATAATGTTAGGAATAAAATGAGATTTTTTTTTTTTTCCCTGAACACTCGTGGTCTTGATGCTTTAAGTACATTCCCTAAATCTAGGCTTTGCCATAGATGTTGTACTTACTATTTAACTAATGGTGTTAGGGCAGGGTGAAAAAGTAACCTCATAATAGCCTAAATATGCGAGTCCGAATCTTTTCTCCCTCTACCCTATTTTCTACCCAATTTAAGGAGTGATTCCTTCGAAGCCCAGGTGTTGCCTCATGCAGCAGTGTTAGCAGCCTTTACTCACACTGAATGGGTGAGCTTCTGTTCCCAGTGGGAGACATATGTTCTCTCCGCCTTTGGTTTCACACTTGAGGAGTTACTGTTTGCTTGTTTATCCTCCACTGTAAAAAAGTATCATTTCTGTTTAAATCTGAGCTTTTTATTCAAAAATATCAGCATCTATTAAAATATTAATACAAGTGTTACAGGATCCGCGTGAGGAAGGCAAAGGACAGGAGAGATTTGTAGCAATGGGCAAAACCCAGGGCTTTACTCCAGGATGTAAAAACACCCTCTGAGATTGATACTTTAGACAAAAGTTTTAGCAAACAAGGCTATGTGGATATTTATAGATCAAGAAGGATATGTCTGTTCTGAGATAAATTCATTAAAATCTTTCATGGTCCCAAGTATCCTTTGAGATAGGGGATATAAATGCTCCTGGTTTAAAAATACAAGAAAACCAGTTGAAGAAACAGAAATAAAGCGTGACAAAATGTCTCAAAGATTGCAAAGCAATGCAATTCAAACAGTCTTCACACAGTGTCTGTTTCAAGAGAGACAGGCAGAAAGCTCAATCTCCAGTGTAACTGTATGTTTTATTACCTTCTGATGCCTCAGTAGGCAAAAAGGATGATCACATAGCAAATGCACAGCTAGCTAAATGCCCATATCATGTACACTAAACCAGAGGCGTATCTCCTTCCTTTCTCCTCAAAAGTTATCTTTATATTTGATCAGGTTGAAAGAATCCGTCATACAGAATACACACAAACTTTTGTCATTATCCTTCCTTGCTATTGTTGCTTAAATAAAACAGAATTCTTCTAAATTCATAAAAATAATTAACAAAATTAACCATAAATATTTTAAATACTTGTTTCTCAACCTGATTTTATTTTTATATATACATGGTAGAGACTACTCTTTAATAATTCTTTGGAAGTACAGCCATGGGCATTTTTTCCCCTGCAGGACTATTCTTCAGAACATGAAGAAATTTTTGGTGTCTCCGTTCAGTTTTATTTTCCATTTTCATTAAAAACTTGTCCAGATGGCACTGTACAAATGTCTTTCATGCAGATTTCTGGCTTTGAAATGCAGCTACCCACCTCAAAATACAGCATTTCTGTCTGTTTGGGGAAATAGCTCTCCGTGCTTCATTTTATGTATAGTACTGTGCAGGGGAGAGAGTGTGGCACTCAGAGTAAAAGCAGGGGAGATGCATCGCCAAGCCTCCTTCCCGTGCATATCTCCATACAACCATTTGTGGGTGCATATGTTTTGTGCGTCTGCGTACGTGTGTGTGTGTATGAACGCATAGATGCCTCAGAAGTAAGAATAAACAGAAAAATCGTATTACTTTAGTGTAATGTCTACATATAATCTTCAGGCAGGTGGTTAATGAGAGCACAATCCATCAGCATCAATGCATTTCACATCTATTGAGGCGAATGATAAAATCAAGCTTCAAGCCTCACCCAAGAAGTGGCAGAACATCGCATGTCCTCAGTAGGTCTGATTTCCCCGCTCAGAAGGACCCTGAGAACTTGTACAAGCAAATAAATCTTTGTTCGGGGAAAGACAAAATGGTGATACGTTTAGCATACAGTAAGAGTAAATCCCCTTCCTTTTTCCACCCACCTCAAGAGGCCTCTTGTCCAGGAGAAGCTATCTACCTGCAGGGATGCTGTGGTGCCTGCCAGCTGCCCACTCAACCTCACCAGATGCTGCCCTGTCCCAGTCAACTCAGTGGCCCCTTTGTGGGCACTGTGATCCCTGCATTTCACTCCTGGGCCAGGTGGGTGTCCTGCCATCCTACACACCAACACTCCTATCTTGAATGCACTCAAGGAGGCCTCATGCTAAGGCATTTCTCTTCAAAGACTGCTGTGTGTCACTGTCTCTTGCTCCCATTGCAATGGAAAGAGTCTTCAGGATGGTGTAATGCAGACATGCTTGCCCAGGAACAAGGTTTTTGCCACAAGCTGAAAACACCTTCTCTTGTACAAAAGCCAGTCTTCCTGCAGCCTGGCAGTGGTGGCTCCCCAGATGCTACCAGGGGAACTGCTGGTAATCAGTTGATGTAAAATGACGCCTCCACAGTCATGCTTTCTGCTTTTCACCAATTGTGGGACAGAGCCTGCTTTGCTTTCTTGACTGGAGAGATAGCCATGTGTATGTGGTTATTACAAACAAATATTGATTACTCATAAATAATGCATTGCAAGCTCTTCAACTGCTCAAGTAAGCAAGTGCATTTTTTCATACTGTGCCCTCATTCCTGTCTGCATGTTGCAGATTTTATTATCATTGCAGTTCTGTTGGCATGCATAACATAGTAACCAGCACAGTGTGCTACCCCTATTCAAATTCATAGCTTCAAAATACACTATAAGAGAGTTGGTTTAACATAGATGATGTCCTGTTTCCTCTCATGCCTTCTTACTGAAGAAAAACAAAGTCACCAGGCCAAGTTTTGTTTTCCACTACTGATTCCAGATATTGGTATTAAGCTCAGTCTTCAGAAGAGGTGTACTCCCTCCTCCAAGTCTATCAAAGGACGACAGCAAACATAAAAGTCCTCCCGAATATGAACTGTGGCTATGTGACAAGAATGTTAACAGCCTTAACCATATCTTCTGAATTAAATGTTTACTGCTCTGTCAGTGTTTGGTCTGCAATTCCTGCCACTGGTATCAATAGAGGTCTTGTTTAAAAACCACAAGTTGCATTCTCAAAATTCAGGGGACAGGCTGGACTTTAAAAGATTTGACTGTTGAAAAAGATGAAATATTTCCCCTTCTGGTTTCACTCTGATCACACACCCCTGGACAGCAAACAGGATCAAATTATTGGACATCAGAGATGTAAATGTTTCAATGGATGATCACGATTCACATGAAGGATTGCTCCTCGCTGTTTTTCTAGTACTTCAGTTCAAACTGTTTTTCAATATTTGAATTAAAAAAGAAGAGTCTGAGAGACCTCTCAGGGCAGTATTGCTGTCTTTAGTCTTACATTTTCTATCTAGCTCAGGCTTTAGGCCACTGTATCCCACCACTTTTTTTCCCCTTCCCTTGCAGAAAACATTCCCCAAGAAAACCTAGCACTACTGGGCAATGGGGAAGGACAGTGAGAAGTCCCGGAACGTTTACTGTCGATTACAAAAACGCTGCAGTGATTGTAATAGGGCCAGGACTAAATACATGGGCAAGGCTTTGCTCCACACATAAATCCAGCATGACAGTCAGTTTGAGTGACCCCAGGAAGAGAAAGGGGAGGAAAGCTTTGCCTTATGCACTCTTGAGTCTAGGCTGTTCTGGCTGCTAATTTAGATGCAAACACCACCATTAAGCAGTCTGCATGGACCCTAGCACTGCTTCAAAACCCCACTGAGATACCTCCCTGGCATATCTTACTCTGATGCTGTAACTGAGGAGCTTAATATAGCTCCATGGCTCTTTTCCCTCATGTCAATGACTCTTCCCAAGTCAAGCATGAAGATTTTAGTTCTCTCATAAGTCACTGCTTTCCCATTTGAGTTGGCTAAAAGGAGTGGAATGAGGAACAAGGCTCAAGCCCCTGTTCTTTCACCTTAATTTTGGTGTCTTGATTTTGGCATTAATGTGTTGTCTAGCTTGCAACATATGTCACAAGCTCCTCATCCTTAAAATGGGAATAGCAATGTCAGCTTTTTAATGTACTTTGAAATGTGTAGACGTAAAGCACTACCAAGTGAAGAAGGTCTTATTATTTTCTTATATTTTTTCTTTAGAATAGAATAGAATAGAACAGAACAGATCAGGTTGGAAGAGACCTTCAAGATCATCGCGTCCAACCTATCATCCAACACCACCTAATCAACTAAACCATGCAACCAAGCATCCTATCAAGTCTCCTCCTGAACACCTCCAATGATGGCGACTCCACCACCTCCCCGGGCAGCCCGTTCCAATGGGCAATCACTCTCTCCGTGTAGAACTTCTTCCTAACCTCCAGCCTAAACCTCCCCTGGTGCAGCTTGAGACTGTGTCCTCTTGTTCTGGTGCTGGTTGCCTGGGAGAAGAGACCAACCCCCGCCTGTCTACAACCTCCCTTCAGGTAGTTGTAGAGAGTAATAAGGTCACCCCTGAAGAAACACCAGTATTAAGGATTATGACTAGCCAACAATTTCATTGCGAGTCTGGAGGCAAAGGAAGGAAAACATCACCTGGGAAGACATACAAGAATAGCAGAACTTGGCTTGACAGAGTTGTGGTTACCTTCTCTTTGCTCCTTACTTGCGATTATTAGCAAAAAACTAAGATAGATGCCCAAGTCAAGCTGGCACACAACACAGGGGAGAATGGGTGGCAGAACAGCAAGGTGCTTGTGTGTGAGTAAATAACAAGTAATTAAGGTTCTAGTAAGTGCTCAAGAATATGTGTTGTAGCTCCTAGGTTTTGAAGATCAATGCCACACATTTGCTGTGCACTGGCAACAATTTCCTGCCTTTGTATTAGCTATTGGAAAGAAACTGCCCACCTTGGCAGAGGGATGCCTGCCTTCTTCCAGGCTTCACTGCCAGGGCTGAGGACCAAATTTGGTCCTGTCAGCCACTGAATTAAGACCTGTCTATCAAATAGCTGACAGAGAGGTGCAGCGTATGGTGTCCAAGTGGCCAATCTCTGTATGTTCCTATCCTGCTGTCTATGAAATGGAAGTGTGCAATAGCCTTAAGGACAGTTTGCTTCTGTCTTTGCTTTTTGCTTTCAGGGTATTTGGAGAATGTACAGATATGCCTTTTCTTTCTCCCTGTTTCTTTCTTTGATTAGGTTTTACTTGTTTCTCTATATTTCTTCCAAATAGAGCATTGCTACAAAAAGCTCCAAGAATAGAATAGAATAGAATAGAATAGAATAGAATAGACCAGGTTGGAAGAGACCTTCAAGATCATCACGTCCAACCCATCAACCAATCCAACCCACCTAAACAACTAACCCATGGCACCAAGCACCCCCTCAAGTCTCCTCCTGAAAACCTCCAATGATGGCGACTCCACCACCTCCCCAGGCAGCCCATTCCAATGGGCAATCACTCTCTCTGTATAGAACTTTTTCCTAACATCCAACCAAAACCTCCCCTGGCGCAGCCTGAGAATGGTCTGTGCTATTTGGTTGCATGGTTTAGTTGATTAGGTGGTGTTGGATGATAGGTTGGACACGATGATCTTGAAGGTCTCTTCCAACCTGGTCTATTCTATTCTCTTCTATTCTATTCTATTCTAGTCTCCCCACTCCATAATTTTCTCCTTACAATATTTCTTCAAAGATTGAATAATACACTGAAACTGCACCTTGCTAATGGAAAGGCTGCCTGGGGCTGCTTTGAAATGCTGGGCCAAACCAGCCCACTGCACTGAGCAATCTGTGAGATGGGCACTGGGAGTCCCCCGATATTGCCACATCATGTCAAGTAATGAGAGATATTGCCACAAAGATTTGAATCTTCCATTCTGGGTCTTTCAGGTATCAGCAAGATCTGTCTTAAACCCTGAGACCTGTTTGCTTAAGGCAGTGTTTCAGACCTGGCAGCATCCTTACACAGAATTGCCCTGTTCTCTGGTGTCAGAATAGTTCCTTCTTCAGTCCTCTCTTCTGCCTCATTTGATTCCTTCCCAGCTTACTTTTTGCTCGTGTGCCACTGCCTTCCTGCCTAGTAGCCACGCAGGCAGGTGCTGCTCACTTCCGCTTCCCACGGACATTCTCGCTTCATCTTCACACAGAAGTTCCCTTCTCTTCACGCTCTTTGACCTCCCAGAGCCTGGTCTCTCACCAACAGAACAGTACCCATCTATGATGGGTCTTCAGTTGCTCCTTCTCCTCCTCCACGATATATTTGCACATTCTAGGCTATCACTTCAGCTACAGCAGTGGCAGGAAAAGTCAGCGAAGGCTCGTACCGACTGGCTTTTTTTTTTTTTTTTTTTTTTTTTTTTTTTTTTTTTTGGCAACAGTGTTTTTTCTTTTAACAGTCATTTATGCCTGACAGAGAAAAGGTGTGGTAAGTCTACCAACGTGGAGCGAGCCCCAGAGATTTTCCTGCAAGTCTTGCAACAACGAGTGCATTTCTTAAAGTCTCATCTCTGAGAATCTGAGATCTTTTGAGAATTTTGTCTTTCCGTGAAGTCGTGACCTCTCGTGACTACGGGAAAAAAGCCTGGGTGACGCTCGAGCCAGACACACGCACCAGAGCAACCTCTCTGGGATCGCTTCGTTGAAGCTCTTTCCCAAACCCACAGCAGGAATCTGGGACTTGGAGGGGACTGCCGGAGGAGCAAGACCCGTCGGGCGGTGGCTTCCCGCTGCCCCACCCCGGTGGCGGTGTCAGGGGCGGTGCCAGTGCCAGACACGGCCCCCTGCTCTGCGGCGCGGCACCGCCGACTGCGGACTACAACTCCCAGCCTGCGGTGGGGGCCGCCCGCCCGCCGGCACCCCGCCCCCGGTACCCCGCCCCGGCACTGCCTGGCTGGTCTCGGCAGCGCCGTCCGGCTGTGCGCGGGGACGCTGGCGAGGGCGCGGTGCCGCCTTGGTGCCTCCGGGGCGCGGTGCCGGCGCTGGCGCTGCCGGAAGCGGCAGGTAGGTGGTGTGCGGTCGGGCGGTGCGGCGGGCGGCTGCCGGGGCAGGTGAGCGCCCCGCGGGGAGGAGGAGGAGGAGGAGGAGGAGGAGAAGGCGGCGGCGGTGCCCCTGCCCGCCGGGTGTGCGCTGTGGCCGTGTGTGTCTGCGCGCCTGTCACTCGGGTCGCACAGTTGCGTGTGGACCCAGCCGTTGCCGGCGCCGGCGGGGATCGCGTTTCCGAGCGTGGCCGGTTCCCGCTGCGGTCCCGAGGAGGGCATGAGTGAGCAGCGTCTGTGCCCAGCACGTAGATGCTACATGTGTAGGCGCACATGTGCTTGCTACGCATGCAGCAGGGTTGTTGGGCTGCAGGCTTCTGATGATAGTGGGCATTCGGCCCCGAGCGGGGAGGGAACGCAGGAGGGGTAATAGCGAATTAATTGCAGATGAGAAGTAATATCCGTCTTTGAGTCATCAGTCTTTGAGGCGTAATTTCGTTCGGAAAGCTCTTAATCGAACGGGAGATCAGCTATAGGAAAGCACTGCTTTTCCCATAGGATAATCAGATTTCCACTAGAGAATACACATCCTGGATTATTGAGCTACATGGGATTTGTGTATTTCCTTCTAATTAGTCTGTGAATCTCAGTTTAAAATTCTTTATTTAGAAGTGGGGGAGTCAGTTGCCTCTAAAAGAAGAGAGATCGCTTTTCTCTGACATTTTGCACGGACCTTCTGGTTACCGGGTGCTCTGTAGATGACTTACTGCCTTAATTGGATATTGGTGTCAAAGGTTGATTAGACTCTGTAATAGATTTTGGATCTGCAAGGGGATTGCAGCTTTAGATACGTGGTTAAAACAGTCGTGTTTGCCACCTCCCCTCAAACAGCTGAGAGGAAGACTGATCTATTCCAGTTGTGTTATTATCTCTCTGCTTTATTAATATATCATCACAAGGTTGTTGGGTTTGTTTTGCTTCCCCCCCCTCCCCCCCCCCCCTTTGCTATTTCATTTGCAGACCAAAAAGAAATGAATGTCAGAGAGGATTTGTTTAATCATTTAACAGCTGACACAAGCCATGTTGCTAACAAAGCACTGGTGGAGGAGTAGAAGATTTCTGGGATACAGCAGCTCTGGTACTATGAAGCCGCTTCAGCAGGTCAGGGACAGCGTTTGCCGAAGGATGTGGTAGACCAGGAGCCAGAGCTCAGCGAGACAAGGTCGATGGCTTGCATGGAGCTTCTCTACCTGGCCGAGGAGAGCAGGCAGGCACCCCTGGGCACTGCTACTGGCTGGAGCCTGCCCTCCCCGCCCCATCAGCAGCAGCAGCAGCAGCAGCAGCATGAAGGGAGTGAGGTGAACCCCAGAGCAGCCGCTGCCGTGCCAGCTCTGTGCAGTGAAAGGTTTTGCAAGTCCTTGCAAAGGGACCCTGTGACTGAACTTCCCCAGGCACCTCAGCCCTCCCAACGGGGTACCTTACTCCAGGAGCACTCTACACCCTCTGGCAACTCCCGGCCTTGCCACTTGCCCGAGGCTGAGGACAGAGGAAAGAAGAAAGCTTGCTGCTGTGCCCAAGAACTTGAGACATCATTCACCTACATGGATGAAAATGTAAACCTGGAGTACTCAAGAAGTGCCCCCAGTCCTGCGGGTGGCCACTGCCAGGATGTCCCTCTGCAGCAGCATTCCTGCAGGGAGCTGCCACCTGAGTGGGTGCATCGTTCTCCTTCCCTGGTCTCTGAGGAGGATGATGCTGCCTCAGAGGTGGTGGCTGGGAAATCTGTGGACTATGGGTTCATTAGTGCCATTTTGTTCCTTGTTTGTGGCATTTTGCTGGTGATCATTTCCTATGTGGTACCCAGAGATGTGACTGTAGATCCCAACACTGTGGCTGCTCGGGAGATGGAGAGGCTGGAGAATGAGAGTGCCAGGATTGGGGCTCACTTGGACCGTTGCGTTATCGCTGGTCTGTGTCTCTTAACCCTGGGGGGAGTGGTGCTCTCCAGCTTGCTGATGATGTCCATGTGGAAAGGAGAGCTGTACCGGAGGAGCAGGTTTGCCTCATCAAAAGAGTCTGCAAAGCTTTATGGGTCTTTCAATTTCAGAATGAAGTCTGGAGCAAATGAGAATATGCTTGAGCTGTCGTTAGTAGAGGAAGATGTGCTTGCCATAGATAATTAGTGTAGTCATGATTTTTAAGGCAGTGTTTCTGCAGGAAAATGTGTTTCATTAAAACAAACAGATGTGGCTAAAGATAGCTGGTTTATTTGTGTGACAATATTGTTTTTTTCTTAAGCTCTATAATGGAGTATTTGCGGTATATGAGCACTTGTTGTAAAAGGAAAATGTGCCAGAGAAAATGCCACTGATACAAAGTAATGAAAAGCACTGAATAAAAATGGATTTGTGATAAGTAGGTTCCTCAGATACTCATTTGTTCTAATATAAAACATTCAATTGGTGTCTTGCCTGTATAATTTTCTTATTACTCCCATATAGAACGGATCACCTTGACACTTTGGAAGCTGTTAATTATTGCAGCCTGCAGGATTATTAACAGACTGCTTGGTAGACTATTTTAAGGAGCAGGACCAATAATCAAATAGCAGGTCTAATATTGATCGAGATGCTTTTTTATCCTTTAGGTTGATACCTTCTGTTGAGCTAAGGGGAAAAAGAGCACCACTTGGTCATGACTTGTCACAAACCTCCCATATTTTCAAACAAATTGTACAATTAGCGTTGATTATTTAAAATATAAAATAAGAAGCAAAGGGCAGGGAGCCATATGGCTTATAGTATTGAGTTGGAGACAAAAGACTCTTTCAGCTTGAGGTCAGTGGCTCCGTTTCAGTTCAGATTAGCAATGATTGATAGTCATTAACTTCTGATAGCTATAGTGACCTATATAAAAGAAGTTTAGTTCCTGCTGAACAGTTGTCTTTGTATAGAAGCTGCTATAACTTGAATTAACTGACCTCTTATTTGGAGCCTCAAAAGACCCAAAGAGTGAAAAAGCGTGGAGATGCTGAGACTGAACACTTTTCCTTCAGTACTGATGCCAGCAGAAAGTCAAGCTCAGCTGTAGGTCTCTGCTTATCCTGGGGCTGTCTGTATCTGGCTAGTTCTTTTGAGACCCCCGTTTTTATGTCACTAGGCTGTCAGCCTTCTCATAACCAGCAAGGGAAGTTCACGAAGGGGCTTTATTTGTCAGGAAATAAAAAGGCTAAATACCAGGCAGTTTCCTGGTTAATATGGGACTTGCTTTACATAGGGGTTGATACAGGCTACGTGTTGTTGTTATCAGTTTTCTGGCAAAGTAACCACGTTGGAACCACGGCTCGCCTTAATGGTGATAATTAGCACTAGAAAAGGGAGCGCTTACCTGGCTGGCAGTGTGTTCTTACCAAGTAAGAACTTTCTGGACGCTCTGTAAAATGCATGTCACAGATCACAAGCCTGCAATACTAGTGAGCTCTCAGATTTTCCCTGGGCCTTTTAAGTCAACCTAATAATATACACTGCAGAAGTGTGAGGGGTAAGAAAATTTAAGTGACACGGCTAACGCAATTTCTTCATTTTGGTGTTAGTGTGTGCTACAAAGGAAGGCCTTCAGAGTGCAGGAGTTTAGTTGGTAAGACTCGGGACATTTCTCTGATTTCCCTACAAGATTGTCTTTACAAATTACAGGAGTGCGTTGTTTGGGAGTGCAATGGAAAACCCTTGGGCTCTCTGTTTCTTGTGCTGTGTGGTGTGACAGAGACGAAAACACTCGGTGCCTGCTGGCTGATGGTGGAAAATGAAGGTGTTAGCCCACGGCCCGGTGGATGAGCCTTCATATTGTTCACCTCATGTGAGGAGGTACCAGAGGCTGTGGCCAAGGAAAATAAGTCCCCTGTCATGCACCCACACAATTTGATTTCCCCTGCTCGAAAGATAAACTCTTTATGGGTACAAGTGTGAGAAAATATGAGTTTCTTTTGTTTGCTGGGGTGAAAATGTCATGTGGATCATTGAAGAGATCCTTCTGCTTTGGGGATCTAAATTTTGGGGTGTACCAGGTAGGTTTTAGGTACCCTCTGGAGTACCCCAGAAACATACTGGGGTCTGTGCCACCAGTCAGGGTATTTCTGATTGACCCTAACTGCGAAACGTGACATGCCCATTTTCTACCTCATGATGTGTCCGCTGACCGGGCCCTGCCCTGGCCTCTGTCTTCTTCCCCAGGAGGACCCAGAGGCCTGCAGCTAGGCTGGAGGAGCCTGCACCCCTCACACTACACCAAGGCTTCCCTGCAGCCAGGTGCCAGCAGCTCCCAGGGACATGTTTTCTCAGTTTCTTTTTTCTTTTCAGGGTTGGCTGTTTGAGACCTGCCAGGCACCTGCTGGGGATGGTCCCCACAAGGGAGGCTCATGGCCGAGGCATCCCAGCCCCGGGCAGGCAGGCCTGCACTGCCTCTCCCAGGCACTACCATAGGAGGCTACACTGGGGCGTTGCCAGATTTTATATGTTTACAGTTTTTTAATCTTTGTAGCTTTAAAAATGATCTGTAATGAATATAAAGTTTACTGAGTGCGAAAGCAGCTGATGTAATGTTGTAAAACTCCTTTTCAAGCCACAACAGGGCAAAGTGTCACAGCCTGTGCTGAGCTTTTCACTGCTGCATCCGATGCCTTATCATACAGCAACAGCATTCCGGACAGGTGGAAAAATAAAACTCTGACAAGCTAAGCGGTGTTGTCATGGTCATCTTTGTGCCCCACCGTACGGCCAGTTGCAGCGGTTGATTCTTTTCTTCCATGCCGCAGACACAGCCCCTTGTCGTCAGCCACCAGAAACCAGGACAGGGCCCCCGTGGGCAGCAGGACTGCCTGGTGAGAAATGGCTCTAGGGCTGACTGTCCTGGCACGCTGGACTTGTTCCAAGTTCACCCAGCGACCATGTCCCTACCAGGCTGTCCTTGCCGGTCATCAAGTGACAAACAATGAAGACTTTAAAAACTCTGGTGTGCCCACATCCCACCTAAATCCATATATCAAAAAAAAGTAAAAAAGAAGAAGGAAGGAAACGGGGTGGGGGGGGTGGGGGGGCTGTGGGAGCTGGCAGCTGGGGAGGTGGGTGTCAAGCCCCTCTCCCCCAGTAACCATGTTCACTGGCTGGCTGAGGTGATGGGGTGGGTGCAGCAGCCCCAGGAGGCACTGGCACCAGTAGCTGGTGCAGGGAGAGGCAGGAGCATTATTCCTAGGGGGCTGTAGGCCAGGTATGGCCGCCTGAATGGCAGTGTCACCTTCAGTGCTGGAAGGGACAACATCATGGCATGGCTATGCAAGAGTGAGGCCGTAACGGGAGGATGCTGGTTTGAGGCCAGCAGCGGAGCAGGGCCTCAAGGCAGCCATGGTTTGCTCCTGCATAGCATTTGATGTTTCTCCTAGATCCTCAGTGTGTGTCAGCTGAGCACCTTAACCACCTCTGACAACCTTTGCTCGCTCCCAATGCGATACGGAAGTATTGCCATGCAGGTAATGCCATACAAAGGCTTTAAGTCGGTTTCATTCTAGTATGACAGAATCAGACCCTTTCCTTCCACTGTTGCATGAATCAAAGCATGGGTGGGAGTGCTGTGTTAGGTCTGTGTCCAAGTTGGAGCATGGGCTGTTGATACCATGTAGAACGGAGCCTCGATTTGCAGGTTTCAGACCGCTACTGCTATAGCAGTAATAAATGTGTCCCTGTGGTGAGTGAATTGGCTGCAGTAACATCGTGCTGTGCCAGATGTAGCCTATGGTGTTTAACCAATGGTTAGTAAGAGGTTAAGAGAGTAGGTGTATTTATAGATATGACAAGCCATCAGCTTAAAGACGTGAGAGGCAATTCTAACTGAAAGTAAACACTACATTAATTGTTAGCTTAGTGTTGTTTTTTGGTTTTTTTTTTACAGGATTCTATTTATAATCATAGCTTTTTAAATTTTGAAGTAGCTTATTCACAGGAGCTTATAAAGTTTATATGTTTATAAGTCCTGGGGAATGCAGGGAGGTGAGACTTCTCTGCTTTTCTCATCAGTTTAAATTAAATTGTGGCTGCTATAAATTTGCATCAAACTAGGCAAGACACAAACCTCTTCTTTGAAATGAACCTGGATAATACTTGCCTCTGTATATGTAAATGTGGTGCCCACTGTAGAAACTCAGACACATAATGCACAATTTCATTTGATTTTTCTATACAAATCCATGGTTAAAGTGTCTCTGCAGACATGCCCTATGACTTGCTTAAAGACTTGTGAGGAATTTTCTCGTCGTTTATATGTAGATTTGTCCGCCTTTACATGTAGAAAAAATGCTGAACCATTGCTATTATTTGAACTGCACTTCACAGGCATTTGGCCATTGTGAATGAGGGCACTGCAATCTTAACACATTTTTCATTCACGTGCACTCAGTGTATAGCCTGCAGACCAGCACTGGAACTGCTTCTGTCTGCACTGAGAAGCGAGAACAGAAACTGTGGCCTCTTAATTCACAGTTCAGCACTACGGAATGAGCCTAATTACTACAGAACCTCTAGAATAAATTAATGTAAGTGGGATGGCAAATTCATATGTTTGCATATGTATATATATATATAAATATAAACATAAATACCTGTAAAGAATACCATTAATTTCAAGCCGAAAATAATTTCTAAAAATCATGGCATGCAGCGCTAAATTTTGCTAATACTTGCAGGAATTTGGGGAAAGTTATGCACTTTTAAGGCGTTTGTATTATAGTAAGTTTTGTTTTGGTTTAGGGCTTCAAAAATCAATGGGCTTCTGCTGAAATAATAAAACATATCTTTATATCAGCACGAAAGGCTTCTCTTCTCTAATAATAGTCTCTGCTTTGAAGACGTGTACACAGGGAAATTTAGCTATTTTTGAATAAAACATTCTCAGAAGCAAAATTGATTAAGTCCCTTTTGTAGAAGAAAAAAAATAATCAATTCTTCCCATTAGAAGTATCTAAAAGATGTTGATCAGCTAGATACGTCAATAAAGTCCTTTAATCACTGCTCTCCAGCTGCAGAGTGTCCATCTGCAGGATACTGTCTTTTGACTCCTTATAGCTTAAAATAAATTTGGTTAGACTCTAACATGAAGCAGCTTCTGACAAACCTGCTGGAGTAACTGTTATTATTATGTAAATAATATCAAGTAGCTATCCAGACATTTTGGCATTGTTTATCTCAGGGATTAGGTCTTCATGAAATTAATGTATACTTGATAACAACATATTCAAACTGGGAACCAAAAAATACATTCACTGAAAGGCACCTCAGTAGAAAGTACATTACTAGTTTCAGTTCCCATGTATAATCTTCTGATTTAATCTAGTAAAGACAGCACTTTGAAGACCTCTTGACTAGTAATTGTTGAGGGCTATGAAGGGTCATGGAGGGCTATTAACAGAAAGATGCAATGTCTCCAGCTCTGTAAATACCTAAGCTTCCGATCCTAAGAGCTGCAGGAGTGTGCTGGTACATGCTTCCTCTACACTTTTAGATATAGCAGCATCTGCTGCAGGCTGCCAGCCAAGATAGTATTGTGATAGATGTACCTTTAATTTGATTCAACCTCGTCCTCTCAAAACTTTGCCTATAGTAGGAATAAGCAGTAATTTGTTTTGCCAGTGGAGCTTCCCCAGGAAGGAACTACAGATCAGTAAGTCACAGTCTTAACTTTGTTTTTCCCTCCCCGCAGGAATGGAAGCCATGGCTGGAAGATCTCTTGAGAGCTCATTTTCCAGTTTTCTGGAACTTCATTCACCCTTCATCAGCCCTCAAAGAGAATTGCTCATGGCTGTGAAGTTGCATGACTTAATTCCCTAAGTACTCTGGGGGGAATTTTGTAAGGTTCACGTGATTCAAAAATGCATCATAGAATCATAGAATTGTCGGGGTTGGAAGGGACCTCAAGGATCATCCAGTTCCAACCCCCCTGCCATGGGCAGGGACACCACACACTACATCAGGTTGTCCAGAGCCACATCCAGCCTGGCCTTAAAAACCTCCAGGGATAAGGCTTCCACCACCTCCCTGGGCAACCTGTTCCAGTGTCTTACCACCCTCACGGGGAAGAACTTCCTAACATCCAATCTGAATCTACCCATTTCTAGCTTTTTTCCATTCCCCCTAGTTGTATCATTACCTGACACCCTAAAAAGTCCCTCCCCAGCTTTCTTGTAGCCCCCTTCAGATACTGGAAGGCTACAAAAAGGTCTCCTTGGAGCCTTCTCTTACCCAGATTGAACCACCCCAACTCTCTCAGTCTGTCTCCAGAGGAGAGGAGCTCCATCCCTTTGCTCATCCTCGTGGCTCTTCTCTGGACACCTTCCAGCACCTTCAGATCCTTCTTGTAATAGGGGCTCCAGAACTGCACGCAATGCTCCAGGTGGGGTCTCAGCAGAGTGGAGCAGAGAGTGAGAATTGCCTCCCTGGCCCTGCTGGCCGCACTTCCCTTGCTGCAGCGCAGGCTCTGGCTGGCACTCTGGGCTGCAACTGCACACTGCTGGCTCCTGCTGAGCGTCTCATCCGCCAGCACCCCCAATATGTCTTCTGCTCTTACCCAGCCTAAGGTCTCGGTAAGTTCCGAAATTTATGGATACTCTGAATTGTTTTAGATTTTTTTTTAACAAGGTAAAGAAAAAATGCTAGGGCAAAGCACTTCAGCCTTCTCAGCATCATTTTCAGTTGTGCTCCTCTCTCCCTCCCCACAAAGCAGAAAACCTTTTCCTTGCCTTGCCTTTTTTCTTTCTAGTATAAATATAGAGCACTCCCTCATGACCTTTTTCCCTTTTTTCTCTTTAAGCAGTATCTCACTTGCTGTCCTTCCCTCTTGTCCCCCAACCTCCCCCCTCCCCCCCCCCCCCCCAAAAAATCCCCAGTATGTATTTATAGTGCCTATTTTTCTGTCCTGTTTTCACATTTCATATATATGAATATCTCGTTTCATCGTCTTGGGTTAAGGATTTGCTAAATTTCCTGAATGTCTTTTTTAAAGTTCTGTTTCGTGGGAGCACACAGCAATCTTGAATTCACTCAAGTTCCTTGGGGCCACTTGTCCAGGAGCAGAAATAATCTGCTGTACTAGCTCCCTGTCATGTTCTCTTTTTTTGTTTGTGGGTTCTTTTGATACGAGTTGAGCTTGGTGAACAGCCTGGTGACTGGGTTCCCCACTCCAGCCCTCTTCCATTTGCTGCCCCCTCAGCCTTTCTTCTATGTGGGCAGCAATAGACCAGGATGCAGATTTTGTTGCTCCTAGGAAAATACTAGTGGGTATCTTCTCCTAAACTGAACTTAAACTTCACATTGAAGCTTATTGTGATATTGAAGTGATATTGAAAGCACTGTTAGCAAAGAGGCAAGTTAGAAACAAAGAAAATCCATATTGGACAGTGCTGAAATGCCTGTGTTCAGCTGCTGGTTTAAGTGGCTTGTACAGACCTTTCAAACTATGTTGCCAACAAATGGAGGAAATACAGCTTTTAAAAAGTCAGGGAATTATTAATAGTGTGTTTGACCTCCAGCTCCGCACAGCCTACAAAGTGAGTATCATTTGTCATATGCTGCTGCCTTATGCCTAATTCTGCAGCTGCTGTTGAGAAGCAGTCATGCAGTGGAGAAGTGCATTGCAGAGACTGAGGGTCAAGGTTTTAGATCCATGATGGACTGCGGGAGGGAAGGAGGGAGGGAACGGCTTGCACTCGACCCCTGTGCAAAAAGGAAGGAATAGTGGAACTGTTCACCTCATACATCATTTACACATTAATGGTATTTCTTGTCCTGGTGTGTGAGAGAGAGACATTGACCATTCTGAGGTTACACTTTCAGCTCTCCTGCAGGGATAGAGAGCGATGTATGGAGAGAAGCAAATGTCAGATGTCTTCATGAGAAATGAATGCTGCAGCCACCATTCTGGCATCTGAGGAGTGATCTGGGGCCCAGTCTTCTCAGAAGGCTGCTCAGAATCTGCAGCACAAAGATGGAACCTGAGCCTTTATTAATTTTAACTGCTGGCTGGGGGACCTGGAGTGACAATCTCTCTCTCTTATCGCTTGGTCAGTTTTGGACTATGCCTTATCATCTGCAGAAAAAGAAAAAGAAAAAAAGAAAAGGGAATGTAATGCAAGCAGCAAGTTTCTTGGTCAAATTAGTCTGTCTGAGAAGAAGAGAAAAATGTCACATATTGAGCTGAACAAATCTTTGCATTCTTTCTGGAACCAGAATCCTTCTAGGAGCACCACATGCATGTCTTTGTTTAGCGCTGGGGTTCAAAGAGCTGTTAATGTTTCTCTATGCAGACAGCTCCCATTTGCGTTCACATCTGGAGCTCCTCCTCTTTGACTGCCTTGCCTGTTACCTGGTTCTGGATCCAGCACACAGGAATAGAAAGGCGATTACTGTCCAAGTCCCCTCCAGTTCAGATGGCGTTAAGCCTACCTTTCAGCTGAGTGGCTAAGGTAGCCTGAGATAAAATTTGAGGCTGACAGGAGCAAGAGGAAAGGAAAGGACTTTTGACAGCTCCTGTGGATGTTCCACAGCAATAATAGCTCAAGGTTTTAGGAGTTGGTTGTTGGGGTTTTGTTTGTTTGCTTTTTGGTTTTGTTTTTGTTTTAGAAATGTGAAGGCTAAAACTCAGGCCATGGAGTACCAACATGGAAAGTTTATGCTCTATATAGTAATTCTTCACTGGAAATGCCCTGTATCCTCTTTAAACACGCTAGGAGACACAATTAGAAACTTACCTAAGTAACTGTAGTCATTTGCCAGAATGAAGCAATGCGTTGCAAGTAAGGTGGTTGGTATACAATCAGCACAGGGATGAATCTGTCACAGCTCTGAGGGAGAGAGCCTCTTGAGCTAAAGCCTGTCTTGTGAGATCCCCAAGATATGCTATGTTACTCCAAGCTGTTTACTGCCATTTATACAAGACAATGTTTGGATTAGTTCCTGTTTTAATGAAGGTATTTTAAGCACAATTACGTGTGCATCTTACTAGTTTATCTCGGTGAGCAGAGGGGGGGAAACAAGAGAAATATTTGTTGTTCTTCTTTTGTCAATGAAAGTATATGGAACTAAAAAGAAGAAAAAATGGGAGGGAGAGTGAAGGTCTTGTCAGCAAGCAGGTGGGAGTATAGATTTCATAATGGAAATAGCTACAATAAATAATTATTGGGGAAATAGATTGCACATTTCATACTGAACTGAATTTAGTCAGCTTGGTTGATGCTATTGTGATACAGGAGGTGAATCAAGAATGTAAATTAAAAAATTTACTAACAGCAGGCTGCTACAGGAATACAAAGGCAATGACTAAAGGATATTTTGGTGGTGATCAGCTGCTTTTGAGTCACGAGAGATCTACTTACTAAAATCATTGATTAGTTGTTCTTTACATTAGTAAGCCAATTTATCAGCAGTAATAAAAAGTCCTGGTTTTGAAACCAATGACTCCTTTTCATAAAATGTCCTCCAGTTATATCCAATGTGTTCAAAGGTCCCTGTCCGTTTCTATTTTAATCAAAGGGACAGTCAATTGCTGGGATTTTCTTACGCTGCAATCATAGTGTGGCTCAGTTGGTAGCACATAAGACCCTTAATGGGAAGGTTGTGAGTTCAAGCCTGCAGTGGGCAGTAGTGACAGGTTGGACTCGATGATCTTTGAGGTCTCTTCCAACCTTAGTGATACTGAAATACTATATAAGAACAATTATGTTTCCAGTGATGATAACAAAAAAGACTTCTTTGAATTTAATTGCCTTGGACAGACCTTAAATTGTCTCTCACGTAATTTTGTCAATTTCAGAATAAAAGTTGATTTTGCAATCAGTTTGAGGACACTCTACATTCTCCAAGTTTAGCTAAAGGAACAAATCACCTCAAAATCATAGGCAGTGGCTTCATGAACAGCTGAACAAATTCAGCAGTTTTCCGATGTTCCAAAAGCGGATCTCGTTTCTTCTTTCTGCTTTCTTCACTGCTCCCCCACTTGTCCCAGCCTTGCAGTCACTCTCTGCCTTGTGTACCAGCTTTGATGGTTGTCAGTTCCCTTTAGAAGCTGATGGCAGAAGACTATTTCATGATTATTAGAACATTTTTCATGCCTCCTGTCCATTTTCCTATGTCCCAGTTGCTTCCCACCGTGGGAAAAAACTAAGCTACTCGTGGGAGTTTGTTCCTCGGAACATAGTTGTGTTGACTGGGAGAGACAGACCCTTACTTGAGCTTTCGAGCTAACTGGACAGCCGGCCCGCTCTGGTCCAAGCAGTGTAGAGCTATTGTAACATGGCACAGTGCCCAAGCAATATGCTGTGCTTCTCAGCATATTGACACAGCTTCATGGCTGTGAAGAGAAGAACAGCTTTATACTTGGCTCATCTAGGTTTATTCACAGGGAGTTTGAGCTGAAACAGGCTGCCTTTGTAGCCTTACACACTTAACCACCTTGTCATTGTCCTCATCCTCACCACTCTGTCAGCTCCACCTGTGTCCTCAACCCTCTCTGCCTTCAGCATCTCCTCTCCTGTTAATTCCATGTCTCTTGCATTACTCACACTCTCTTTGCTGTCATGAGCTGCATGAAAATGCTGGGCCTATTATTCAAGATAATGCATTTCTGCTATCTTGATAAAGTGTGTGTTCCATTTGGTTTATTAGCTAATTAAAATAATGTCTAGAAAACCTTCAAAATGTCTTCTGCAGTGAGGCTAATTTGTCTTTTCTTTTCATTCCTTGCAGTAGGAAAACAGTCTATGGGGCCTTCAGATTAGTTTGGGGTTCATGTATTTTTATCCCAAGTGTTTCAAAATTGTAATCTAAAAGTCAGACTCAGATGTTCAAGAGCCTGTGGCTGAATGATCTGCAGTAAAAGAAGCATATGGAAAATACAAGCATCATCTGATCTTATCCCTTAAGCTGACCAATAAATAATTTGCCTAAAATAAGATTGCTTACAAAATTAGAAATAATTCTCTTTGCTAAGAAACATGTCGTGGTGACTGTTCATTTCCTCTGAATTGATCACTGGGTGATACTCAGTGTGTTAGCTCTCGGAGTTTAACAAAAGCTGCTGGTAGCATGCAAGTCATTTCATAGACTCATGGTGGAGACTAGTGGACACCTCTGGAGCTTGTTTGGTCCAGCCCCTCTTCAGAAAGGGTCAGTAGGAGCAGATGGAGATTGCCCTCTCTGGGCGATATGCTACTGTGTTTGACTATGTGCACAGTAAAACTGTGTCTGATCATTAAGGAGAATTTTATGTATTTCAGTTTGTGTCCATTGGTTCTTGCCCCGTGAGTGGGCACCACTGAGAACTCTGCAGCTTTGTCTTTATTCCCCCTCCTCAGCTGTTTACGCATATGGGTAAGATCCCCTGGAGCCTTCTCTTCTTGAGGCTGAGCAGCTGATTGTGATGAAGCTGGAGCACTGTGCTGTAAAGCCATCATGCACTGAGGAACGCAGACCATCCAATGACTGTCGCTGTAGCACCTTCTGTCTGGGTCTAGAGATCTCCGCTCCTAGACAGGCAAGAAGGGAAACACCGCTCCAAGAATGCAGTCTGCTAAAGAACAAACATATATTTCTGCAACACAAGGAAGCACTGCAAGGTGCTCTAGAAGTTTCATTTTTGTGCCTCCCGTCAACAAAACGAAAATATTTTGCTAATCTTGTGTCAGTTTGAAGAGAAAATATATTAAATGAGAAGCTGAAGCCTTTTGCGCAAGCATCCTACAATGAAATTTTATCATTTCATGAATTCCCTCATCTTGAGTTCATGTAAAACGAGTCATGAACTGCAGTCTTGACAACTTCACTTCTCATCACAACATTATTAATCATCCCCGTCTCAGTTCTACATCTATCTGATGCATTTCTGTCTTCTCTTTTTTTGTGTGGGTTTGATTCATGAA
The DNA here is from genome assembly GCF_014839835.1 of Dryobates pubescens. NCBI lineage: Eukaryota > Metazoa > Chordata > Aves > Piciformes > Picidae > Dryobates > Dryobates pubescens. The sequence continues at coordinate 58,324 of NC_071625.1, forward strand.
CACCAGAAATAAAATGCAGGCACTGGACATGTTAACATTCTTTTTTCATCTGAAGAAAGCAACTTCTAAGTAACAGTCAAGTATCTGAGGCATATATCAGTTCATGCTTCCCATAAGCAAAGGCATTTCATTATTTTGCCACTTGATGAGCTCATAAATGATGTCATGCACTTTCTTATTTACTTTTGACAGTGCAGAAGGTGACCGCATGATAAAATATCTCTTTCCTCTGCAATTTCAAGTGCTATGGCTTCCCCCCCCCCCCCCCCCCCCCCCCCATTTTGCCAGAGGAGATGTTCAGATTCTTTTGGACAAATACCAGTGTTTCTGACCTAAGATTTTTAAAAGCAGTAAATAATAAAATACTATATCCTCCAGGTGTTAGCATGAGTTAAAAATGCAAACAGCTTGTAATTAACTATAGTGTGTAAAGAGGTTTAGTCCCCTGAATCAATGGGAGCTTTGCAAACAGCTGCAAAATTATCCAAAAGGAGGAAGTATTATTTCCAAAGCTGTGCAAACAGATAGAGCACTAATGAAATGTGAGGTTGCCGTTACCATTGATCTTACTGACACAGAAACTCAACTTGTGCTGGCTTAGTAGGACAGCATCTCTGCTGCAGCATAATTCCACGAGCACCTTCTGTTTCCACCACCTCTGGCAAAGCTCGGAGGGATGTGCTGTGCTAAGCAGTCCTCTGAGCACCAGAATAAGGCAAGTGCTGTTTCTAGCAGCTTCATGTCTCATTGTTAATTGAAGCTTTTCCAAAGATGTGGTTGCTGCTTCTGCTTCTGCTTCTTTCTGTTGTCTGGTGTCTAATAAGGTGTGAGCTGTTGCTACACTTTCCCCTCAGCTGAAGTATTTAAAAGGTCCCTGCCTCCTGTTCAGCTGAGAATGTTCTCTGAATGTAACAATCTATACAATATTTATCCCACCCTCAGCCCTCCCCCCCCCCCCCCCCCCCCCCCATCAGATTAGTTAGAGATTTTTTTTTTTTTCACGGGATTAACAGTTATGGAAGCAAGATTGCCAACAGCCATGTATATGTGAACATATATATATATAGGGTAAGTGCAGGAGCCTTGTTTCTCTGTGTGGAAGTGGCTAACTGCAAAGACACTATCATTAGGACAAGACAGGCTGGGATTATTTAATGGTCGTATTCACCGTTTTAACAATTCTAAATTTCAAAAATATTTTATTAACAAATACTTGTGTGCAGGATGTGACTGTAATATATCAGAATTTGTTTGGGGTCTTTTAATGTGCATGCTGTCAGCATTTTGCATTCTGATAGGATATTTGGTTTGTTAATAGGTCTTGCACAGAGGTGAGGCTGCATTTTCTTATCATAATTACCCATTAAAATTAGGTAAGTGCAGGCAGAAAGGAAGTACAGATCAAACAAAGTCTAAAACAAAGGCACTTTGAAGACCAGGTTTCTTACATTAGTGACTCTTGGGAAATTCATAGGCACATTAATTACTGCCTTTTGCCTCTTAAGTTCTTCTGCACTGTCATGGTATATGCCCACATATGACATGGAGAAGATCTCCGTATTGTGCCCTGTCTGCTGTGTGGTACCAGAGATCAGAGAGATAATTACAGTCTTTTCTGACTGTGACTATAGATGCACTTAGATGCAGTAGTGGATTGTAACTTCTCTGAAGCCTTAGCATACTGTATTGGCCTGAACTAGAGCTGCTTGGTCGTCTCGTGCAGGTCACATACCATAACCATTTGCTCCAATTCTTCACACATACTGTTCCCCTCACCTGGTATCTCTACCTCACAGAGCAAAGCTGCAGAATGAGCAGCCTGAGCATCCCGTGTCTGCTCCTGTGCGCCCCAGAGGAGCCAGTGGGCATAAGAGGGAAGTGAGGCATTCCAGCTGCAGGGAGGAGTACAACATGCATTCCCTTTTTACCCAGAGGGCATTCCCCAAGAAGCTGCCTCTGGATAGCAGTGTCTTCAGGTTAACTTGGAGCCAGGACTCTGATGTGTCACACTCGCTTGGGCTTATGGCTAACAAGGCAAATTAGCCTTACATGAATAAAATATCTGTAGGCAAAGCAGAGATGCGTACATTCCCTCTGCAACGCTGGCATGTGCCTGAGGCGAGAAAGGCAATCTGCTAGTCCTGAGTGCGCACAGAGTGGCCTCACAAAAGGCTGATTCTTTGCATGAGCAGGGCGTGAGGGCGCCATGTCCCATAAAATAAGTTGCTAGTGTTCAGATCCCTGAGAACAGGTGGAAGGAGAGGCTGCTATTGAGTGCTCTGACTATCTTCCACTCTCTCAGGGTAAATGGCTGTTAAGAGGGAAGGCTGCTTCAGTATTTCTGGAATACAGTAACATAGTACATCAGGTTAGTGGGAACAGATAAATTAACCTTATTTACTGATATCAGAAAGCCTCTGTGTTGTTAGATTTTATTTTCCCTTCCAGTGGGTGATCAGATTTTTACAAGGTCGAGTGTCAATCTATTAGGAATGGACAGGAGGCAATTAGCCTAATGTCAGCTCATGAAAAAGTGCTTTTAACGTAGCCATCTTTTTCTACAGAAAGTAGACTTCTGCGGTGCCTCTGCTGTAGTTTTGTGTTAGTTCTTCTCGAGAAACACAGATCTTGAACTGTCAGATGTCTCTCTTACTAAGCACAGCTACTATATAACATTACTTATTGTTTCACTTCAGTGATTAACATTTTCTGCAGTTCTTGAAGCAATACTAAAAATGAGAGACAAAGGCAGCAGAGAATCTCTTGCAACCCCCTTTGCTCTGCACAAGCATTTGCTGGCAAATGCCAGACACAGACTGAGCGTGTTCTCCCTGTGCCTGGTGTGAAGTGCAAAAAAGACCCAGTAAAACCTCCTTGGACTCACCTTACTTGATAAACAGAGAATCCACTTTCAGATCTAACGTTCAAACCTATGCTGCATTCCTGCAAGCAAGCGCAGAGAGTCAGAGGCTTCTGCTCTTCTTCTCTCACAGCTTTTTCTGTTATACTGCTACAGTCCCTTTCTTCTATGCTGCAAGTGCCTACACCAAGCATAGATCTAAGGTGACACACAGTGCACTACCCATCTTATCTGCTCCTAAGTAACACTGGCTTCTCTGTACAGGATCATCAACAGACATCAAAAGGGGCCTTCCTCTGACCAGTGGGCTGGTTTCTACCCTTGTGCATGAGTACCTCTGATGAATTTCCTCAGAGAAAGGAAAACCTAAAAGGTACTGCATAGAGTAGCCTGAGAGACTGATTCAGAGTTAGGGATGGAAATTACTGTGAAAGAATTCTCAGTAGACTGCTAGAGAGTCATGATATGCAGATGCGTCTTAGATGAAGAGCAGTCCCACAGGGCAGTTACCAGGAGCCTCAGTACTTAAGCCATATGATATTAGCTAAGAGATTGAAGGGAACTTTTTCTCAGGCAAGAGGGAGAAACATAATGCAATTTATTTTTTCCACTCAAGTGGATCTAATGCTCTATGCAATCTATTTGCCCAGGGAATAAGCTTCACTTATTTAGAATACCAAACTGGCCAACTGCATGCTAAAGCCCTTACAGACCCTGTTGTACTGTTCACCCTGTTGTACTGTTCATTAGATCACAGAATGTTAGAGGCTGGAATGGACCCTGAGAGATCACACAGTCTAACCCCCCTGCCAAAGCAGGATCACCTGTATCAGGTCATACAGGAACTCATCCAGGAGGGTCTTGAATATCTCCACAGAGAGAGATTCTACAGTCTCCCCAGGCAGCCTGTTAAAGTGTTTTGTTACCCTCACAGTGAATAATTCTTCCTTGTGTTTCCATGGAACTTCCTGTGCCTCGGCTTCCACCACTGCCCCTTGTCCTGTCGTTGGACATCACCGAGAAGAGCCTGGTTCCATCCTTTCAGCACTCACCCTGCACATCTTTATCAACAAGAATGAGGTCACTTCTCAGTCTCCTCTTCTCCAAGCTACAGAGCCCTCAGCTACCTCAGGTGGTCCTCATAAGGAAGATGTTCCACTCCCTTCATCTTTTTTGTGGCTCTGAGCTGGACTCACTCATCTTGAGTGCAATCACACAGCACTTAAAGGATGGCCAAGGGATCAGGCCCAGCCAGCATGGATTTAGGAAGGGCAGGTCCTGCCTCACCAACTTGATCTCCTTCTATGATCAGGTGACCGACTGGTGGATATGGGGAGGCCTGTGGATGTAGTCTGCCTGGACTTCAGCAAGGCCTTTGACACTGTCCCCCACAGCAAACTCCTGGCCAAGCTGTCAGCCCATGGCTTGGATGGGAGCACACTGCGATGGGTTAGGAACTGGCTGGAGGGCTGAGCCCAGAGAGTGGTGGTGAATGGTGCCACATCCAGCTGGCGGCCCAGTCACTAGTGGTGTGCCCCAAGGATCAGTGCTGAGCCCCATGTTCTTCAACATCTTTATTGATGATCTGGATGAGGGCATCGAGTCCATCATCAGTAAATTTGCGGATGACACCAAGGGGGCAGGAGCTGATCTGCTGGCGGGTAGACAGGCTTTGCAGAGGGACCTCGACAGGCTGGACAGATGGGCAGAATCCAACGGCATGAGATCGAACACATCCAAGTGCCGGGTTCTGCACATTGGCCACAGCAACCCCATGCAGTGCTACAGGCCGGGGTCAGAGTAGCTGGAGAGCGGCCAGGCAGAGAGGGACCTAGGGGTGCTGGTCGGTGGTAGGCTGAACATAACCCTGCAGTGTGCCCACGCGGCCAGGAGGGCCAATGGCATCCTGGCCCGCATCAGGAACAGTGTGGCCAGCAGGAGCAGGGAGGTCATTCTGCCCCTGTACACTGCACTGGTTAGGCCGCACCTCGAGTACTGTGTCCAGTTCTGGGCCCCTCAGTTTAGGAAGGATGTTGACTTGGTGGAGTGTGTCCAGAGAAGGGCAACAAAGTTGGTGAGGGGCTTGGAACACAAGCCCTACGAGGAGAGACTGAGGGAGCTGGGGTTGCTTAGCCTGGAGAAGAGGAGACTCAGGGGTGACCTTATTGCTCTCTGCATCTACCTTAAGGGAGGTTGTAGACAGGCAGAGGTTGGTCTCTTGTCCCAGGCAGCCAGCCCCAGAACAAGAGGACACAGTCTCAGGCTGCGCCAGGGGAGGTTTAGGCTGGCGGTTAGGAAGACGTTCTACACGGAGAGAGTGATTGGCCATTGGAATGGGCTGGCCGAGGAGGTGGTGGAGTCACCATCATTGGAGGTGTTCAGGAGGAGACTTGATAGGGTGCTTGGTTGCATGGTTTAGTTGATTAGGTGGTGTTGGATGATAGGTTGGACGCGATGATCTTGAAGGTCTCTTCCAACCTGGTTTATTCTATAGTCAATTCTAAGAAACATCATTCTATAGATAAATGCTGCACAGAAAAATAAAACAAAACAAAGCAAAAAAAAAAAAAAAAAAAGGAAAAAGTAAATTATACACTTCCTAAAGGAAATAGCCACGATAGAAGGAAGTGATGGTGGTGAGGAGGAAGCTAGATATTAAAATATTTACTATTCAATTGTTTATCCTATATCTAACTCATACTAGCCAAAGTAACTATAATCCAGTCCCTGTGTGATCACTCTAACAGCTAACTAAAGAAACATGCCAACAGACAAAGCAAAACAAGTGTATTTGCAGTATTACAAAAGGAAATCATCTGTTCACATAATGAAAAAACAGTGAGCCTGGAAATGTGAGAGAAGGGGGAAAAAACCAAACCCAAATAACCAAGAAAGGGAAACAAAATACAAATGAACTTGTAAAAGATAGTAGCTTGTGTAATTTCCCCAAGTTTCCAGTTTTCTTTCTGACTTTTGTTAATACGCAGAATGCAGTTCATAATTAGTGTGATGTACGTATGTGCTCACATGTTTCTGAAGACTGTTCTTTAGCTTCCACAATTCACTTTTTGCTCTAATAATAGAGCAGTCATCTTAGATCATCCATTATGCCTTCAGAAAAACATTGGATGAATGTCTTCAGCATTTTTGTTCCCTCTGATGGGAAGTTCATGCTAAAGTTGCACGTAGAGCCTGACTAATATGACCCATAAGGGTTTGTGGGTACATTCACACCACTTTCTGGAGGATTTCTAGTCACACTTGGAAAAGAAGTCACCAGAAGTTACACAAGGAATGAGAAGATGAATTCCATAGCAGGGGAAAAGAACTTAGAGCAGGACTTAGTGGTTACATTCCAAGTGTTGTAGAAGAGCAGCTCTGAAGAACAGGAGGGTCAGTAGCAGATCTGACAGCGCTGCGCTGATATTAATCCATAGAGAGTTCGCACCCCGGGGGACTGCGTTTGTCAGCTTTTCTAACAGATACTTGCTGTCTCCGTCAGCGCCTTTTCAGAAGTCTCAACAGACTGCGACATGCGGAGGGTTCCAGCAGGGAGCAGCATTTATTCATTTGTGAAGAAAGGATCTGGCACCCGAAGCTGGAATACAGACTCAGAAATCCGTTAGCAAAGGAACAGTGTTTGCAGATGGGTGGACAATCAGCAGCGTGAGAGGCGGAGGAGGGAGGACTGCTTTAACAGTGGGCACTAGGCCTCTCTCATCCTCTTCATCAGTGTGATGCAACCATGGCTTGGAATTTAGACTAGAGAGGTTGGATGCTCAGAGGCAGTACCAGCTGATGAGCTGGATCAAAATATTCCCATTTAGGGAAATATTTTCATCAAAAAGTTAACAGTGCCCTCCCTGTTTCAGAATGATTACTTCAGGTATGGGAAGTCCAGATTAAGCTCTCACTAATAATGTGTGCAGAATATTATCACAATCCTAATACAGCACACTTTGCTTTTAGAAGACTAATGGGTAGCATGTTTTTGTTTTTCTCCCCATCCATTCAGGCCACCGCCTGTTTTGAGCGTGTTCAGTGTTAAAAATATCCTTCTAAGGATGTTTCCTAACATGAAATCTGAACAATTTCAAATCCACAGTCTCAGAATGTAGCAATTTTGAAATTAGTTTTCCACTGGGAGAGATAGGCTGTGAATAAGTGCAAAGAAGAATATTTTAGCACTTGAAAACTGTAGAAGAAAGCTGCATCTCTGTTCTCTGGATGAGGAGCCCCAGCCAGTACCAAAGGTGTGTTTTCAGCCATGTGAAAACTTGTAGACTTGGTATTAAACTCCTTTTAAACTCTCAGCTTTGAGGAGTACAGCTGCTGGTGTGGAACAGTCTCCACAAAGCAAGACAACTCAGATGGTAGCAGTTCTACAACAGAGGCATCCTACAGTGACACTTTGGCCAATCTCTGCCTTAATTTTCAATGTGGAAACCGAGTACACATATCTGAATTAACTAAGAGGCTAGTGAGCATTAAAGCCAGCGTGTGGCTTTAACATGGCTAGAGGTGCACCCATGACAAAAGGGGCAATAATCACTCTGGGTGCATGGAGAGACTAGCCTAGTGTCTAGTCTGTGTCAGTCACAGATGGAGATTTTGCAGATTTCTGGGGAAGACCATAAGAGCAGCTCAAGGATCTAGTATTACATACCCAAGCAGTCTCATAGCCTCCAGCATCTTATAGCTTGCGGACTTTCTGGGGAAGAGTCACTGTCTTCATAGCTTCAGCAATTTTCTTTCTTCAATAATAGATCCAACTTCCCCTTAGTCTCCTGTGGCAAGCTGTCCCACAACTCCCTTACACTCTGAGCAATGAGCTGCCTCCCTTCATCTGTCTGAACCCACAACATAACCTCCAATAATTGCACAGGAAAGGAGGTAAAATGTACCCACCTACTCCACTTTTTTTTCCATTTTTCTGTGTCTTAATAACCAGAAATGAAAAAGGAAAAATTTTAGGCTGAGTGGCATTCAAATCCTATTAATAACTGCCTATCAAGCATATACCTCTGCATAAAGATTTAATTTTTTGTAATTTTATTTAACAATGAGGTTTAACTATTTTGCTTGACATTGTGCCTTAAATTAATGAAAGCTGCAATTATTCTTTTGTACAAAAAAAAAAAAAAACAAAACATAACAAGGGAAAAAAAAACAAACCAGCACCACCTTCCTCCATGGTCACCTTGCTGTGCTGAAGATACTTTGCTGCTCCTTCATGGGAGTCACTCCCTGCAGTGACCAAGCACTAAGAAAAGAACGGCCAGCAGTATGGACTTCACTCAGGGCTATCAAAGCCACCAGGGCTATGTCCATGACTGTCCCCCAGGCGTCTGACCCCTGTGCAAAGCAGAGTCAAGCCAACAACTCCCAAGAAGCCCCTTAAGCCCCCCTACCCAAGCTGGAGGGACCGCCACATTTCTTTGTCTGCAGCATATACTGCAGTGTGGTGGGGTAATAGTTGAACTCGATTTAAATGAACAGCAGCGCGAAGCTCGGCGGAGGGTAATTTATTCTGCCTCTTAGCAGGGATCCTTAAGGAGTCGTGACGGGTCCAAGTAATCTGTCAAAGTGCAGACTGACGAGCCAGCAGTCTCTGCATGCCAATCACTTACAAACAATAGACTCATTATATGCAAATTAACAGGAGAAGTGCTGATTGGCCACTACATCTACTGAGACTACTGCTCCATTTAAAAAGGACTTTAACTATCCTGAAATCTTTAAGTTAAAAAAAAAAAAAAAAAAAAAATTGCCACAGTCTGCAACTTTGTTTAAAAACTACCTGATTTCCTCAGCCAGCCTGTGCAGCCCCTGTGAAGGCTGCCGACATGACAGGCTGGAAATAGTGTCCAGTGCCTGAAGTCCTTGGGGAAAACAATAACAATAACAAATCGATGCAGACACTGAATTTCTCAAACAGCTCTGGTTTTAATTAATTTTGATTCCCTGCTCCACTACAGATTTACTTGTTAAACGTCAGAAAATCCTTCTGATTCCAGGGAATGTTTCTGGAACAGATAGATAGGTAGGTTTTATACATTACTGTTTTCTTACAGAGGAGCCAGAGATGAACTTGAGGAGCAGGACAGCAACTAGACGCTGCCTGACCAACTGGAGCAGGTTCCCATCTTGGTTTGAAGTTAAACAACAGCTCTGTAGTCAACTGCTTACTGTTTTCTCCAGTTGATATTTGATTGTGGGAAGGTTATGAGTTTTTCAATGCCAGTGTGCAAAGCTGATCTTAATTAAAATGTTCCATTGAAAATGTTTCATAAGATAGGAATACAAGACTGACGCCAGTCTGTCACAATTCACTAGACCACTTGAAATCTGGAATTAGCCTGGCAGGTCAGGAGCTGCTCTTGCTGCACTGTGGCCAAATCAAGTCTTGGACAGAAGGTTTGGCTTCCAGATAGTTGGGGTTTGCAGGTTTTTTGGTTTGGGCTTGGGTTTTTTGTTGGTGGTGTTGGTTGAGTGATTTTTTGGTTTTGGTTTTGTGAGTGTGTGTGGTTTTGTTTGGGTGGGATTTTTAGTTTTGGTGTTGTTGGGGTTTGTTGTTGTTGGGGTGTTTGTTTTTTCAAAGTACACCACATGAAATGTGTTTATGGTGCTTTTAGACAGACAAGAAGCTTGTGGGGTCTTTATGGCCCTGTTTTGCTCATGGTAACAGCATGTAGACTAAGTAGATGCTAACTTCCACAGGCATACAGTAGAGACAGCATTAAAAATAATTAGTGTCATAGGGCTGGATCTAGTTGCCTCAATATACACATCTCTTCCTGAAAATCTCAGAAAGGTTTCATACAAGTTGACTCCCCAAATCACCTCTCCTCTTTGTAGTTCCAAATCCCCTTTTCATTTTCAGCTTCAGTCCAAAGAGACAATCAGTCTGATGCACTGGAGCCCACTAAAGCACAGAAAACTTCCTGTGCCAGTTGATTGTCAAAGTCCAAGCAGCTGAAGATGGTGTGATGCTGTGACAGTTGTAGTATTCTTCAGGAGTGATAAGGAGCAGTCATCCAGCTGCCATTTTAGTCCTCTATCTTACATTAGATGTTTTCACAAGCAGTACCTTTTTATATTATGTAATGAATTTAAACAAAACAAAAGAAATCACAACCCTCTTCCCCATCAGAAAAAAAATCTACATGATTTGCAGGCTCAAGACATCTGCAGCAGATGTACACATTGGTAACTACGGGGGTCTACCTGTTACCTGCTGTTCCTACTTTGTGGTTTGTTTGGTTGGGATTTTTTTCAGTAGGAAAGTACTCAGCACACAGGATCTCATGTGCCAGTGCTGTTTCATGGTGTTTCATCACACCATACAGCACACAGAATGCTTTGCTTGCTTTTCCTAATTAAGACTAATATTAAATAGGTATTTCAGCTGTGCACATAAGACAGAGGAATGTGACTCATTTTACATAACAAAAAAACACTTTGCACTTAAATTGTGCTCTCCTTCCAAGAATTTTACTGTGCTTTCCAAAAGAACTTATTTAGCCTCAAAGTATCCCTGGGTGCTTATTGAAAGAACAATTTCCCCACACTTCCTGATGGAAGCGTTGACAAAGACATTGCAGGTCAAATTTTCAGATGCTTTCAGTGCAGAAATATGCATGCAGAGTGCAGGCATATTGCTGAGAATAGTTCTTAATTTCACTAACTGCAGCCCAGTACAGGAATAGTCACTTTAATCCATATCCAGCTGTGGTTAGGCCAAAATAAACAAATTAACAAATGTGTATATATTTGTAACCCCTAAACTCCTGAACTGCAGGTTTTAAGGTCATGAAGGAAATCTCTAGGTTTATTTGGTGCAGCCTTGCAAATATCTTCAGTGATGCTGCCTGGTTTACTACCAAAATATGCTGCTTTTTGAGCAAAGCCATGAGTGTTCCTGAACCTACAGAAGCAAAAGTTAAACAGAGACCTGTTACTGATGAGTGTAGTGAGGATCTTCGTGATGCGCAGGAAACAGGCATGTTGAGGAGTCCTGCACTCTTGTGGACCCACCTGAACTCCCAAGGAAAGTGTGAGCTGGAAATATAGACACGTTTTTATTTTGCAAAATTTTGCAGATGAAAATATTTGTCCATAATGTTTTGTTTGTTTGCTTGCTTGCACTGCTCATCTTTGTGATATTCTGAGCAATTTCCCATTGTAAATTATTTTTCTTCTCTCCACAGACCACCATCCCCATAAGTATCATGTTCATCCCCATTCTAACTGGATTTTTGAATGATTGCTTTGGAGTCTGTATTTATCTCCCTTGAGCCTCATATCTAGGCATCAGTAAACTGGATCATATAACTTATAAACTGACCTGAGCCAGAATTAAGGATATGTTCTGAGGTTAAAAAAAAACAAGCCAGCAGACCTATGGCTAATACTAAAGCTCACATAAATCAAGGTACTCATATGAGGGTTGTGAGAACAGGATCAAGACATACTGAACATTCATTCAATGTGACATATTTTTAGCATTTTAGCTAAAACCATTTTTAAGTAAAGCATCTTTTTTACATATTAACGTGCACTGTCGGATTTTGGCTTTGCTATTTGAGGAAAAAATAGGGAAGCTCACAAATGTAATGGAACAGCTGTGAGACTGAAGTGCTTTTCAGGGGAACTCACCCACAGATATTCCTACATGTCAGCAGTGTTAATTCAATTAGTCTGAAACGAGCTGAAATAGAGCATTATTGTCCACAATGGTGGAAGTTCTACAATTTTCCTTTGAAAGCATTTTTATCCCCATGAAAACTGAATGCCAAAAACTAACTTAAATGTTCCTGCAGCAGTTTACAGATCCTGATCCAATTCCCATTGAAGCTAACAGAGCCATTTCAATTACTCCTCCTGTAAGAACAATTTATTATGACAATGCCTCACTCTTCATTGACCTCTGTTCAATTTACCTGCAGCCATAATCCTCCCACTCCCAATCTCTGTGCTAAATCACTACTGAAGCCTCTCTTCACTTGTTCTTATCTATTTCATGATTCCTTCACCTTCAAACCATTTCATATTGGCCTTTACTGGATCCTATTGATTAATTTCAGCTCAGTTTTTCCTAAAGTTGATTGGATTTTCAGTCCTGCCAGATTTCCTTCACCTGGAATTTTGTAGTCTGCTATTGTCAGCAAGACAAATACTGGGACTTCAAATTTCTGGCAAATGAAGTAGAAAAATGTATGCAGTCTGGGATTACTGGAACATTGGGAGCTTTCTCTCGCACTTTGCTTTAGGGATGGAAGGAGTAATGTAAGAAGAAACTTAGAGGCACTTTGTCATTCACGCCTTTGGCAGCTCATTCCTTTACAAAAGCAGCTGCTACTGCCAAATTTCTTTATTGGTGGCAAGGATCACTGAGAGAATTACTAGAACTGCAGGATATGTAGGGGAAGAATAGGTACTCTGCTTCTTGGCTGACAAATGGTATCATTGTATTTACAGTTAACTAAGGGTTACCAAAGAAAATACCTTGCCATGAAGTTTCAGTAATCAGTTAAACACCCTGGTGAATTAATGACACTCAGCATTAACTCACCTGTAAAGCAGGAGAAATTTTAATGTCTAGAAGCCTATTAACAACAATTAACAAAGAATTTTAGATCCTTAAAGTCCTGGTCAAACAACTGATAGCCTTGGAGTTGGCCATAAATCTGTTTCAATATAGTTTCACAAATATGACTATCAGTGTAATGACGTCCTCTGCATACTTTGTGAACACCGTAGGTTCACAGTCATAATAGAGGTGCTCCAGCTGAAGAAGGTTATAGAGGCCACAGAGACAGGTCTGGCAGTGCTGCTGATCTCTGTGAGGTGGACTACGAACAGCTGTCAGGAGTCAGACACAAGATGTGGTGGCCAAACTCTGTCAACAGCCAGTAAGAGAAGAGTCCAAAGGCAGGTCAAGACATATAGTGATGATTCCCCAGTCTCCCTTCCCAGCCTACAGAAGTCTGCAGCTCAGCAACCTCTTTTCCAGAAGAGGGATCTATGTATTCAATAGCCCTTGAGGGATTTCTTCCCTTTTCCCATAAGTTGGGCTGTTCAAGATAGCAGCTACGTAAACCTTTTGGCATTCACCACTGACCATATAACTGTGTGCTCCATAGCTTCACTCGCAAGGGATTAAAAAAAAAAGAAGTCACCCTCTCTGTAACCAAAACTATCACTTAGTCATTTAATTTGATGTCATCTAATAGAGATAGGCAGTGAACAGTCATTCCTACTTGCATTATTAATTGGTTTATAGACATATGTCCTATCTACCCTCATTTATCTCTTTTCCAAGCTGAAGAGTCCTAGGCTATTTGTTCCTGATGTTAAATCTTTGTTGCCCTGCTCTGAATCTTTGTTTTTACTGTTCTACCTTTGTGAGATGAGATGACCAAACTGCATGAATTCCTCTGTAGATGTGCTGTGCACTTGCACTGTAGGAAAATGATGATTTTTCTTGTTCTCTGTTTCCTGAGATTTCATTTGGTTTTGACAGCGCTCAGGCCCTGGTTCTCTGGCTTTTAGTTGGTCCTTTGCTAGTCTTTTAGCCAATAATTGTATTTATTTTTCACTAGCTGACATTAAAATAACAGTGAGGATAAGGTTTCACCTCCTACTGACAGCTTGCTCTCCGACTTTCCTGTTGTCGCCAAGTAAAGACTCTGATTTAAATTGCCATTATTCATTCCCATTTTAGTATAAGTAGCCAAGAGTTCGGCACTTCAGATTAATATACTTCTCACTGCTGTCTTTAGTTGAGCTGAAACATTTTTGTTTCCTCATTTTAAAAGCTAAAACAGCAAGACTGATCAAGGAGCTTTATAAATTTAGCATTTTACAGTGACAGTTAAAATTATGTATTGGAGGTATAAATATGCAAAACTCTACCCCTAATTAATCTCATTGTTTTCTGTTTCTCAATGTAAACTGTGTTCTGCATCCCCAAGATTTTATCTAGGAAGAACATTCATTTCAGTGGGGTTTGGCTCTCAGAGGCTCTGCCATAGGAGATATAGATAGATAGATAGATAGATAGATAGATAGATAGATAGATAGATATAACTTAAGCTGGCCATCTCTGTGAAAGATAATAAAAAGCATTTTTATAAATATATTAATGCTGAAAAGAGGGCAAGAAGAACCTCCACTCCCTATTGGATGAGGAAAAGGCTGAGGTCCTGAATACCTTCTTTGCCTCAGTTTTCAACAGTAAGGCAGGAGGAGTTCAGGACGAGTGGCCGCTTGGATATTCACAAGTCCGTGGGACCGGACGGGATCCATCCTAGGGTGCTGAGAGAGCTGGCAGATGAGCTGCCAAGCCGCTCTCCATCATTTTCCACCAGTCCTGGCTCACTGGAGAGGTCCCAGGTGACTGGAAACTGGCTAATGTGATCTCCATCCACAAGAAGGGTTGGAAGGAGGAGCCTGGAAACTACAGGCCAGTCAGCCTGACATCAGTGACAGGGAAAATGATGGAGCAGATTATCCTGGTGGCAATAACTGTGCACCTGAAGGGTGGCCAAGGGCTCAGGTCCAGCCAACATGGATTTAGGAAGGGCAGGTCCTGTCTCACCAACTTGATCTCCTTCTATGATCAGGTGACCGACTGGTGGATGTGGGGCAGGCTGTGGGTGTAGTCTGCCTGGACCTCAGCAAGGCCTTTGACACCATCCCCCACCGCAAACTCCTGACCAAGCTGTCAGCTCATGGCTTGGACAGCAACACTCTGAGCTGGGTTAGGAACTGGCTGGAGGGCCAGGCCCAGAGAGTGGTGGTGAATGGTGCCACATCCAGCTGGCTGCCAGTCAGTAGTGGTGTTCCCCAGGGATCAGTGCTGGGCCCCATCCTCTTTAATATCTTCATTGATGATCTGGATGAAGGGATTGAGACAGTCATCAGCAAATTTGCAGATGACACCAAATTAGGAGCAGATGTTGATCTGTTAGAGGGTAGAAGGACTCTGCAGAGGGACCTCGACTGACTGGACAGATGGGCGGAGTCCAATGGGATGGCATTTAACAAGTCCAAGTGCCGGGTGCTGCACTTTGGCCACGGCAACCCCATGCAGAGCTACAGGCTGGGGTCAGAGTGGCTGGAGAGCTGCCAAACAGAAAGGGACCTGGGGATGCTGAATGACAGCTGCCTGAACATGAGCCAGCAGTGTGACCAAGTGGCTAAGAAGGCTAATGGCATCCTGGCATGCATCAAGAATAGTGTGGCCAGCAGGAGCAGGGAAGTCGTTCTGCCCCTGTACTCTGCACTGCTTAGGCCACACCTTGAGTACCGTGTCCAGTTCTGGGCCCCTCAGTTTAAGAAGGACATGGAGACATGAACATGTGCAGAGAAGGGCAACAAGGCTGGTGAGAGGCCTTGAGCACAAGCCCTATGAGGAGAGGCTGAGGGAGCTGGGGTTGCTTAGCCTGGAGAAGAGGAGGCTCAGGGGAGACCTTATTGCTGTCTACAACTACCTGAAAGGAGGTTATAGCCAGGAGGGGGTTGGTCTCTTCTCCCAGGCAACCAGCACCAGAATAAGAGGACAGAGTGTCAAGCTGTGCCAGGGGAAGCTTAGGCTCAAGGTGAGGACAAAGTTCTTCACTGAGAGAGTTGTTAGGCGTTGGAATGGTGGAGTCACCATCCCTGGAAGTGTTCAAGAAGGGATTGGACGTGGCACTTGGTGCCATAGTTTTGTCATGAGGTCTGTGGTGACAAGTTGGATTTGGTGATCTTGGAGGTCTCTTCCAACCTTGGTGATTCGGTGATTCTGTGATATATTACTGTTTTCAGTATTTGAATTAGTTATTCACACTATTTCAAGGCAGGATTAAATTATAGCAAAGTGAGTGATTTTATCATTGCACACTTATGCTCTGAGAGGCCTTTTGTTGTAGCTAACCCACACACTTGTGCCTCAGATCAAGAACAAACACAAATTCTACACATCAAAGGGCACAAGTGTAATGCCCTCAGTAAGATGTGTCACTAACCAAATGAAAAGAACATCTGATGGCAGCTGTGTAGTTTGAATGATGCTCAGGTGAGCCACAGTAAAGTCCAAACCTGTAGGTCAAAGACAGCACAGCTCAGTTACTTCACTGTGTTTCTCACCAGCCTGAGTGGAACTGACGGTGGAAACAAACCGTTGGTGCACAGCAGTGAACCTTTGAGGCTGCTGCTGAATTTTACAATAGTGCCATCTGGTCCTCTGAGAAAGGAAAGAACACAATCACTCTTCTTCTGCCCTACTCACACAGGCTTTGGTTTAAAAATAGTGATGGCAGTCACAAATGTGAGGAGGTGCCTAACCATCAGATTTTCTTGGTTCCATCCGAAGGGGGAGAATTTCTGTATTCAGGTTATGTTTCCATTTTCAGATAGTGATGTGAAGCTTTAAAGGATAGAGGACATTCAGGGTTTGTACAGGCCCACCTCGTGTGGAATACCTTGCAGCTATCATCCACAAAAGACTTAGCCAGTGCTCTGAATTTGAAAGCTGTTCATGTGAATTTAAAATGAATACTTCCTTCCAGCAATAAACACTTAATTCTTCTTTCAAATACTGAAGTGTTATAAATACCATTAATGAAAATATGATATGAAAGTAGAACAGTCCACTAAAAAATAGAGTTAAATATTTGAATGTTAAAGTCACAGTGCTAAAACTATTGTTTCCTTGTCTGTTGTGAGGCAGCGCTGAACAGCTATCAGTCCTCATGGCAGCCATGTGCACTGGCCAACCCAACAGCCACTGATTTTTGGTAAGCTGGAAGCAAAAGCTGCTATCTCTCCAGTGCTGCCTGTACTCTGGGGGTATGTGTTCTCACTCAGACTTAGGACCGGTTCTCTGTTCCTCTACTACAAGAATTACAAGAGTGAAATAGAGTGGAAAACATCAGATCACCAAAGTCATGTGATGAACGAGGCTATTGAAGCAATTAGATGAAGGGTTGTTGAGTTTTGTCCATTTTGCTTGATAAAACAAAATTTTAAGTGGGCTCATCTGTCTCTCCACACCTGATTACTCTAGAGATCAAGCTTGCAGGAAACACTTGGAATGGTAACAGCATGAAAACTGCACTTATGGGCATCAGATTACTTGTAAACACATTTTGCCTGTCCTGTACAAGGAGAGGCTGCAAAATAACCCATGGTAATGGATTTTCTTGACTAAGAAAATCTACCAAATTATTAGGAGTTTAGTTTAAGCAACTCCCCAGGCTTATTCTGTAACCAAGGATAAGAGCCAGACCCATCCAATCCCTCCTAAAATAAGGCTCTAAATTAGGTAAGAATAATCACTCTGCAGATTTCTCTGTCTCTCCGTTGCCCATAGAGCAACCGCAGATGTTTAGCTCAGACATGACACCTGACATTTTGATGGCTGAGATGATCCCACTCCCAGTGACTGAACAAAGGCACTTAGCATTTCATATTAGTTCATGTCAGACAATTCACATTGGAAGACACAACTGGTATAGTATCGAGTGAGCTCTGCAGTAACTGCACCCATCCTGAAAAGGACCCAAGCTTCACATAACACACAGCTAGGAATGCTTTTCTTAGAGAAAACCTCTTGCAGTCAGGAGAGACATGATCATATGGGACTGTCCTGGCAAAAGTAGAGCCAGCAGTTTGAGGGAAGTATTTATTCCCTTTGGCTCCAGAGGGAAAGCTCATCTCACGTGCTGTGTCCCACCGTGGAGCTCTTTGTACCAGCAACACCAACAAAATGGAGGAATTCCAACAAAAGGTTGTGAAGGTGATTAAGGGGCTAGAGCATGGAGGGATGTACAGAAAGGAACTGGAAGGCTAAGAGAAGTCTTACTGCTAGTTACGGATATCTAAAGAAAGGATACAGAGAAAGCAAGCCAGACTCTTGGTGTGGTGGTTTTAGGCTACGTTTCCACTGATGTACAGTGGAAGAATGCGGTGCAAGGGAACAGCCAGGGAAATATAAAATAGTTATAAGGAAAATAACTCATAATGAGAGTCCTCAAGCACTGCAACGGGCTGTCTAGAGAGGCTGAGTATTATCTATCCTTGGAGATTACAGGAGTCACAGAATCACACAGAATCACAGAATCAACCAGGTTGGAAAAGACCCAGGCACTGAGTTGTCTGGGCTTTGCATAGCAGGTTGTGCCAGACACACCATCTAATCTAAATCATTCTATGAGTCTATTCAGTTGTTGTCTAAAAAAGAAGGCAAATTTTACATGTTTTAGTTTTTTTGGTTTTGTGGGTTTGTTGTTTGGGTATTTTGGGTTTGGGGTTTTGGTTTGGTGTTTGTGGGGTTGTTTGGCTGGGTTTTTGGGGTTTTGTTTTTTGTGGTTGGTTTTTGTTTGTTTTGTTGTGGTTTTTTGTTTGTTTGTTGTTGTTGTTGTTGTTTTTAAGAATTATCTGGAATGTGATGCTAAAAAGATTGGGTGATATATAAATCCATGAGAGCAATCTAGGTTTGGTCATGTGTGTAGGATCGATCTCACCTAACTTTAGCTGTCTGAAATGTCAGTGTGCAGTCTCAGAATGGAGGACACACTTCCTCTGTAATGAAAAGCCAGCCAGAGAGTCCTTGAGAATAGGAATTGTCTGAGTTATTTCAAACACTCATCTTACAATGCAGTGAGATTCTCCCTGGATGTCAGTCTTCCTATTGAGAGACCCTAGACGACTATGTTGGACTAAATACTAACTTTTAGGTAGTTGCTGGGAAGTATAAATCCCATTCTTGTTTCAAACAAGATAAATAGAAATGTATTCAAAGAAATCTAGAAATGAGTGACCGGAGTTATTAAAAGGAAGAGTCATTTTAGGAGAGAGGACAAGCAAAATAATAGTAAAAAAAGGGACACAAACTTTTTAGGTCCTTTCACATCTTATAGTGGACTTTCAACACAACCAAACAGCGAGCATCAAACTGTTCAAAAACATGACATCTCCCCACAGTACACAGCACAGTGGAATTCACTGGCAACAGGCACCATCAAGCTAAAGGGGAAACATAAATTCAATATTAATAACACTTCTCTTTTCTGAGATTATATGTTCTTAAAATAATCCCAAACGAAATTAATTTGGCCGTACTGAAGTGCAGATAAAACCAGCAGCCAAACAAATGCATGTTATCATAATAAGCTATCCAAAGTGACTTTAGAAGACAGCAGCATAAAATAATCAGTTTAAGATAACATGCTTTAGCTAATAAGTAAAACTAGAAGAGAACCCAAATTAGGCTCAGGGACATCAACTCATTCTCTTCTCAACAGCCATACAAATAAACAGCAGGCTGGCAGTGACAATAAAGTAAAAAGATAAAACAAAACCCTCAGCATCACAGTACCAGTGACTCATTGACAGGAGCTAGGGAACTCCTCCCATATTACCCCATAGATGGTCTGCTCTCCAATATACCTGCTGCTGACCACTCTGCTCTTAAAGATTAATATTCATTACGTGGACTGAAATGTACAGATGTGATCTAGTATAGAAATGGTTGTTTCTGTGTCTGAATCCATTCAAAACCCCTCAATATTTTAGTATCTCCCTTCTCACTCAAAATGCGTTTTAGCCATATCCCATCCCATGTCCATCTTGTCCATACATGTGTTGTACTTTGTAAATCCTATAGATGATCCAAATCAGATTGGCCATTGTAACCATGGGCCCAGAACAGCTCATTCTTCACTGTCTGCTGCCTTCTATTAACAGTTGTAGAGGTTCCTCTCCTGTTATATGACTTCACTTCTGACTGCTCAAGCACTGGAACAGGCTGCCTAGGAAAGTGATGTAGTCACTACCCCTTGAGGTGTTAAAAAAATGTGTAGACACAGCACTTCTGAATGTGGTTTAGTGGGCACGGTGGTGTTGGGTTGATGTCTGGACTTGATGATCTTAGAGGTCTCTTCCAATCTCAATGATTCTATGAAAAGCACACTAAAAATGAAATTAATTTAATGGAGTTAGATACATGAATAGAGTCCTCTGCTCTGCTGAGCACTGGGGGAATATTGATTTTTTTTGTCAGGGATACAGCATATGCAGGTCCTCCACGAGGTGAGATGTGAGCAGCCTTCAGCTGCATGGCATGGACATCCTCCCTGTGGCTGGAAACAGAGCATGCTGGAGGACACCTAGGCTTTGTTTCTGTGAGCAGTATCACTCCAGTCACAAAAGCAAAAGTAAATAATTTAAATACTTCAGGCTAGAAATAATCTATTATGAATTTGTGTAAACTCTTTCTAGGCTTAAAATCCTCACCATTTGTATGATCTCCTTCCCTGCTTGTGCTCTGCTCACTTCAGCTTCCTGGCACTGGGTCTGTCAAAGACATCCATCTGCTACCAAGTTTCTACCAGCAGGACTACTTGCAAAAATATTATTTTCCTGTCCTTGCAATTTCTTCCTTAGTAAGTTAAATGCATGCAGCTCTCTCACATGGATCCAGTTTTAATGTATTGTTTTTTAGCCATTTCTTCAAAGTGTTTCCAACTTTTCAGTGCCCTTTGTGAAGTGTGGATGCCGAAATAGTGCACACTGTACTTGTATTGGTAGGGTGGGCTGACACTGACTGGACACCACATGCCCAGCAAAGCTGCTGTATCATTTCCATTCTCAGTTGGACAGAGGAAAACAAAATATAAGGAAAGGCTCATGGATTGAGTTAAGGACAGGGAGAAACCACTCTTCAATTTCCATCATGGACAAAACATACTCAACTTGGGGAAATCAATGTATTGCAAAACAAATCAGAGCAATAAGGACTAAACCCACATCTCAATAGATCTTCCTCCCACTCCTCCCTTCTTCCTGGGCCTTACTTCTGATTTTCTCTGCTTCCTCTCCACAAGCGGCATAAGGGGATCGTGAATGGAGGTTGTAGTCAGCTCGTTACACATCATTGTCTTTGCTGCTTCTTCCTCAGGGGCAGGACTCCTCTTACCCTTCCCCTGCTTCAGCATAAAGAGAGAAACAACTCTGCAGACACCAAAGTCAGTTATGAAGGAAGAGGAGGAGGTACTTCAGGCGCTGGAACAGAGATCTCCCCTGCAGCCCATGGTGAAGGCCATGGTGAGGCAGGCTGTGCCCCTGCAGCCCAAGGATATTAACGGCGCAGCATATATCAAGCTGCAGTCCATGGAAGACTACACACCAGAGTAGGCAGATGCCTGAGGGAGCTTGTGGTCCTGTGGGAAGCCTGCACTGGAGCAGGCACAGGGCAGGACTTGCAGAGAGCCCATGCTGGAGCAGTCTGTGAAGAACTGCAGCCTCTGGAAAGACCTCACGGTGGAGCAGGGGAGGAGTGTGAGGATGGAGATATTCAGATGTTCAGAAAGGATCAGTCCAAGCTGTAATAGTGAATAGGTCTATCTAGGACATAGGAGTTAGTGAGAAAAACAGATTTTGTTTAATCAAAATAAATGAAAAAGGAATATGGCTTTTTATGAGGATATGACTGTTGTCTAGAAGACCGGAAAGGACAGGCAGGGAAAAATATGTAAGATATCTGGCAACACTCACATCAAAACTAGGAAAGTAAACTTGCTAATAACACATCCTGAAGAAAATTAGAAAAGTTTTGACCATCAGAGAAAAGAAATTCTGACTCAGTTTCTATTAGAAAGACTAAGAACAAAACCTACCAGCTTCTAAGTTGCAGATTCAGCAGTTTGGAATACGACTTATCTTTGATATTAAAGCATTGCGCAAAATGTTCCAAGGATCGTAGAATCAACCAGGCTGGAAAAAACCTCAGAGATCATCAAGTCCAACCTATTACCTAATACCTAAGACCTTATGACAACTAAACTGTGGCTCCAGGTCCCACACCCAATCCTTTTTTGAACACCTCCAGGGACGGTGACTCCACCACCTCCCTGGGCATCACATTCCAATGGCAAATAACTCTTTCTGTGAAGAACTTTCTCCTCACCTTTAGCCTAAACTTCCCCTGGCACAGCTTGAGGCTGTGTCCTCTTGTTCTGCCACTGGTTGCCCGTGCAGTCTTCTGTAGTTCTATGAAATCATTTGTACTTTCACAACTGCATTTTGAAAATCAAATCTTTCAATCATTTCTTATTGCTTTTGCTACGGAAGGTGTCATTTAATGGAAGAAAAGGTGGTACCTAAATAAGACTACCATGGTAACATCCCAAACAAAATGGAACTTCTGTGATCATTTGTGCTGCTGTCACTCACTCAGTGCTGCAAAGAAATCTCATGCCTACAAATCTTTGACTTGTGACTCTTCACACACAGAAGTTTATTTGCTTCTCATGGGTTTTGCATTACTGCAGAAGAGATTATAATTAGGTATAGCTGCTGCTTCAGATAACAGCTACTCAAAAATCAGTAAGATAGTGACACTATTATCAGTACTTCTTGCACATGAATGTGTTGAAACTACTGTTCTGCAGTTCTGTGTTAGTGCAGTATGATTATCGTTCTTCAGTGAACCAACTATTATAAAATCCCTTACAAGAGTCACATTCTTAATATGGAAAAGTGAGAAACTGTCAACAGGGAATGAATACAGATCTTCTGCAAAAGGCCATTACTTCAAATTAAGTGCAGGCAGATCCATTAGGTGCAATTAAAAGGTCTAGTCAGCTTAATGAAGGACCCCTGGATTCTAGTGCAAACATGTTCAGTTCAAGGTATCTGGGAAAACTCGGTGAGCAGCTCCACGCCGACTGTTTTGCCTCTAAGTGCGAGGGTCACAGGCTGCAGATAGTGCAACACAGTTTCCCACCTGAGATGGGAAGCACTTTCAGGAAGCAGCTCTGGACCCATGAACCCTAGAAGGTAAAAGAAGAGATTCAAAAGGTAATAAAATTACATTTGAGAAAAAAACCAACAGTGATCTCCTTCCATAACTACTTGAGAAGTGATACAAAACTTTTGATAGCACTGGGGCAATTTCATGTCCACGTCCAGGGAAAATACCCTTTTTGAGCCATGAGATTTATCTGGCTTCATCAGATCTGAAACAGTTCAGTACTGGCTAAGGACCTGACAGGACAAGCAGACTCTTGTCCACTAATAGTGAGACTTCAAAAGCAATGCACATGCACAGATTCATAGTTCTGGCAAACAAACAAAGGGACATGCCTTTCAACAGCAGTATCCAGTGGAGGCTGAGCCATTGGGGAATGTGGGTTTAAATCATTTATTTAAGCAAGACAAGATTCTGATCTCATTAAACTGGTGAAAATCCAAAGTAATTCCAAAACTTTCTAGACTGCGATTCAAAAAACTTAATATCAGAAAACAGAAAGAAAAGAAGGAGAAAAAAGAAAAGAGATCTCCTTTTTCAATAATATTGACATAAGAATTCTGTTTGATCTTTGTGGATATGTGCTTCAAACATTGTTTCCTTTTATTAAATAGGAAGCGTTGAATTTTTTTTCCTATTTTTATTAGTCTTTATTACTTCTTTACTTTTGCTGTCTCATTATTCCAATTTACTTGGAGCTTTTTATTCTCTGGTTTCACCCTTGTCAATAGATTTATAACAAAGTTGCTGTATATGAAGATCAAAGCATTCATCTTTAGACAAGTTATCAGACATGAAAAACAACACAGAAGAAAATAAGTTTCTTAAAAAGTGGGGCGGGTGGGAAAGATGGAGACCAGTTCTGCAGCAGCTGCCTTTGCACTTGGGAATACCCACTGCATAAAGCACCTGTTCTTCCAGAACCTCTGAAGATGTCATGAGCAACTCTCTGCTTCTAGCTCTCTAGCCCCCTTCTACCACTTCTTAGGGACACCAGTTGCCTTCCTGCCCTTCCCTAAAAGCTCTGAGCTTGCAAACTTTGTGTCTGGAAGTGATTGGATTATCTCACTGAAATTTTCCATGTGCATATTCATGGCTCCTCTGCAAAGTGTACCTGCAAGGTTGTACCCAAATCCCATTTGTTGGAGTTACATCCACAGCAGCTGGGGGACAGAGTGTTCACAATCAGGCCACATGTCCTGAGGCAAGATGAGGGGGGCTTCCTGGTACTGATGGTGGGACCAACCAGTCACAGGCTTTGCTGCTCCAGCAAGTTTTGATCCTCCTCCACAGCCATCTTCCCAGACCCAGAAGCGAAGGCCAGCCTGTAGGTACTGAGTGGGCTCTAGTCCTGCCTGCATCTCTGACAAGCTACTTGAAAGTAAGCCAGCAGTCTCCACAAACTCGTCCTCAGTCTCTAACAAATGATTGATTGGTTTTAAACTAGTGCATTGTATATTTTGGGAAAGAATTTATGATTTACCAAAAAATTTTCCTGCCATGATAAAGCCAAATGAAGACTCGTCTGGGCCAAGTTGCTCAATGTCCATGAACAAGAACATGTTTTGCTTTTTCTTACTTTCTCATTTTATGCATGTTTCTGGACTCATTTCATCAGCTGTCAGTAGTTAAAATACCATTTCAGAAAAGGGTTTATTATTGTAATTTCCGCAATTATTCTGTTTGTTTCTGTTATGGTCTCTTGTAACAAAATCAGTCAGCTGAAGTACTAATAAAATATTCTCCCCTGCTGCTCCTTGCAAAGGGCCTAAGCCTCCAAGGTGCTGTATTTCCTGAGCTGGTTTGCACCTTGAAGACCATGACCTTAAGTGAAGGTTTTTTACTGTGTGCTGCATTATTGCATTCCAAGGGACATCACTGGCTTCAGTTCACAGTCAGCTCACATCCCCAGATCACATCCACCAGCATGGCACTACATGATAACCAGGAAAGGAAACCTACAAGAAATAAAATGGAAAGCAAAGGAGGTTTTCTTTTGTTTTTTCCATCACATCAAAGAATTAATTAAAATATGGTGAGTGGTAAAAGCAATCCAGCTTAAATATATCGCTATATAATGGGCTGTCTTAGGCAAGTGCAGGTGTTTATCTAACAGCATGTGGGGTCTAAAATGTTAAATGTACATTAAAATACTTGGAAATTTCTACTTATTTAAAGCTATATTCTTGATAGGAGAGAAAAGTAATTATTTTCTGTATAAGGGCTAAGCAGAGCAGAACCCATCTTCTGGTAGATGCCACATGCTCGGCATGTGTGGCCTGCTCTGGCACCACAGACATCAGCAGAAGGTGCTTGCTGGACTTCATGGGGCTTTGGATGAGGATCCTGGCCACAAATGATGACGGACCATGACAACATGAAGGGACAGCAGCAACCCTGGTGCTCTCTTGCTGCTCCCTGCAAGGAGAGACTGGAACACAATGTGTGACAAAGGCACAGAACGAGGCAGCCAAAAAGCCATGAGCCTCAGATGTTTAGAGTGTGACATCTGCTTCTGGCTCATGCAGTTCTTACGCTAAATTCAGTTGCCTTTCCTCCAAGACACCCCACAGCAGATAGCCCCAGTTTATCAGTTCCCATTTCCAATACTCTGTCTTAAATACAAGAAGACATTATCTGGCACACAATAGAAATGCAAGTATTTAAAAATCAGAACTAAGCAAAATGTATTTACAGCTTTGTAATTTCCCTGTGAATTGTGAATAAAGTAATGAGCAAAATAAAAGGTGGATTTTTAAATATAATTTCTTTACCTTTTGGCATTCACCACCTCTGCAGCCATTAGAACAGGAAAGTCTCATCTTTAAAATGCAGCTAAGAGCTTCCCCTGTTCACTTGATGCCAGGGGAGCAACCAACAATTTTGAGTCCAGAAGTGAATTTCCAAGATTATTTTGCTTTCACTACTCCACATGGGCAGGTTTAACAGGTATCAGGCATAGATTCTCGTATTAGAAACAGGTTGCAGTGAAACAGCTCAGTGTTTGGGTGTTTCAGCAGATGTGCTTCAAATACCTAACTTTGCTGTCATCCAGTGATGGGATAATGAAGTGTCTGTTGAAATCACCAAGAATATGTCACCGTTTCAGGGCTTTGCATCATTCATACCTCCTGCTTGAACTGATTATTTTGAAATTAATCAAAAACAATAGATAAATTTTACACTTCACTGCAAAAAGAGAGAACTGCAGGATTTGTAAATCAACACCTATCCGCTCTGTGCAATGCAGCCTTCCTTTGTTTCCTCTCTAGATGGTAAATTCACTGAGGCAGGCAGAGCTGTCCTTGCTTTCGTGTTTGTACAGTGTCTAGCACAGAGATGATCTGACAGGGCTGTGCCTGGCCCACTATTTTCAATTTACTCTCACTTCTGTACATCAAGGTTAAAGCAGGCACTAAATGCAAAAGTACCAAAATAGTGCAAGTGTGAAGGGTCTCACTTCATTTCTAGCCTACCTGAAAGCAGAGGTACCAGGGACTCTGTGAACTCCTGTAAGGCTACCAACAGCCCTGAGCCATCCAGATTAGATAAGCTGCAGATAAACATGCGAACACTGAAAGCAAATCTTTTGAAGTTCATCTATCCCATTCTCTAAATACTACTATCTGTTGCTTTGAGATGCTGTAGCCATTGCTATTGAAGTTATGTAAGCTCCCTGTGATACTCATAAACAGTCCATCATTTGTAGAAATGCAGTCTCTCTTTAAATACATTTACGGCTTTAGCACTCGATGCATATTTTATTGCCTCTTCTCAGAAATATGCATTTATTTTATCATCTGATGTGTAAAATAACTATTATAAGTAATTAAAGAAAAAAATGTGTGTACTACAGAAAAAAAAAAGAAAAAAGAAAGGAAAAAAACCCAACCAAAACATACAAAAGCTTTAGGTCTGCCAAGATTGCTTAATTCTGATTAGCAATGACCATTAAGCAATCATTTATGGATTTACAGTGAGTGTTCATAGATACTAATGGGCCTTAGAATTCCTTGGGAATCCTCAGAGGTCAAAGGAAGAAAATGAACTATGAAGTGACAAAAAAAGTATTAGGTGACTAATGGACAGGTTGTATATAGAATGGTTCCAGCAGAAAATGTTGAATTTTACCGCTCAGATTTAAGCAAAAGTAAATCTTGGGAGCAGTGGCCCTTCCCCACTGCTAAGGAAGAGAAAAAGAACACATTGCGTTACACAGCGTGCTTTTCCCCCCGATCCCGAGAATACAGAGGATGTGGCAAGATCATTGATACCAAGTTAAACTGAACCGTGTATTTTTCTTTAGAGGGTAGCATTCTTGCTCTTTATTCAGCTTCAAATTTTAACCATACATTGTATTTTCTAATATTTCTGCACCATTGCATTCCATACAACTCTAGCTCTAATCTCTTCACATTTAAAGAATCTATTTTATACTACCCAGATGAAAATAAGTTTGTCCCTTGCAGCAGAAAATGGAGTAGGAAAAGCTTGAAGGGACTTGCACATCTCACCATAGGCCAGGATCTCAAGAGTGGTAGGGCCTGGGCTCGTGTCTGCCCCAGAAACCTACCCTGCCTTGTGCACTGCAGCACGGCCCTGCAACTCGGTAACAAACCCAGCTCCTGGGGGAGCTGGAGAAGGCTGCGGAGGGCACCTGAGTCCAAGTGTTCAACCAACACAAATGTATTTTATGTGGTCAGATACATTAAAAAACTTATGACAGGGTGAATTGATCTCAGCAGACCTCAGGCCAGATCAGATACTGCCTGCTGGGGCTGCCGGGAGCTGCTGCCAGCTTCAGCGCTGCTTTGTCTTCCCAGGCTGGCACGGAGCCAGCGGCCGACACGCAGCCTGTGCAGCGCCAATAGAGCCTCTGCTCTGGCCTCAGCCTCTGCCCTGGATACAGCCTCCACTCTGGATACAGCCCCTGGCCACAGCTTCTGCCCTGGATACAGCCTCTGCTCTGGATACAGCCTCTGCCCTGGCCTCAGCTTCTGACCTCAGCCTCTGCCCCAGCTAACCTGGCAGCACCACGGGCCTAGTCCACAGCACACTGGCACGGGTTGGGGAGTCAGCTCCACACAGGGAGTTTATTCGTGTCCGTGGAGCCGTGTGCAGAGCAGCAGCACACCAAGTGTGCTCAGCCCTCCTCCTGGCTGAAGCTACCTTGACCATGAAGTATTCTTCCTGGTACCACCACTTAAAGAGTAATGAGAATTCCAAAAGGGCTTTAAGAGGCAATTTAAGTGTATTTTTGCATAGAACATGGCAGTTTCACTATTCAGGGAAACAGATATAGATTCTTCGTGGAAATACTTTCATTCACAGCAGAGGAAAACAACCAGAAGTAAATACAGGCTTCAGTGTGATATGTGCCGGTTACCCCCATGAATTCTGAGGGCTGATAGCACAGAATCACAGAATGCTAGGAAGTGGAAGGGGCCTTGAAGGATCGTCTAGTCCAACCCACCTGCCAGAGCAGGAACACTTAGAGTACGTCACACTACATACGTTTAAAGTTCTGTTATTAAAATGAAGTAATTCCATTCAATTGTTTCAAGAAGTGATTCAATCCAGTGGATAAATAAAGGCCTAAATATTTATCTTGTCAGCAGAGTTACTAATCTAAAGATTCTCCACATATAACAAAAAGCAATATTTTTGTTCTTCATAGCTGGTCTGCCATGGAGGCACCCGCAAAACATCAACAGCCACCTGAAAACTGGATTTATCGCAGTGAATCTGCTCTCCCTCCAACACAACACAATGATAGATTCAGATGGGAGCATCCTGCTGCACAACCAGCTGAGCTGTGCAGGAAGACAGGAGCCAAAATGTGCACACACTCACAGAAAAGGGAAATCTACCCACAGCTCCCAAGGATACACATAGGCATGACTCAGCAAGGAAGGGGTGAGCACTCTTTGGATGAGGTCTCATGCAAAAGGAAGATGATCTGACTGCCAGGCTGCTTCTGTGTGGAGAGAGAACCTTCCATTCATACCCTTGCTGAGTATGGCTGTGGTCAATCTTCAATTAGATGGAGGTTGGAGCTCTCCAAGCAACTACAGCACTTCCGGGCCTGGAGGTGACACCCGTTATCTGGGTGTGTTGAGCTGATCTTTATCAGCCTAGCAAGCTCTGGTGCATCGTTTGTGTTTCAGGGAGATGGGGGCCACACACATAGTCATACCTGCCACATGGTCTTTTTCTGCAAAAAGCACTGCTTTGGCTGGACTGAGTAATTTTTAAATTTAAATTACATATGTACAGGATAAGCAAGTCAAGGCAATCTGCCAGGGGAGGGAGAAGGAGAAGGAGGAGAGGAGCTGCGCTGTTGACATCAGCTTTTCCAAATCAGCTCTTGATTTCAAAGGCCAAGCGCACAGGAGCATAAGGAGCATGCAGTGCTGCAAGCTTCTGTTCCTCAGCTCGTCTTCTCCAGTAGTTAATAACATTGTGTTGGGTTTGTGTGGCAGGGGAGAGGCTGCAGGGATAGCTCCTGTGAGAAACTGCTAGAAGGTGCTTCTTCTCCAGGTAGGACATGATTCAGGACAAGACTGAGCCAGTCAGCAGTGGTGGTAGTGTCTCTGTGATTACAGACTTAAGAAGGGCTAAAGAAACAACTTCTGGGGAACAACGCAGTGGAGAGGGGAGTGACATGTGAGAGAAACGATTGCAGACACCAAGATGAGTGAAGAAGGAAGGCAAAGAGGTGCTCCAGCCACTGGGGCAGAGATTTCCCTGCAGCCCATAGTGAAGTCTGTGGTGAGTCATGCTGTGCCCTTGCAGCTCTTGGAGTTTAACAGTGGAGCAGTTATTCACCTGCAGACTATGGAGGACTCCTCGCTGGAGCAGGTTCATGACTGGGGAAGGCCTCATGGGAAGTCTTTCCTGGAGCTGGCTTCTGGCAGGACCTGTGGAGACATGGAGAGAGAAAGGGATAGGGGGAAGGTGTTGAAATAGTTGGTTTTATTTCTCATTATCCTACTCTGATCTGATTGGTTTCGATTTGATCAATTGATTTTTCCCAAATCAAGTCTGTTTTGCCCATGATGGTAACTGGTGAATGGTCCCTCCCTGTACTTGTCTTGACACTGAGCCTTTTGTTGTATTTTCTCCTCTCATCCCACTGTGGGGGAGGACTGAGCAAGTGGTACTTTGTTGCTAGCTGGGCCTAAACCACAACAAACGTGCATATGGGTTGAGAGAGATCCAAGTTCCTGTCACGCTGCCTGATTCGGCACAGGGTGCTGATGAAAGGTCTCCCCCTTTCCAGGTGGGTGTCCTACCTGCTCAAACAGGAGGTGTACTGAGTTGGAGAGCATCTTCTCAGCCTTTTCCACTCTAAACTGCTTACATATTGCCTGAATGAAGAGTGAAAATCTCTAGCAGATAGTGACTGAGGAGGGACTTGAGGCAGTCAACATACTGACAAACTACAAAAATGCTGAACTATTTATGCAGAAGACGTTGTCTCATAAAACATGGTGCCGTATCTAGTCCCAGTCGTAGGAAACAGAGGAGAGGTGTAGCCAAGCACTCAAAGTACTGAGCCTTATGTGGCAAGACTCTTACCTCTCCCTCACTTTGTGAATACAGTATTTTGAGTCTATCAAGTGTGCCTAAAAGTTAATTGAAAGCATTTACTTAGTGAGCAAAATGAACTGCTTGAATACTATGGAAAAACTGAGTTAATATGAAGTTATTTGATTTTTTTAAACATTATTTTAAAGTTACAATTTATATGGTGAAGGAGGAAAAGGAAGAGAAACTGTCAAAGTGAGTGGATCTGATGTACCAAAGTAACTGAGGATTTACCATGGATAATACTGTAGGTGTAAAGGAGAAAGGTCATGCTGCAAAGGCCAGTTTGCTAGACTTCAGTAAAGGCAGGGTAAGGAAAATCTTTGCCCAGCTCTATTATTTAACAAAACAGGACAGGTTTTATAATCTCAGACAACAGCAACCAATGAAATGTCACTGGAAATGGCCTGAGGAGTCAGTGTGCTGCTGGATGGTCATACCTGAAGGTAGGTTAGAGTGTAACTGATCAATGGCTGTCTCCATCAAAATGCATTTAGTTGTGTTTTTTTCCTTCCAAATTTTTATGTCTGAAGATAGTAAAAGTTGAAAGCAGGGTGAATATCTGCAACGGTACTCTTTCAGGTGTCTGTATTGTTTTCACAGCTTTAGATCAAAGTCCCTTGCTGAACTATTTTGCCTCAGTTAATTCTGCAGACATTAGTACTGCCATCAATTACATGCATTTAGGACTAATGGTTTTACAGGGATGTTAACAGTACAACTTTATTTCCTGAAAATCATCTCTGATGACTATTAAAAGGCTATTAATTGCTGTATGTAGCATGCAGAATTGTTTGTTTCTGGTTTTAAACAGTCAATGAGGCGACATGTAAGTGCATTTCTCACTAGTTACACTTCATGGACATCAAGTTCAGTAAAAGCAAACCCATTTATAAGCAATCTTTGTCCAGTTTTGCCTCACAGCAAGAGGTCTGAGTAGACCACAGACAATTCTGTCGCTGCCCCTATATTCTTGCTACAGCACTCCAGACACTGCCACCATCTGTGTGGAGTAGTGGTCAGAGGTCTCCAGGCAGAAGATGTTTTACCAGGTAGGAACAGATCATAGAATCATAGAATGGTTTGGGTTGGATGGGACCTCCAAAGCACATCCAGTCCAACCCCCCTGCAGTAAGCAGGGACATTCTCCACTAGATCAGGTTGTCCAGAGCCCTGTCCAGCCTGACCTTGAATGTCTCCAGGGATAGGGTCTCAGCTACCTCCCTGAGCAACCTGTTGCAGTGTTCCAGCACCCTCATGGTGCAGAACTTGTTCCTCACATCCAATCTAAATCTGCTCTTCTCTCATTTCAAACCATTGCCACTCATCACGTCACTTTGGAAACAGTCTCTCTGCAGCTTTCTTGTAGCCACCTTCAGGCTCTAAGCTCTTCCTGGAGCTTTCTCTTCTCCAGCCTGAACACCCCCAGCCCCTTCAGCCCGTCCTTATAGTAGAGGTGCTCCAGCCCCTGATCATCTCCATGGCCCTCCTCTGAACTCACTCTGTCAGGTCCATGTCCTTCCTGTGTTGAGGGCTCTCCAGTGCCCAGATAATGCTGCAGTGGACCTCTTCTCCAGGTGCACAGATTTAGCTCTAGAAGTACATCATAGAAACTGCTAAATATGATGTTCCTCCTACTGTGCTGAAATGAGCTGCCCACCCCATCCAGATCTACCCTTAGCCCATACAAATACTCCAGTGCTGTTTCTGATATGCTAAATAATAAAGCAACTGAGGCTCAAGATGTGAATGTTACATGAGGTCATCTTCTTTTACTAATTGTGTTATGAACCTGAAATCTCTGTTCATTAGTGCAAAAGGCTGTTTACATGTCAGAGGAGGAAGAAAAGACAGATCCTTCAAAGCATGCGGAACTATGCTGATTTCAAGCAGCTGAGGAGGCAGTCCCAAGAAAGCTATCAGGCAATCTTTAATGAACTACTTTCTGAAGTGGCAGCAAAACTTCATACCTCAAAGACTGAGCACTACTCAGCTTCCATTAGGGTCAGATATTTATGATTACCCTCAAAGATTTGCAACATAGAAGTGGGAAATTTCCAAGAAAAATGATAAATACCTTTCATAACTCATCCCTGGGATCCAGCCTTGGATATACCAAGCTCTTAGTAACCTGTGCTGCCTAAAGGAATGTAAGTTAGTTGTAGGTACTGTTTCAACAGCTGAACCTTGTGTCAATTCCTTCATTCCAGAGTGGTTCAACATTGCAGTGACCTTCACATCTCCCTTCAGATGTGATCTGTTACCCTCAGTGAGTATAAAGGCTATAAAGAAGCACCTGATCATAAAATCCACTTGGAATGCTTTCTTAAACCTCCACCATTATACTCATTAGAAATTCTGCTTTTTACAGGCTTACCTCTCCAAATGAAAACCAAATAATAGTATATATATTTTTTAAAAACCTTTTTCTAGTTCTCTGGCAGAAAAAAAATTGACAATTTGAAATAATAATTGACTGAGTGACTAAATAAGATAATCTGAGTGCTTCTATGAGGTAATAAGAGACTCTAAGTGTTGCTTTATAGGCAAGGACCTAAAGAAAAGATGTGGATGGGCTGAGCTCTAAGAATAGAATAGAATAGAATAGAATAGAATTAACCAGGTTGGAAAAGACCTTTGAGATCATTGTGAGTTCCAACCTATCATTCTAACACCACCTAATCGACTCAACCATGGCACTAAACACCCCATCCCAGTCTCTTTCTAATCACCTCCAGTGATGGTGACATCCACCACCTCCCTGGGCACGCATTCCAATGCCACCACAATCAACAATGGAAAAGAAGTATAATTGATACAATATTGATATCAACAAAAAAAAAAAAAAAAGGATTTCATTCAGTTGAGACCAAGAGACATCAGGATTAGGTCCTCTGCAGGAAGCCTTTTAAATTTGCATGGAGCTTTGCACTGCAAGGAAAAGCAGAGGCAGAAACAGCTGCAGCAAAATCACTCTGTGAAAGCCGAAGTGTAACCAGAACTGCCAGGCTTTGGCAGGCTTAAAATCAGCCTAAAGCAAGGAAGCTGGACCAGGAGGATCAAAAAGCAGTTTGTGGGGGAGATGTTAATGGAGTACTTTGGCCTTCCTTTAAAACAGATGAGATTCAGATTTATTTTTTAATTTAAAAGAAAAAAAATAATTTTCACTTGCTTCTGTCCCCTCAAAATGGAGAGCTAATCTCTCTGGATTTAGAGAGCAGTTCTTTGGCTTCACTTGATTGTGCACTTATTACCTCATGACCTTTTCCTCCCTAGGGCACTGGCAGCCCTGTTCGTAGCCACTTCTGGAGGTTCTTCCCAAATTATGTGATGTAGACTGCTCTTAAGTGTAGTGTCTGCCCTTACTGCCCCCAACATGTGCATTCAGAGCTGTCTATAATGACCTGCCTGGAAGAGCTCTGACCTTGCCTCATCATCTTCATCTTCTCTGAAACTCATACAGCTAACCATCACCCATTTCTCACAATGCTGGTCTCTTCTACATGCCCTTTTGGTAACTTCTCCCTTCATTACGCAGAGGGAAAAGTCTCCCAGGCAGCTTGCCTCCTGCTGCCTGCTCCCCAAGAGAAGGAGGGCTGCTGAGCATGATCTCTGGTTGCAAATCAAGTCCCCTTGCTCATACCTCATCTGTGGAGCTTCGCCTCAGTTTGCCCTCAAGTAGCTTCAAACAGGCAACAAAGGCACTCAGAGCTAAGTAAATATATGAAGAGTGATGAGGCAAATTGTTCATTCCCTTGGCTGCAACCTTTTTCCTGGTCCTCTCATACAATTAGCTGTTCCCACTTACTTAATGCATTAGTTTATCTACTAATAATTTAATGTGTAGTGGAAAAATCATATCATGTTTTTGTAAAACAGATCCCAGTCTTAAAATTACATCATTTGGTAGTATGTACAGGCCTTTGCACATCACCCCTTTGCAACTGCTAACCAGAAAGGGTCAGCCAGCACGTAAAGCACCTCTTTTACTGCAGGCATAATGTCACATTCACATTTCATGACATACAAAATTCCTAAGATTGGAAAAAGTTGGGACACAGAGAAGAGGACAAAATTCTGGTTCAATCCCAGCCTTAATACCTAAGACCAAAATGCGGAATTCAGTTACTACATGTCCCAGGAAAACACTGATATTTTAGAAAGTGTTAAACATTTGCTGAGGGTGGCTGCCACAGGCCTGGTAAGGTGCTGTGAGGCCCCTTGCACATGCCAGGGTGCACCAGGAACGCCCAGAGCAGTGTCCACAGAAGCAGGACAGGCCATGTGTGGAGCCTCCCTGCCAGCCTCCCCTGCTTATTTCATTGTGTCATCCCACCACCAAGAGAAAGCACTCCCCTCTGCCTGCCATGGTGGGAGAGAAAAGCTCAGCTTTCTTTCAAACATGAACTTGAGCCAGCAGAAACAGCAACCGTATTTTGAAGGAAGGGAATGGCCACAGAGTGATTTCCAAATGGTTTGCTGGCACTGGCTGTTGGAGGACAGCTGAAGGCCCCATGCAGAATCGAGATTAGCCTTCTCACAGTGATCTGGGCCATAGGCTTGACCTGAGCATATTCCACTCACAAGGAGAGGGGCACACTCAAGGCCCTGTCAGCTTCAGGGATTCCTGTCCTTATTCCATGCTTTGGAGGAAAACGTAGGGATTTGATTTGGGGATGTTGTTATGATTTGGAGATGCTGTTATAGTTCTGTGACTATGGGGTCTTTAGTAGAGATTAGAGCAAAACTAATTAACTTCTAAAGGATTACAGAAACAATGCACTACCAAATACCTTCCTTAGCCAGGGGTATCCAAACTATACTTAGAGCTTGCTTGTCCAGGTCACTATTATAGCTAACAAAAATGGTTGTATTTTGGTCTAAGAGCTTTAAAAGAAAAGTCAACAGCTGAGAGAGAAACACATTAATTCTGAGACTGGATTTTGGCAGGACTAGGAAGGCTACTGCAATTGCCTAAAAAGTCTCTGGAAGTTCAGCACCATCCTAGCAACTATGAGAATGACATTAAGAGAGAGCAGATACAGACCCCGTCCAGACCACAAACCCCACATGTACTGATCTCCGAGGCCCACTGGGCTCTTTAAAAACAGCTGACATTATTTCCAGCTTTTTAATTATCCCATCTTTTCTGAGCTAGGACAGTGAGCTAAGTCTGGAGACAGGAGAAACATATCCAGCTCTTTGATTCCCTGCTGGATACTTGATGGGACTTGAACTGGCGAGAGGGTTGAGGGGAAGCTGCTCCAGACTTGTTGTGAAGCCAGCATACAGAAGACCTCCGATCCCTAAAGCATTTTTTATTGCAGAGTAAAATAATGGACCCATCATTAAATTCAGTAAATATGAAAGTCTGCATGAGTCTGATCAAGCAAGAAGTTTTAAAGCAAAGCTCCCTGGTGTCCCTGCAGGATGGGATAGGTCCTCTAGTCCTGTCCCTCAGAAGCTTATGTCATTATGTCACTGATGTTCATAGAACCTTTTGTTTAGAAGATTCTGGGACCTTGTTTTGCTGCAGTCGTGCTCACTGTCCCTGACTGGGCCTCTAGACCTTAGCTTCATGCCTCCTCTACAACCCTTCCAGCGGCTAACTGGGGGCACCTAGCAGCAGGATGCTTACCCTGTGTCCTGGCCATTGGCCATCATGGCTCTCATCTGCTCCCACGTAGGCGACCTCTCACTTTGCTTCTGTCTGATTCAGGGGCTTGCTAGGATGAAGCAGAGCTGATGTGGAGGACAGTTTTAGTTTTCTCTGCTTCACAGTTTCTGCTTCTTGTCCAGGCAGATCGCATACCTATAAAATAGCTTGGGAGGGGAAAGAGAACACAAACTGTTGCTGGCTGCTCCTTTTATAGATCTCTGGCAACCAGATGATTTTGCACACACACATAGTGCTGATGAGGCAAAACACAGTCCATTGGTACCCCTGATACCTGTTGCCCCTGGTCTCGCATCTGGGAAAATACAACCCCACAGACCACTATAGGCTAGGGACTGGCCTGGTTGGAGAGCAGCTCTGGGGAAAAGGACCTGGGAGTCCTGGTGACAACAGGATGCCCATGAGCCAGCAATGTGCCCTTGTGGCCTAGAAGGCCAGTGACATTCCTTGGGTGTGTTAGAAGGGCTGTGGTTCGTAGGTTGAGAGAGGTTCTCCTCCCCCTCTACTCTGCCCTGGTGAGGCTACATCTGGAATATTGTGATCAATTCTGGGCCTATCAGTTCAAGAAGGGCCTCAGGGAACTGCTTCTTGACAGAGTTCAGGCCAGAGCCACAAGATGCTGAAGGGGAGTGGATCATCTCCCTTATGAGGAGAAGCTGAGGGAGCTGGGGCTCTGTAGAAGAGGTGATTGAGGGGTGGACCTCATTGATAGTTATACGTATATGGAGGGCAAGTGTAGGGAGGATGGAACCAGACTCTGCTCAGGGATGTCCAATAATAGGATGAGGGGCAGCAGGTGGTTCCACATGAACAGAAGGAAAAACCTTTCCACTGTGAGGGTGAGCCCTGGAACAGGCTGCCCAGAGATGTGGAGTCTCCTTCTTTGGAGACATTCAAAACCTTCCTGGATGCATTCCTCCAGGACTCTGCTCTGGCGGGGGGGGGGTTGGACTTCTTTCTGAGGTCCCTTCCAGCCCCTAACATTCTGTGATCTTGTGAAAGAGAGGAGCCCTAAGCAACAGCAGGTGTTCTCACCCTGAAATCAAATCCATTTTCTGATTTTATTTGTATTAGTCATCGTCAGATTAAAGCTGGAGAAAAGGAGGGGGAAAATACAGGAGTGACATTAGTCTCAGCAGAGAGACGCTAGTGGAATACAAAAGTCACCAGGGGCGCAGGCTTTAGGCTAATAACTGTTTTGTAAATCAATAGAAAGTGGAATGGGATAGAAAAGGAACACAGAGAAAGAGGAACCCCAGAGCACCAGTGAGACTGGACATAATGGGCTAGATCCAGTTAAGCCAACACAGGTTTGCACCCCGGAGATGGGATGACCATGTTCACGTATCGGCAGTATATAGAGGTTGGAAGGGACCTCAAAGAGACCATCGGGTCCAACCCCTGTTCTGCAGGCAGCTGAGACAAGGGAATTAGGTGTTGTGCAGACAGCCCCTGAAAAGGCACCACAGAAATGCAAATTGAATGCCTGGTTTGGGATATGGGAAGTGTTGCACAGCCTCACAGAGTGCACCTGGTGCAAAACATCAGACGCCTATCAGGTACTGCTGGTAACATGAGTTCAAGCAGTTCCCACATGGGATTTTAAGGAAGTACAATTTTGAAGCAGTCTCTGTGGACTATACTATAGCTGTGAGGGTGCAGGGAAGCAGCATCTCCAGCTGCAGCTCCAGCTCATCTCAGAAGAGTTTCTGTGAAAAGATGCCCAAGAGAAAACCACCCTGCATCAGCCTGGCTGAGTGCCAGTGGAGGCTTACATCCCATACCCTAAATTACCGCTCTGTGCTCCTCTGTGAGACAAGGATGGCTGAGGAGACAAATACAGTGTGTTTTCCTCTGGCCTCCAAGTACTTTTGTGCTGCACTGAGCAATCTTGGTTCAGCTCCTGAGAATTTTTTTAGTACAGACAGTGCAGAAACCAGAACTGTATTAAATCCACTGTAAAGTGAAAGAACACTTCAAGAATTTTGTCTGTGACATTAATGAATGGCTGGAGAGTATGGCTTGGAAGACATCTCAGATTTACCTGAAGGAAGATGAGTTCATTCACAGCTCAGGCACCCAATCATGGTCCCTTAGCAAAGTAATCTTTATACCCTTAGTTTCCTGACTTTCTGATGAATTTATAATCACAACAGAATAATTAATTGCGAGGCATTATCCAGATAATCTTTTCAGTATTTTCACAGACATTCACAAAAGCTTTGCATTGTTTTTAAATATAAAAGGCACAGGGAAGACATACAGCAAGTATTCACCACATCATTTAGACTCACTTCAGTATATTGAGCCTTCCAGCACAGGTCAGAGCTGTCTGAGGCCACCATCCTTCCTTCCTAATACTTGAAGGGAAATGAGGCTGTGCTGCTCCACAGGGGAAACTCAGTATTGACTGAGAATTCATTGTCTTTCAGAGAAAGAAACCCTGTGTATCATCACAGCAAGCAGATAGATCTCATCCTTACCTCTTACTGATTCTACATTGAAAATCCTCTGGGTTTGCAAGGAATTCAGTGGATTACTCCTGGACTCTGAAAATGTGGGGCCCACAATCACATTCTTCAGCTCCAAGAGTCATATATACAAACGATTTCTTCCTTAAGGAAGATTGATTCTAGATCTAATGCTGACAGTGGAGATTCTGTCTCATGGACTGAAGTTTTATCTGCAGGACAGGTCACCATTCATGATGGCTTTCTTCTGCCGTGCACTAAGCATTGTACAAATAGACAGTATTTACACCAGCAATGCCTGGTGTTAGATCTTGTTTCTCCCTTGCCCTTGAGAATGTTTATCTGATACCAATAAGAATATTAATTAAAATGTTTCTAGTGTATGTGCTGCTGGTGCACTGCCATTACTGTCACATCAAAGCTGTAATTCTGCTAAAATGAACTGCAGTGATGAATTAATTAACTTCTGCTATGGGAAGAACCATGAGTCACATCTGCACAAGAGGCTTATGATACAAAGAAAGATTTGAGAAGTTTGGGACCAATTAGCACATCCTAACTGATATTTAAGAGAGAGACAACCAGTCATTTTCCATGGGCTCAGCTGCTCAGCTCTATCTTTGCACCTACCACAGGGCGATGAGCAGGCACCACGATTACAGGGGGCAGCAGAGACAGGCACAAAGGAGAGAGAGCTTTGACTCAGTATCTAAAAGCTTCAAGCAGTTGTAGCTGAGAGGTGGGAGCAGGTAATCAACTAACCCAGAAAAATGGTGGTGGCAGCCTTGTTTCTCCCCTCAGGAGCAAGAGGGAGCAGGTTCTGAATTGTGGCTTTCGTTGGCAATTTAATCTTTGCTACGCTCCCAAGGCAGCGAGATCATGCCCTGCCCCTCACCTTAGTGTGGATTGCAAAGTCAGTGCTAAAGGAGATAACCAGCTGTAGGTCTTTCAGAGAGCCTGAATTTAATCCCCCCCAGTGAGAGCATTCAGTTATGTATTTAGAGAGGAAAAAATGTTTCTACACAGTATAAATCCTTGCTTGATAATCCCAAAGCTAATGGGGAAGGCATTCGGTAGTAAACTACAGTCTTTGGACAAGACATCTGTAACCAGACCGGAGCTCTATGATTAACTAACTCAAATTCACAGATTGGTTACATGCAGCTAATTTTATTCACTGAGAATACATGACCCCCCCTAAGCGGATGTTTAAATTAAATAAGAATATTGATGACAAATGTTCAAAATGTAAGACAGATGCCTGCAACTTTTGGCATGAAATTTGGAACTGCCAAGAGGTTGGGAATACTACTCTGGGGTCATTAGGAATTTGGATATCCAAAATGTTCCCCAGCTGCTGATCTCTTCAGAGGCTGCGTACTTGTCCTGGAAAGATGTAAACTCAGTGCAGCAAGGGATGTCATATACATTGCTGGGCTGGTAGAATGGATAAGCAGTTGAAGAAACTTTCTTCCCCTTTTTAGGAAAAAATGCATTAAGAAGGATGAACTGAACCTGGGGTTAAAACAGCCCATACCCATAAAAAAAAAAAAATATAAAAATTCCTGCTTCTTTAACAAAGTGGTGTTTGAACTGTCTGGAGCTGGCTGTGCACACTACTTCTGAGCCCAGGCATGAGCCCCAGTTCAGCTGTGTGTTGTGTTGTTTCCCATGGTGCATGCAGACCTTGTCTGCCACAGCCAGCATCACCACTCCACCACTGCCACATGCCCCTTGCTGCTTAGCTGCTGCCTTTGGAAGGCTCTTGCTCAGGCCAAATAAATAGGAATGAAAACAGAAAGAATAGAGGATGAAGATGCAGTGCTTTTCCCCACAACAGGCACAGAGGTAGAAATCCCCAGGGTATGTGTGTGGGTCTGATCTGACACACAGGAAAGTTAGAGGGAAAGAATCTCATGTTAGCGTCACACTAGAGTCCTTACTGCCGTGCTGCAAATGAGAGACACGTTTGCATGGCCAAAATGGGGAATAGACTTTGTGCTTCCTGACCTTACTCCTAATCACCAGACAACACAGTTCTTCCAGTGCTGATCCTTCACCTAGAAGTTTGATGAACCTCTAGATTTTGCTCAAGCATGCCAAGCTGCCATAGGAGGGCTTTCATCACAGCCCAGCATGCACTGCTGCTTGCCTAACAGACCCGGGGAACTCTCGCTTCAGTTATGGAGTTATGTGAGCTGGCTATGTTGAACGAGGAATTCTAGAAGAACATTGAGGTGTTTGATGTCTCATTTTCCTGCCAACGAGCAAGAACAATTTATCCACTTCATAACTGTTTCATAGCTACGCTGATAACTGGGAACTAAGAAGGTGTGTGTGTTACTAATACTCTGTTTTTTCTAAGGTTTGTGTGAGTATAAGCCCAGGATTACAGGGGGGGAAAAAAATAAAAGAAAGAAAAAAAGTCTTCAATCCAGCCTTGGGAAAAAAAAAAAAAAAAAAAAAAAAAAAAAAAAGGAAAAATGCCTCTTCTCTAAACTACTAGGAAGTTTAGTTTTCCACAATGGCCACTGGCAGCTTCTCAGCAATTCATTTAAGAGTGCACACTCTCTGGCAGTAAAAAGGAGATACAAACTAGGATAATTAAGTCTGCAAAATAACCTCTAAACTGGAATGTGTCTCCCAACAGAACAAGGATAGGATTGTTCATTACAGTGCTCTCCAGGAATAACAAAAACAATTCCCAAAAATGCATTATTAATGGACATTCCCAGAATTAATGATAAAAGAAACCCAGATGTTCTCTTACATTGGTCTCATAAATGCAAAGTCACTATGCCAAACCAAAAACCCATCTTTGGAAATCTATAGGTTATTTATGAAGGCACTTGAGCTCTACTTCCCTTTACTATAACAGAGAGCATTCCTTATCAGAGTCTAAGACAACCTAGTTATGCTTGGGGGGGGGGGGGGGGGGGGGGAAGAAAAAAAAAAGGCTGATGGCCTTTGTAGGTGAAACGTGTGATTTTACATAGCCTAAATTTACAGCACAGCTGTTCATTTCCACTCAGACACGTTCTTCACAAACCAGAAAAATCCCAGTCTTACATGGAGAACACTCCAGTCACAGGCACAACTCCCTAGTGGATAAAACCTGTTGGAAAACTAAAAAGCCCTGCACTGAGTAAGTGTTAGCTATATTAGTATGTAACAGCTTGATACTTATCCTTTACAGAACAAGATTACTCACATGGAATGGATTTTGTTGCCTTCAGTAAAGGTCGCAAGAGTCCACTGAAGCTGACAGAAAGCAAGTACCAGTGATAAATGCCAAGCAACTGATGCATATGCTAATACCTTAATGTGATCTCCTTCTATGAGCAGGTGACCACCTGGTGGATGTGGGGAGGCCTGTGGATGTAGTCTGCCTGGACTTCAGCAAGGCCTTTGACACTGTCCCCCACAGCAAACTCCTGGCCAAGCTGTCAGCCCGTAGCTTGGACAGCAGCGCTTTGTGCTGGGTTAGGATCTGGCTGGAGGCTGAGCCCAGAGAGTGGTGGTGAATGGTGCCACAGCCAGCTGACAGCCAGTCACTGGTGGTGTCCCCCAGGGATCAGTACTGGGCCCCATCCTGTTGAATATATTGATGATCTGGACGAGGGCACTGAGTCCATCATCAGTAAATTTGCAGATGACACCAAGCTGGGGACAAGAGTTGATCTGTTAGAGGGTAGAAGAGCTCTGCAGAGGGACCTTGACAGGCTGGACAGATGGGCATGAGATTTAACCCATCTAAGTGCTAGGTTCTACACATTGGCCACAACAATCCCATGCAGCGCTATAGGCTGGGGTCAGAGTGGCTGGAGAGCAGCCAGGCAGAAAGGGACCTGGGGGGACTGGTTGAGAGCAACTGAACATGAGACAGCAGTGTGCCCAGGTGGCCAAGAAGGCCAATGGCATCCTGGTCTGCATCAGGAAGAGTGTGGCCAGCAGGAGCAGGGAAGTCATTCTGCCCTTTACTCAGCACTGGTTAGGTCACACCTTGAGTCCTGTGTCCAGTTCGGGGCCCCTCAGTTTAGGAAAGATGTTGCGTTGCTGGAAGGTGTCCAGAGAAAGGCAACAAAGCTGGGGAGGGGTCTGGAGCACAGCCCTGTGAGGAGAGGCTGAGGGAGCTGGGGTTGCTTAGCCTGGAGAGGAGGAGGCTCAGGGGAGACCTTATTGCTGTCTACAACTCCCTGAAGAGAGGTTGTAGCCAGGTGGGGGTTGGTCTCTTCTCCCAAGCAGCCAGCACCAGAACAAGAGGACACAGTCTGAAGCTGCACCAGGGGAGGTTTAGGCTGGATGTTAGGAAGTTCTTCTTCACAGAGAGCTGGCCATTGGAATGGGGCTGCCAGGGAGGTGGGTGGCATCACCATCACTGGAGGTGTTTAAGAAAGACACTGGTTGAGGCACTTGGTGCCATGGTTTAGTTGATTAGATGGTGTTGGATGATAGGTTGGGACTTGATGATCTTGAAGGTCTTTTCCAGCCTGGTTAATTCTATTCTGTTCTAAATAGTATCAAACATGGTAGTAAATCATCACAGCTCTGATAAAGTCAATGGACCTGGAGCAATCTGCATCAGCTGAGGACTTGGACTGGTATGGGGATAGTTCTTAAGAGAATTTTTTAAAGGAACAAGATTACAAAAATAAAAATATTTTGAAAACTTACAGTGTGGTACAGAGTTAAGGAGTGACCAGTAATCAAGCACACAGGTTGATAGAAAGTTTGCATCTTTAATTAGTGAATAACACTAGAGGAATAGACAAGATTTTTGAGCAAATGTTGGGCTCCTATTTTGTATGAATACTCGAGTCTAACTGCTGTGATTTGTAATTACTGACCAGTGAGTGGTTTTCATTTTCATGACTAATGCTTTCAGCTGCCATGTGACATAAGAAGGAAAAAGGCAGCATTTATGCTGAAGGATGCTGTAATGAGAGGCTCTACTGCAATGTTGTGTGCAAAGAGATACAGAGCCAAAGCCACTGAGGAAAAGGTAGAGGTAATTATTCACTTTTTAAACTACATTAACATGACATAACTGTTGGGGCTTTTTCAGGACTGTCATTCCGGTCTTTGTAATGATCAACAGATATCACCCAGATCTTGTCCAAAGATTCAGAGACTTTTACAATCCTTTGGGCATCTTGCAAGGCAGCAGTGCTGTGAGGTTCCATCTGCCCTGCCGCCTCATCTGGCTGGGGCACTGTCCTCTCTGCACAGATACCCAGTGACGCTTGTGAACTCTTAACATTATTGCTTCCCCCACTTGGCAGGCTCATGAGAGGAACTGCTAGTTCAAGCCTCTCATCAAGCCTAGAGTACTCCGTGGCACGCCAGCAGAGATGGACAGTCTTCATGACCTGGCAGAATCAGGTATGACTGTCTCAGTAAGCTCCATTTTGCAGGTCTGGGAGAGCTGAGCACTTCTGAGCTCCAGGAGAGCTCAAAAGCACACTTTTCCCTGTGGCCTGAATGCTGCACAGCTCACTCATGGGG
This sequence comes from Dryobates pubescens, assembly GCF_014839835.1. NCBI lineage: Eukaryota > Metazoa > Chordata > Aves > Piciformes > Picidae > Dryobates > Dryobates pubescens. The sequence continues at coordinate 102,225 of NC_071625.1, forward strand.
GACTCAGCACAAGGCTCTGCATCCATAGCATAGCCATCTTTCCTTCCAGCAGTCAGCACAGAGAGGCACAGTGCAGGGCTGCCATGCAGCCAACATGCACACCTGCACATTCCGACTATCTGACCAACCAACCTCCCTCCAAACTGGGCTGGGGTCAGTTGTCAGCCTGTCATGTTCTGAGTTACTGTATGGCAACCAGAAAAACTACAGGTAACGGTTTGCATCTGGCTGTTTTTGTGGCAAAGCTTTCAACGGCCAGAATGAACATTTTCTGTTCGTGCCTGATGGCTTATTTTGAATAGACACAGAGTTTGGGAAAAAATTCAGTGCAAGGTTAACTGTTGCTGCTCTCTGAAGTGTTTAAAGGAGAGGCTCAGTGTGATATTTTCCTGCCCTTGGTGTAAACCTCCTTCCTCTGGCTGCAGCTGAGGCAGAGCAAGGGTAAGCTGGTGACCTTTTCTCCTCTTTTAAATGGAGACTACAAGCATACAGTTTTGATATTGCTTATACAGATTTCCCTATTTTTTCACTGCAGCATGTATTTCAATACATATTTTTAACCTAACTTTACAACTTACATTTCTCCTGCATGTAAGTTTCCCTGCTCTCTAAAGTGTCAGAGATAATTCCTCAGTCTCAAGAGCACAAACACCATTCCACCGGCCCTCGACTTTTCAGCTTGATAAAAAATAATCTCCATTTCTATCCAAACGTTTTCAGAGGTCTGTCAGCAAAAGAAGAGTAAATCTTCACAGCCCCCAGCATCCAGCCCCAAGGCATTAACCGAAGCTACAGTTGTACCTAAAATGGCAGGGTGTTTGGATCAAAGTATTTATGAGGCTTTCCCTGGGTCTCCCTCCAGTTGTTTCCACTTCCACCTGAAGGTTGTCCCCATAGCTGGGCCCCAGGAGTACCCCTACAGATCCCTCTTGTAAGGAGAACACAAACACCTTCTTCTGTCTGTCCCCAGCACTGCAGCGTAACACTCAGAGAGTAGTGTTGGTCAGGGAGGCTGCACCACTGGCTTGTCTTGGCTCCTGGTAGGGCAGGAAGTGCCAGGGAAAGGGGCATGTAGAACAGTAGCTTGCAGGAAGTGCCCTGTGCTTTTGCATTGTTCTGCACTCTGCCTTACCCTCTTGTGGCTAGAAGCAGTCACAGGCAGCGCTCAGCATCTTCAGGCAGGCTGTGCACAGGACACAGTTTCCCAAGCACATGCAAAGAGCTCCTACACCATATTCCTCTGTTGCTCTGTCACCCTAGGGGAGCTGCCCAGGGTCTTTCTGCAGGTATCTGGAGACAAAGCATATTCAAGAAACATCTATGGATGATTATTACTGATTCTCTCTCCTGTTTGTTTGATGCCAAAGGGGAAAGAATCAAAGACACAGGGATTATGCTGACAATATCATGGTGTGCTCATGCAGCCCTCCAGTTGAGCCCGGGATCATTGCTGATCAAAATTCAGTGTTTGCGTAACAACACTATACTTGGGGGAAGGCATACGGCCAATGCAGATGAAACACTAAGAGAACAATCAGCATTAGAAGAAAGGCCAAAGTTATAATTATACAACAGTTTAGTGTATGGAGATGGTTTTTACAACTTTGGAGTGACCTTTTTTCTTTATAATTTTAAGCTTCTTCAAGTGATGATCTTGAAGGTCTCTTCCAACCTGGTCTATTCTATTCTATTCTATTCTATTCTATTCTATTCTATTCTATTCTATATTGGAAGTGTGTGGTTTAAGATGCAGAACTTCCAGAATGGAATGGAACTGCATGTTCATGAGGATGAGGAGTTTTGCAGTACACGTAACGAAGGAGAGTGACAGCACTAGCTAACTAAACTCTGGCAGGGAAGCCTGCTCCTGGAACCTGGGGAACCCAGCGGTGATCCATCTCCTACGCACTATTAAAACAATAGTAAAAAGGGTTTAACCTTTCCAGCTTCTTGTAATGAAATCTTGCACTATAAAATGCTCCTGCAGCACACCCTTGTACTAAGAAAAATCACATTTGCCAAAGCTTTGCAATGGCAATTAACACTAGAGTGACCAGAAAGAAAAACATCTGAGCATGCAAAAAAAATTTTATTTGAATAAACAACCAAAGAAAAAATGTGAACTTCAGAAGTACAAAAAAATTGATCTGACTATTCTCTTTTAGAACCAAAAAGAGGTTCTTTAGAAGACTGAATCAAAAACACTTCATGGCAAGCTGGCTTTGACTGTACAATTCAAATTCATGCAGAGGAGAGTCAATTCTGGTAAAGCTAAACTGAGCTGTTGATGGATTTGACTGATTTGGGGGTTCAGCAGGTTATCTGTGCTCTTTATGGTTATGCTGTGACTCTTTACTTAGTGGGCAGGCACTACAATGCCTTCTGCAGTTGGAGGCTGAACTGCAACAAACCTGCATGGGGTTTGGTCCTGAAACTGGAAGCAGAACCCTAATGCACTCTATAGACAATGAATAGGCTCCCTGGGAAGGGGCAAGTAGTGGCTAAAACTCTCAGGTCTAAACATGGAGTTTGTTAGATGTTTTTGCTGTTTGTATAGACTGCATGTGATGTGATGGCTAATGGTGTAAATATGCTGGATGTGCTCTCTGGCACTGGGACCAGCAGGCAGTGGGCAGTCCTGCCTGTACCAGAGAACTCCTGCACCCCCACTCCAAACAACATGCACTACACACTAGGGATGACACCTGGCCTGTGACAATTCCTGTGCCAGCTGAAGTGGCCCTCCAATAATTTTAGGCAGCACACTGCTGGGGCAACACACACCATTTTTAAGAATAGAAATAACTCTATCCTAAACGGTCATCTTGTACTTACTAAATCCGCTTTCTGAATAAGTTGCATTGTAAGCATGATAGAATAGTCAGACTTGAGGGGGGAAAAGTTTAAACTAAGAAAATACCTTGCAAAACTCAGTGATGACTTTTATGACTGTTTGGAAATTAAAACAAACTCGCCCCCTTTCCCTCCCCTGTTATAAGGCAAAGTTCAAAAACTGGAGCAAGTGTCACTTTTAAAGAGACACATTCCATCCGATCACCACTTAGGTGAAACAAAATGTGAAAGTCACTGCAGCAGATTATGTAGTAGCCACCAATGAAATTCTATTTGATATAAATCAATGAAATTGGATCTATTCAGATTGATGGGGATAGAGGTCAGGGAAGCATGCTCGTTCCTCAGCAGTCAGTGACAGATTGTGTAGGTTTTCCACAAATCTGACGTGGTTTCTTAATTAGAAACATAAAGGAAGCGGATACACAAATCCCACTGGTATCCGGTGGAAATGAGAGGAGAATGCCAAATGATAAACCAATATTTATAGGGGATTGTTTCCAAGAATTTATTACATTGTTTTTCCATTTAATTACCTTGAACTGGTCCTATAGAAATGCTATAAAGAATATAAATGTGTTCTTCTTTTAACAAAATAACAAATTTCTGTTTAAAATGAGCTAATTAGACTGACTAAATACATTGGAGATCTGCTCTGAAATCCAAGGCTTAGTCTGCTTACAGCATAATCACCTAGCTGACATCTCTTGAAGGAAAAGCCTACCCTTTGTGGGGTACTGGGGAAGACTCTCTCATATATTATATTGCAACATTAACAAACTTCCAAGGCAGCTGGATCCATTTTTAGAATAAAATCATGCATATTGTATAATTTGTGGTTCATTATTTGCACTGAAGACATTAATTGAGTGTTTCTAAAAGAAGGAATCGTGCAGCAAGCAAATTGCCACAAAATTCACCTTGAGTTCTTTAGGTGACTTTTTCCAAAATAATTTTTTAGGGCAGTCTACCTTTAGATTTATTTTTTTTTGGTTTTCATCCTAAGAAAGCCAGCTCGGGAAATGGCTGATATCAACGTCTACTTGAAATTAGAAAATGTGGTTTTCAGGTAGCTGCAGACCAAGGAAAGTGTGACAGTGCATATGAACCAGAGCAAACGCTGTGAGGCAGCAGAAGATAGGGTATATTTCCTGCGGAAGGAAGCAGGGCAGGTCTTTTTCCAAGTACTATTACTTTTAAAAGATGGCACTGCATGGCATCTAAGAATTTTATTCCTAGACCTATCCTCATTTGAAAAAACCAAGATCATCCAATCCTCCAGAAGAATTTAAGTCCAAACTCACAAAAAACATTGAAGTTTTCATACAACCTGTTTAAAATTGATAGGTCTGATAAGCTTAAACCTGTTTCAGACCTCAGCTTTTCAGTCAAATGTAAAGCAAAATGCAGTGCCTAGGTAGAGATTGGCAAGGCAGCATAAATTCCAGCAGTCAGTGACACTTTCCATTTGTCTAGGTTTCCATAGGCAGCAGAGCACATGAAAATCTGGCTGTGGCTGTAGGGAAAGGGGATGTGGAGAGAGGTCCTGCTGGAGTGATTCTTTCATACTGAACAACAGGCAGGATGAAGATTAGCTTTTGTAAGGTTTTAATAACTGAGACAAATGAGCTTATTTTTTAAATGGTAAAGAGGGGTCAGGACAGGATTACCAAGAAAGTGTCACAGTCAAACCACAAGGCAGAAAGCTGACCCCTGAAGCAATGTGCTTGGTGAAAGCAAAAGGGCAAGACTGCACTGATGAAAATTAGCAAGAGTGTAGAGAAATCAAGACCAGGGACAATGAAAGGGTACAGCGTAAGCTTGAGATGTGCAGTTAGGTAACAAAGGCCATGGTTTAGTGATTCTAGATGTCTTTCCACCCTTTTTCTCCCTGCAACCTCACTCCTCTTTCCAAGTGTGAAACACAGAAAGATGTGGGAAGTTGATTTGTCAGTTCGGTGGAGTGACAGGCACATGGTGCTTCTATCTGCAGGAATGATGATAGAGGAGAGGATTAGATGCTGGTATGCTGCCTCCTAGTGCAGGGAGGCAGGGAGGAGTATCTCTTCTAATAAGGACTTCTAGTGAACAGAAGCAGGTTACAGCCACAAAAACAATCTGTGTCCATGTTCAGCAGATGCGTGCTTACTTGGAGATATTTTGTTACATGAAATGTGCCAGGAATGTATTGTGACTTTGCATGAAATGGATCATGTCATGTAGCTGTTCCCTCCCTCCTCCAGAAGGTGTCCACCCACATGCTGATTCTTGGAAGAGTTCCTTGGCCATCCTCTTCCCCAGACTATTGGAAATGCCCTTTGCATGGGCATCCTTTCATAGGGAAATAATAGTTGTCAAAGCCCAAAACATGGTAGAGGTTGTGCTACCCGTTATGCCATTAAATGACTGCACAGCAGTGTTGTGTCTTGTTTAGTTTACTAGAAGTTGTAAAGACTAATTTGCTTTACCAAGCCAGCCTGAAAGCACCTAAGTTGGTAGGAGAGTGGAGAGGTTAGAAGGGAATGTATAGTGGGAAGAGTTTGCAAAAAAAACCCCCAAACAAAACCCAAACTCCTAAACAAATCCCCAAAGTTAACTAACTTGTATAATCTCAAGAAACATAATTGCAAGCTTTTAAGGCCAGGCTGGATGTGGCACTGAGTACGTGTGAGGTGTCCCTGCCCATGGCAGGAGGGGTTGGAACCGGATGATCCTTGAGGTCTCTTCCAACCCTGACGATTTTGTGATTACCAAAAGCCTCCCTCCCTGTATATTTACCACTAGCTGGAAAAAAATTCTGCAAGGAGCAATTTTTTTGCATCAGGCTGTGGGCCTGGCTTCCAGTCACCGTAGGCTATGTGGCTGATGGGTTGCATAGCACTGCATAGACACTAAGCAGTCACCCTGGTGCTAAGGGGACACGAGCAAGAACACTGCCCCTGTCTGACCAGGAACATTCAGCCCAGGTTGTTTAACAAAGCTGTCTGCTCATTGCAAAAGTCATACCTTATAAGTCATACCAATTCTCTCCTAAGCTGGAACACCTCTGCTATGGGGACAGGCTGAGGGAGCTGGGGCTGTTCAGCCTGGAGAAGAGACAGCTGCAGGGAGACCTTTGAACTGCCTTCCAATACCTGAAGTGGGCTACAAGAAGGCTGCAGAGGGCCTGTTTACAAAGGCCTGCAATGATAGGATGAGAGGCAATGGTTTGAAATGAGAGGAGAGCAGATTTAGATTGGATGTGAGGGACAAGTTCTGCACCATGAGGGTGCTGGAACACTGCAACAGGTTGTCCAGGGAGGTGGTTGGGGCACCATCCCTGGAGGTATTCAAGGTGAGGTTGGAAAGGGCTCTGAGCAACCTGATCTAGTAGAGGATGTCCCTGCTGACTGCAGAGGGGGGCTGGACTGGATGACCTTTGGAGGCCCCTTCCAACCCAAATCATTCTGTGATTCTATGATTGTCTGCACTTCAGTACAGCCTGAGTACCCTGAACCTCAGTATATGAGGTGCAAAAATCCCGAACAAAAAACATCTTCCCATGTTCCAGTGAGCTTATTCTGACCTGGCTGCTTAGCATACTGAAGTGTTTTGTAGGATATTAAGATTGAATAAACAGACAAGGTATGTGGCATGTACTCAAATATTTTTAAATGAAAATTTCTGATCTAAATGAACCCTCAAAGGCAGAAGCTGGCATTCTGAGAAATGCATAATAGGGGCAGGGATCATCTTTTACAATACAGAATCTGACACACTTTCAAAGCACTGGCACCAAAGTGAGAGAGTCTTGGAGGACAATTTTTGGCCAAAATGTGAGGAAAACTGCTTAAACACTGGAAGAAATGGAAAAGTTTACACCTTTATGAGAATTTAAACTGATCTATAGTGCTTCAGGGTATTTTCTTTAGAACATGTATCCTGTCTTTGGTGGTGCTGTGCAGACCATTTTTGAGAAAGAAAATTACCCTCGTGACACAAATCCTGATCACCATACTTAAGCAAACATTCTTCATGTTGATTCTAATAGGGTGACTTATGAAAAGTAGAGAAGAGAGTTTGGTCCATTATGTGGCTATCAGATTTAAATTACACCAATAACTGAGATGCATGGGATATCAGTGACAGGAATACTGGACCCTGAGTGTATGATTACTCAATTACTCCAATGTCTCTTGGATGCTTAAAGGCTAAAACAATTTTGGGTTCTTTCCAGTCCATGCATATCACTGTCAGCTCTTCAGACAGTTTACCTTTCCCAAGGAGTTTATGCTTACCTTATCACCTTCCCAGATCTGCTGCCTGCATTCTCCAATTACTGCACTTAACTGCAAGCCACGTTACATATACTTTACACTTCATCTTTATCTGTTCCATTTTGGTGATGTGATATTAGGTAAACATCTTAAACTTACAGCACTGGGCTTTAAGTCACTGACATCTTAGATTTATTTCTCCCAAAGCTTTCAGTTTTAGCAGGAGCTCAAATGGAGCGCTGAGAAAGTGGAGCAGGGAGCCATAGCCACAAATGCGGAAGCAGTTTGGCAAGTGAATGTGTTCTTAAAATGCAAGGCAAAAGGGGCAAAGCTCTGCACTCCTCTGTAGTTCCAACTCATGAAGGAGATCACAAAATTAAAAGATGGAAAAGAAGATAATCTAATTTAAAAAAAAAAAAAAAAAAGGAGAAATGTTAAAATTAATCTATAAAAGAAGACTACATTAGAGGGGGGAAAAAAGACTTTACTGTGTTTTTTTTTTTCTTTCTGTTTTTAAGAAAACAGCTATTCTCAGAGCAAGGCAGAAACAGATATTTTATCCATTAAACAGTTTTACCTGATTTAGGTTTAGCCTGCAGTGCCACTACTGGAAATGCAAAGCATCATTCAGGGGAAGAGCAGCTAAGCCATTGACAGCTCACAAAAGGACCACAGTTATCACTTGAGGTGCAACAGCAAACTGGTTGGTCTGTTCTGATGTGTCACATGGCTCTTACACTTGCCTCTGTGTGCTGATAAAATAAATCCACAACCAAGTGGTTGCTGCCTCCATCAATTGCATATTTTGAGGTTCAGCCATCACTTCCTACACACGCTCACTGGTACTTTCCTTGCTTCTCTGAACATTTTTCTACTCCAAAACTAAAGGAACAGTTTTGCAATGCAAATAAAAATATATTAAAAAAAAAACCACACCCAACAATATTAAAATACAGTCAGTCATAGTGTGAGGTAACAATGACGCATTGAAAATGCTCTCTAAAGAGAGTGGGGCTCTCCACTTCAGAATATTCCTAATCCTTGTATTTTCAGGGTGAGGACTCAGGCTCATAAGGCTATTCAAGAAGTGCTAAATACCTCTTCAGAACCAGGCAAGAGTCAGAACTGGGTCAATGAAAGAGACTTTACAGGCAACCAAATGCACTGATTTAAAACCATCTCTGGGTTATTGACATCTTTCCCGGGGAGGCACCAAAGCATTCACTTTACCATAAGTAAATTCCTCAAAGCTGGAAAAAAGATGCTTTCTTGACAGGGTACCACTGACACTACTGGTTGCCTAGCAGCTCTGTAAACCATATTTTCCCAGAGGCTGACACTACTTAAAACCAAAGGCATGAAACTTCAAAATACCAAGTCCAAGTCACACATATATACCCCGTCCATCTTTATATAAAACTAAACCATAGGAATCCATGGAGTGTCTAGCCCTGTAAGGCCACATAAACACACTGTTATTCACAGTTTAAACTAAAAACAAAACAACACCAAACAACTCTCTAGATGTATTAATCACTGATTGGAACTTTGCAGACTTCAGAGCTAATAACCCCAAACTGCCTCAAATTAGAAACCAAAATATGGATGTGGTAGTTAGCATTAAGGTGGAATTGTTGTGACTGAACTATTTATCTGGTAGTGTTTCAGATAATTAAACTGAACTCAGAGTAATATAAAAGGATATAGTTATGTTCAGTTTTTATCTTCCAGCACTGCAGAGCTGTTGGGACTTGAAAATTATATACAGGCAGGTTTGGAATGGGTCCAAGATAGACCACACCGGACTAAGTAACATCTGGTGTGTAGGGCTTAGGCTTTTAAAAAGTATGTCTGGCCAGCTGTAAAATAGAAATGACATCCATCTCTGACTAAGGGCTATATGTACAGTTGACAGCAGCTTAACTGTCTGTTAGTTGGAAAGGCACTGGCCTCATCCCAGAGCTGGGTACAACCACCCTGGAATATCTGCAGACATTTCAGTCATGCTCTAACAAATTTATTACACATCGAGCAAATGAGAAATGCTTCTAAAACCTTAACCTTTGACAAGGTTGCTCCTGCCTCTCCTTTGTGTTTAGTAAGTAGAAAAACCCAAACAAAAAACCAACTACAGGGCATTTGCAATAGTAAGGGATAACCTAGACCTCAGCTTTCCAAGATAACTTCCACCTCACAGCCAGATGTGGTGAAACATCAGATCATGCAACCAAGTGGTGGAGCGGGTGAAATGTCTATTGATCAAATTTGTGTTGTGTATACTAGACCAGGGACCCTGACCATTTTGGAGAGATAGGAAAACTAATGGTGGAGGAGCTCCCACTCCACTGAATTTCAGCATTTCATCCATTTATTTGACATGACTCAAAGCATGGAGAGTGGCCTCTGGAAGAGGAGCTGTGGCAGCACAGCTCCCACTGAGAGCTCTGCCTCTTCACTCAGAAAGGAAAAACAAAGGGGAGAGTTTCCTCTTAGAGTCACCACGAAAAAGGTGCTTTTTCTCTTTAGTAACCTTACCCAAATGCTCACTCGAGACAGTGAGAATAATACACTGTTATATATGTACAACAAAAAAATGTCTGAGACAGTAACAACTTTCCGATTGTGGAAATTTAGTCAATACTTCAGTTCAGACTGGGCTGCATCTGTGCAACATGTCAAGTCACTAATATTCCTTGAGCCTCTAAGAGCTGCATCCTTTTTCTTTCTCTTTGCATACAGTGCAGCCCAATTTCTTTCCAAAAGAATCACTGCATGCTATCCCCTGCTGCAGCCACCCCCACCCCCACAAGCAGGACACAATGCCAGGCTGGGCAGGCACCTTGCAAGGGGTGTTGTACACATCACACCAAGCAGGGCTGCTGACTCCTGCCTGTTTGCAAGCCACTTTATGGAGGGAGCTTTGTGACTTGTTGGTTTCACAAAGAGCTGTAGCCTAAAACTTCAAGAGACAGAACAGGACAAAGCACCTGCAAAATACACTTACTCCAGGAACATTTTTTTCCCCCATTTAACAGCATTTGAAGTCAGCAAATAGCAGTGTTCCTGAAAGTGGAAAAAAACCAAGCCAAACCATTTTCCTTCCAAAGTCTGAAACTTAACTCCTAGGCTGTGAACATGGCCAGTTTTTATCCCACAATGACATTTTTGCTCATTTTAAATCTGAACCTATTGCAAACTGCCACTGAGATTTTACAGCATTATCAACTCCATATTCTTAAAGTCACTAATTCAAATGCAACAGATAGGCAAAATGGATCTCTAATGCAATGGTTTGCATTAAAATATGGCTTAGAAAGAGTTAAGGAACTCTTCACAATAGGGATGTCCATTGCAGGGGTAAAGCAGGAAGAAGATAATATGCAGGCGTGTGAGTTTTCTCTTCAGAGCAGAAGGTGGCCTATGGAATATCTCCAGCACAACTTTTCAAGTGACCAAAATAAAAGATGAGTAAAAGTTTCACTCTTGGGAAATAAGACCTGGTAACAGGTCTAGTAGATGCTGAAATGACAGCTTAGTGCCACCTTATAGCCACTGTCTGTCTAGCAGATGAAGAAATTCAGAGAGGGGAGGAGGCAGTACTGCCTCTTTATTAAATGGTTTCAGCTATTCTAGTGTGGGAGATAGCAACAGCACATCCACATAGCAGCGTGTGGTGGGATGCTGAGCCACAGATTATTCACCAGCATTATGCTCTTCCTTCACCACCTTATCCCATGCACTTATCCTGGGTACTCTAAATTCAGATCAAAGTCTTTAAGCAGAGACAGCTACATCCACTGTGCCTCAGAGATGCCCACCTGCCTGTTTCTGCAGTGCCAGTGCTGTAAATTGCTTGTCTCCAGTGATCTTACCTGGGGAGAGAAATTCATCCTTCCTTTGAGTTCCCCATACGCACTATCTAAAAGAAGGTCATGCTTTAAAACACTAGCAGTTCATTATTTCACTATTTCTTCACTTTTATATGGGAAAAAAAAAAAACCAACACATTATTTGCAAAGTATTCACAGCTCTTCTTCACTGTCTGAAAATATTCTTCCTGATTTGAAATACAGGGAGCATGGAAGAGGTCTATCTACCACCTGAAATTCAGACCAGCTTCTAAATAACACAACAGCCAGGGGTGGCTTCACACTGACCTGTAATTCAAGAAAAGCTTGATCAATTTTCATAAGGCCCAGACACTTAGGAGGTCAAGAAAAAGGCAAACATACTTTCTATAATAAATTCTGGAAGGAGTAAAAACAATGACATAAAACCACATCCCTGGGTGACCTATCAGTGGATTCACTCAGGACCTGTAAGATGTAGCTGCGGTCTACTGGAAGGAAAACCTTTTCTGTGGAGTACATCCAAGGCCTGCCTGAACTCACTCACAAACCTGGGCTTGCCTCACATCCACACCAGGTGGACACAACCAAGCCCAAGACAGGAGGCCACCCTTGAACACCAGGAAGGTCAGCTCTCAGTAGAGGGGTTCAAAGTCTATGGAAAGGCATACCCATGGCACACGGGTACATGGCAGTAACCCCCTGTGCTTCCAGGGTCCCTTCATTTACTTATCTACAGTTAGAGACATTTTAGACCATATCTCTAACAAGCTTGTGTAGAAAAAGTATCTCCTGGCCACTAAATGAACACCTTGGGTAGGTTACCTGAGTAACTAATGTCCTGGCTTCATCTCTCTTGACACACATACTTACAGTGTTCAATAACTACATTTAAATAGAAGCCTTGATGCTAAGTTTTCAAAGAAACTTTTCCTCCCTGCAAACCCGAAAGCCATCTTTTCAAACTAGTCACATGGAAAATTCACACAGCAGGTGACATGATGGGAACCCTGCAGCATCTCTGGCTGATTTTTGAAGAAAGATTCTCCTTAGACCTGAAGCCTGCTATTTAATTCCTGCTAAAGCAATAATTCCTCCCCAAAAAAGCATAGGATAGGAGAAGGAAAGTAATACAGCACCAGAAATGACACATTGTAGAAGTTTATGGTTGTAGCCATAACTGTACAACCTTCACAAACAGGTGGTAAGGGCTTAGCCCGGTTTTAGCTTAAAAAGCATTAGGCCTTCAGTATACTTCTTCTGGACATCTCCATTTCCCATCAGCAGGCACAGAGAAACATCTCCAACTCGGCACAGCGCAGTGCACCAGGTGTTCCATGTACCTGGGCACCTCTGGGGCATGTTCCCCGTTGGGTCTGCTTTGGGATGCAGCAGAATCCTGGCATTCAAAAGTATCCTGGGAGCTTCACGAGCGCATGTGGGATTTGTTCCCCAGACAAAAATCTTCTGTGGAGCTTGGCGCTGGGGAGGGATCTCACAAGCGCAGCCAGTCTGGACACACTATACCTCATCAAGTAGAGGGTTTAGTAGGACTTAAACCTGACTATACCTCGTAAACTTGTCTTTTCAAAGAGCCACTCATAAACTGGAAACAACACATCCTGCAATGGGGAAGGTGTGGCCGACGGTTAACTTATTTATTCCTATCTAACATACTACAGACGTCCTGATTTTTATAGCATTTCATGTTTTGAACCTTCTCAGTAAAGTGGAGGTTTCTCATTTCAGCCTAACTGCTGTTAATCTGTTCCAAATGTTAACATTGCCAGTAAGGTCTGGTTACCATCTCTGCCCCAAGTCGATAATAGGAACAGAGCTGATCAGCATCTGGTTTAGTTCAACGAACAACTTGCTGCCTAATACTGCAGAATTTGGGTTGGAAGATCCTAGCATTTCATGAACACCACAAAAAAAAAAAAAAAATTAAACTAACAACACTCAGATGCAGTCATGTGTCATTATTTATTGCTCTATAGGCTTGCTAAAGATGGAATATCGCATTACTAATTTTGGCAAATTCCAGCACACATAAACAGGCCAAGACCTCTTAAAATAAATTACACCAGGGCTGCCTAATGGTAATTAAAAAAATTCAGTTGCTTACTTTCCAGATCTGTGATGGAAAAAATAGTTTAAAAATAAGAGAAAATTTTAAATAGGTTTCTTATTTTTGTCATGCACTTTGAGCGCTTGAATTGTTTGATTCACTGCAAGGTACTTGGCAAGGTAACACTTCCAATATTAATGGAAATGGTCTAAAATGCATCGCTAAAGTACAAATCCATATTTTAACAGGATATAATCATTGACTTAAAGCTCACAACAGTAAGTTCATGTTTGGATCAAAATAAAACTGCTTGGTGAGCTGAATCAGAGCTGAATCAGTATACAGAACATTTCATCTCAGGATTAGCTGTGACTCCACTTCTCCTTTTTAACTTCAAGCACTTTTCATACTTGACTTCAAATTCCTTCACTATGTGATCTATCATTTTGCAGTTGATTGTATAAAAACTTTGTACACAACATATTCCAACTGCATTTCTTTCGTTAATCTAAATGGCAGGTTAGGCTTTTATAAAGCCAGTGTAGACTGCAGGATCAAAATCTCTTGTCACGGATAGAAAATAAACCGTGGATAATTAATGAAAGTTCTAGGGTAGCAAGTCATGCCAACTTGTATCCATCAACCAGTCATATTAAAGTTCAGCTTGAGCAAAAAAAATTAATAACCACCTCAAGTATTAAAAGATCTTTTTTTAATATGAATGCTTAAAACATCTGGAGTCTCTATAAAAAGTACATGAATTCTGTCAAATTTACCCTACACTTTTCCAGAACGCAGAGCACGGAATGGGGTCACTCACATGGCATAAATTTCTTATTACCTGTGAGAAATGACTGGAGAAAGCAATTATTTCATTACCCATTCAGAGGTAACTGGTTGATCTGCCAGCCAGCCTAATGAGAGCACAAGGGGCACTGGTGGAAGCTGAGGCATAGGAAGTTCCATGGAAATAGGAGGAAAAACTTTTCACTGTGAGGGTGGCAGAATACTGGAGCAGGCTTCCCAGGGGGGTTGTGGAGTCTCCCTCTCTGGAGAAAATCAAAACCTACCTGGATGTGTTCCCGTGTGATCTGCTCTAGGTAGAATACATAGAATACATAGAATAAACCAGGTTGGAAGAGACCTTCAAGATCATCGCTTCCAACCCATCAACCAATCCAACACCACCCAAACAACTAACCCACGGCACCAAGCACCCCGTCAAGTCTTCTCCTAAAAACCTCCAGTGATGGCGACTCTACCACCTCCCCAGGCAGCCCATTCCAATGGGCAATCACTCTTTCTGTATAGAACTTTTTTCTAACATCCAGCCTGAACCTCCCCTGGCGCAGCCTGAGACTGTGTCCTCTTGTTCTGGTACTGCTTGCCTGGGAGAAGAGACCAACATCCGTCTGTCTACAACCTCCCTTCAGGTAGTTGTAGAGAGTAATAAGGTCACCCCTCAGTCTCCTCTTCTCCAGGCTAAGCAACCCCAGCTCCCTCAGCCTCTCCTCGTAGGGCTTATGTTCCAAACCCCTCACCAACTTTGTTGCTCTTCTCTGGACTCGTTCCAGCAAGTCAACCTCCTTCCTAAACTGAGGGGCCCAGAACTGGACACAGTACTCGAGGTGCGGCCTAACCAGTGCAGTGTACAGGGGCAGAATGACCTCCCTGCTCCTGCTGGCCACACTGTTCCTGATGCAGGCCAGAATGCCATTGGCCCTCTTAGCTGCCTGGGTGATCCTGCTGTGGCAGAGGGGTTGGACTGGATAAGTTTTTGAGGTCCCTTCCAGCCCCTAACATTCTGTGACACAATATTTATCAATTTAAGCAGGATAAAAATGATAAACACTGCGCTGATTTCATTGTGACAGTGTTGGGTTTTCATGCGTTTGGTTTTGTTTGTTTGGGTTTTGGCAAAACAGATTCCATTGATCCTGTTTGGCATTTGAGAAATCTGAAGCAGATTGCATCACATTGCAGTCAAGTCAATGACAAAACTCAGGAAGAGTCAGGCTGCTTCATTCTTGTCGCAGAACTATACCATGGAGCAAAATTATTCTCATTGTAGCAGATTAACTCCCTTTCCACTCCACAAATGGGAAAATAACTCATCAAACATAACGTCCAGCAAAAGGGACCAATTTTCTGTCTACAAAATTTAATCTGAAGTATTTAAAACTTAAAGGGAAAAAAAGCAAACCCCAAAACAACAAATGAGCAGCTCCACAGACTGAATGACTCAGGAAATCAAACATGTTACTAATTAAATAAAATATCAGCATTTGCAAGTGTCTGTTACAGAAAGATCAGCATAATAAGGAAACTTACCTCCTCCCAGTAAAATCATATGCAAACCCCAGCCCCCACCAGCCTTAAGCAGGTAAGAAACACCACCCAGTGTTGTGAGAGCTGCCTTTGCTGATGTGGCAGGCATCCCTCTTACCCACACAGCTGCACCATGTATGCTCTGAACCAGTCAGTGTGCTGAGCTAATTGCTAAGAATGCATCTCCACGTCTGAAAGATAATTCACTTTGTTCAGGCTCAGTTATCACTTTGGTCACTTGCTGGTATATGAAGCCAGATCTAACTATCTTGGCCCATCCATTTAGCTCTTACCCACTCATACGGAAGCTCCTTCCTCTTCTCCCTCTCTACTTAGCTCTGGTGAGACCCCACCTGGAGTACTGTGTCCAGTTCTGGAGCCCTTATTACAAGAGGGATATGGACATGCTGGAAGGTGTCCAGAGAAGGGCCACAAGGATGAGCAGAGGGCTGGAACACCTCTCCTACGAGGACAGACTGAAGGAGTTGGGGCTGTTCAGTCCAGAGAAAAGAAGGCTCCGAGGTGACCTCATTGTGGCCTTCCAGTATCTGAAGGGGGCCTACAAGAAGGCTGGGGAGGGACTGCTCAGGATATCAGGTAGTGATAGGACTAGGGGGAATGGAATGAAGCCGGAGGTGGGGAGATTCAGACTGGATGTGAGGAAGAAGTTCTTCACTGTGAGAGTGGTGAAGCCCTGGAATGGGTTGTCCAGGGAGGTGGTTGAGGCCCCATCCCTGGAGGTGTTTAAGACCAGGCTGGAAGAGGCTCTGGCCAGCCTGATCTAGTGTGAGGTATCCCTGCCCATGGCAGGGGGGTTGGAACTGGATGATCCTTGTGATCCCTTCCAACCCTGACTGATTCTATGATTCTTATCTTTCTCTGCCTTTACAATTCCTAGAAATAATTTTCCGTAGATTGTTTACATAATACAGTACTGAAATTATCAGGAGCACCAAAATAATTTAAGTTGGGTTTTATCATGTTCCTGCTTAAAAAGAAATCTCTACCAGGCAAACTTATTTCCTGGCTTCTCCCTGTTTTCCTGGCCATTATCTGAGCTCCAGCCGGCCATGCCAATGCCCACATGTGTAATGGCTTTCCTGGGCAGCCATCAGCAGATAGAGCTGGGAGCTGGGCTCTGCAGACTGCAAGCTTTCCATGAGTTTCTTCACTTGGTTTAGCTGCACACGAGGAGCCTGGGCTGCATTTGATCCCCGTAGGTAGCTGAGTTCCTGCTGGCTTCTCTCAGATTTTCACCTGGGGCTCTCTCCTTTATTTGCTCTTCAGGACAGAACCAGTCGTGCATGAGCTGCTTCTTACCAGCCACCACTCCTGCCTCCAACCTTACTCTGAGAAAAGAAGTGATGCATCCCCTGTTGCCTCCTTCCCAAGCACAGCCACAACTCAGGTGTTTCTATCCCCAGAGAGGAAAAGAAAACAGCCAGGACAAGCACTCGGGTGCTGCTCTTACAATGAGCTACAGAAGAGGAGGAAGGCTGCAAGGCACAGAGCTGGCCAAGCCCACAGGTGAACCCTGCCTTTTTCCTCGATAGATTCTGCTGGAACTGAAGGCTGTGTGCAGAGAAGGCAGGCTGCTCAGACTGAAACAGATCACCTTTTCCTTTTCAGACACAGGCTGAGCTCCATAAAATCATACATTCTGTGCAGCTGCCTGCTTTGCCTGCTGCCCTGAATTGCCCTGGAACTCAGAGAAACCATTCCCTTCCATACAACACAAAGTGCATTACCAAGCAAAAGAAGGGAGCAAGCAGCAAGGGCAGGTTTGTGTTTTCTTTCCCTGCAAATCCTACTTTTTTTAGCTGAAAAACATGCAGGTTACCTGATGATTTTCAATGCTTCTGAGCCCTTCTATACTAGAGAAATGTTCAAGTCCATGTTCTGGCTGTACAATGAATAGTGTGGTCATTAGGAGCCTTTAAAGACAGAGGCTTTCTACAGAAAAGCATCTGCTTCACTGGAGCTTTCTCAGTGTTTGGTTTATTTTAGGGAATTTTAATGATAGAGAAACTAAATCTATCAAAGATAATTGGACAATCTCTCCTGTTGAGTACTCCCATTTTTCCAGCCGTCTGTGGGCCAGAAACTGACTCATCAATACGGTAAAGTCACTTGCTGCGAATGGGAGAAATTCACGTGAAAAGCCTTTCACTTGCCAGCTGGACAACATGAACTTCTTTCTCCTACAAACAAGAGATCTGCTCAATTGTCAGGTTATTGGCAATCCAGTAGCATGGAGTCGGCCTTGTGGGTACAGCTTTTCAGCAGTGAAAAGGTTTCTCCTTTATTTTATTTTCTAATAGTGAACAAAACCAGAATTCAAACCTCAGTTTTATTGTATAACAAAATGTTTGCATTCTGGCCAGTTCTCAGGAGCATGACTTCTAATTTAACTGATCTTCATTCACAGTGTTTGTGCTCTCCTCCCTCCCACCCCCATGGTGGTCCTGAAGCACTGGGTGCACAGCTTTCTCCAGATCAGAGGGGACCTGACAGCTGAGGGACATGCTACAGACACCTTCAGCTCCTCTGTTTCATTTACCTGAAGCAATCAGATATAAGTGAACATAACCAATAGCTGGCAGCCTTCTGGTATTTGTTTTTATTGGCTGCCTAAGAGAACACCTGCAGTTCTCACCCACTACTGAAAAGGACACAGGACAGAAAGCCAGAAACACCACCACCCTGGCGTGAGCAGACAACATCCCTCAGCTCCCATGCGTGTTATGGCTGGCACAGCACACGGACAGAAACCCTGCCCCAAAAACACTGCAAAAGATCTTACTGCTGTGAAGTAACAGGCAAGAGACTGCAGGAATGGACAGAAAAAGGAGCAAAAAAGACCATGTGGCTCCAGAGCTACATGCACAGGCTCTGGAGCACAGGCTTTGTTACATCTCTTTGCAAGTAGATTTTTTACCTTACTAACTTTTACCATTTCCAGTCTCTGCAGGCTTTCTTGCATGAATTTTGTTTTCAATGTTTACTGCATTAGTCAGCAGTCACTGTTGTGGCTTTCTTCCTATGATTTTACACATAATTGACCATCTGTGAAAACGCACTGCTCAGTTGCTTACAAATACACAGCAAGGTTGTTTCAGCTATCAATTCTGCTTCCACTTAGGAGTCTGGCAGAGGAAGGACACAAAAGAAAAGTAAAAAAAGTTAGTGCCTAAATTTAAGAATTGAATCCATGTCTAAACTCTTAAGCACTTAAATATGCGGTCTGATTTAAAAAAGAAAAAATTGGCATCAAAAAAGTGCCAGCAAGGCCAAATGGGAACCAATGACTTGAAGAATTCCATCCCTTATTTTGTTGCCTAAATAGCAACCCAGGAACAGGGCCCAGGAGCTCATTTTAAACAAAATATTTCTATGCATGCTGGCTAGAGCTGGAGGAAATAAATCGGATCGTTGATCCCCTCTGAACTGGCAAATCACTGGAATTTTTTTGAAAGCACTATTCCTATTACCCAGGCATTCAGAATATTGAATATGGCAGCTGGGCATTGAAAGGACGTAAAAAACATTGTTCCTGTCCTAAGAATAGAGCTCGGTAACAGCCCCTACCGCCTTGGCCCAGGTGCTCTCAACCTGACACCCACTAGGACACTGCTCTGCACACTAACCTCGGGCACGCACCAGCCTGTCAGGCTCCCACCCCTAAACATTCATTTTCTGCCGCGTAGTCAGACAGCTGAGACGCAGACATCAGTCAGCCTACACGAACTTGCTTCAGCAAACTTTACATAGAAAAGGGTTTAAGGAAAACCAGACGTAAATCTCTTGCTAGGATCCTTCCTCCAATTCCCTCACAAAGGGAATCGATTTGCTCTCTCAGTTGCTCTCTAATGGCTGCATCTACATCTCTGCTTTACTCAGAAACGGTTTGCATGTGAAAAAGCCTTGATGTCTATGGTTGAAGCTACTGTGATAATAGGTGTAGCTGTTTCTTTCACACAGCTAATTGGGCTCCAAATGAAGTGAATATGATCTGTATTAGCAAAGGCTGCTTTTTCGGTCTGGGTGGTGCCTACACTTAACTAAATCAAAGCTTACTTAAAAGCTTATTAGAGCTCTTGGCTCCACGCAGACATCACATTTCAGGGAAGTTTTGATCAAAAAGCTTGGCATGGCTACAATTATAATATTGTTACAAGGCACCAACTGTTATGGAGATGTTTAAAACCTAAATTCTCCGTTCATTTTATATACAATTTATCTCAGTTGCAGTCAGTAAGACCAAGATATTTATAGCTTCTCTAGCATTTTCATCCTGCCTTTGAATCTTTCAAACATTTTTCCAGCTTACAATAAAGTATGCTAGGAATGCCCAAGCAGCCCATACAACAATAATTCAATAAAAAGTAGGAATAACAATGTTGAATTAAAAGGACACAGCAGCTATTGACTTTTAATAGACCCATTAATTTTTCATAGTTTTCATTCTTCTTTCTAACTTAAGCAGAATAAACTGCAGCAGCTATCCAGGGAAAGAGATACTGTTCTGCTGGGTAGTTTGCTTATGCCACTGCTCACATTGTGAGATATCCAGATTACACCATTTCCAAACTCTAAACTGAAACAAACATTCTCAGATGGTCAGTGACAGCTTTGAGTGTCCTATCTGTATTTAATGGAACAAAAACCACAAACCAGCTTGTCAGGCACACCACTGTGTCAAGCTCAATTGCCTAAATAAACAGAGGTAATGGTTGATTCTACCCGCTGCTCACTTCTCTGAAACTGCCTCAGAGTCGATTTTTGCCATTTCTTCTCGGGAGGATTTGCCTGGTTGTTTCACTTCCAAATATCACATCCAAAACCTAAGGGCTTGCTAAAGAAACACTGTATAAATTTAGGAAAATATCCTTCATTCTGCAGGGAAAGTTAGCCTTGATCCTAGGAGTACCTTATTTAAGCAAGGCCTGCCCATGAGACAAGTGGTGCCGCTATTGTTGATGCAAATAGGTCATGACCTAGCACGGTGGAAGCCCATCAAGAACTTTTCCTAAGTGAGCCGTCACTCTGAATATGTCTTTCTCCACTGGTAGCCCTCAGGCAGATGCCTATGTGCCAGCCAAACGGCGTGAGGAACCCTAACATCAACAAGGTCACATTGAAAGCAATTAAAATACATAGAAGTGAGGAGAAAACAGGGTCTGCACAATTTCCAACATTTTTTTTTTACACACAGACGTTCATGTCTCGTTATTTAAACAATGCAAAAGTTTTGCCTTCCACAGGGCAGAGAACTACTGGACCTGGGCTGACTCAGGCAAGCTGAAAAGGTGACTTCCTCCCTCCAGCCCTCCCTTTGACCTTGGAGAAGGGGCCTCCCATCTGGAAGTGGTTTCCTAAAGTTATTCAGTCCATGCTCTTTCATGCACACACACACAGAAGCCCAGTGACTGCCAGAACTGAACTGTAGTCACCATGACACGAGGACTAATAGACATTTCTATTCATTCGCAGGCTGTTCAACACGGCTAAAATCTTGCATTCTTTGCCAAGTAACCACAAAGGAGCTGACAGACTGCAGGTGTTTCACAGGACAGGTCTGTTGCCTGATGGACCTTCAGGCCAAAGCAAAGGTTTATATACTGACCCTTAGCTGTGTGCTGGTAACTGAATGCACTGAAGCTAAGAATGTGCAAAAACTTCAGAGATCCAGGATCAACCCAGCAAACTGATGCATCTGCACCCTCACCTCTGCACATAGCTCCAGTGAAACTGGCAGGGTACCACATCTGGCCAAGTCTTCTGCAAGATTCCAGCTGCAGAGAGGCCAAGGGGAGAAGAGGAACACACAGAAGACAGTCCCCAGCAGGGGCAAAAGTCTGCAGGCAGGTACAGGCTAAGGTGCAGCTGTAGCAAGAGCTGGGTGGAGACTCTAAGCAGGCATATCCAGCTCTATCCTGTAGGCTCAGAGCAGTGCTGGCCCAGTCTTAGTTAGCCCTTCTCAGTTGTAAAGGTGCCTGTTCAGCAGGAACACTCACCTCCAGGACGCTAACTGTAGGGGAATGGCAGTTTGCCACTTGCCATAGGGAGTCCTGCTATGGCACAGGGCTTGCACTGGCCTTTGTACTGATCGCTTCCTTCTTGACAAGCATTAGGATTGCACTGCTTAGTACAGGGAATCTCCTCACCACAGAACAAAATTAATTCACCTGTCAAGTGCACTGATAAAGGTTTTCCATTTGACATCTAGCAACTGAAAAATAGCTGTCTCTACCAGAGATGGGGTTTGGAGGGTTGCTGTTTTTTTCACTGGTTGTTTGGTTTCTGGACTTTTTTCTGGTGTGTTTTATTGCTGTTTTGGTTTGAGGGGTTGTTTGTTTCATTTGTTTGGCTGTTTTTGTTAAGAGGCAGGTAGATTAATGATCACCTGTTTCTGAACCCAACTTCCAGCTGGTGTCTATGAAGAGCATGCAGATCTACAAGGGTGAAGTCATTCCAGGTAAGATGAATGACTCATTTCAGGTACTTTATTCCCCACATAGACGCAAGTATCTGTAGTTTGGCCTAAACACCTACTCATGCACTAAGCAATGCAACTACTAAGCAGTATTCTGAGCCATATTAAGCAGTATTAGTTTTCTAGACAAAAATCACATTCAAGAATTGTTCTAATTCTCCTCCACTCTGACACCAGCTTGAGGGAGGGAGGAAGAACTGTCCTTTCCATGCACACTGGGATACATGGAGACTGCACTTCACTGTTTCCCTGGAACCTTATGGTTTAGATTTTAGTAAGTGTTGGGTTTAGAGCTGAATGCATGGAAGCTCTTGTGTTACAAGATTTAGTATTGCAAACCTGACTACTGCTACAGTCGGTGTTCTTGGAAGATAAGGGTGCAAGTAACAAGAAGCTAATAAATTCATGCCAGTAAGTCAAGTTTAATTTGCTTTCCTTTTCCCCTCCCTTCCAATGCTGGCAGGAATACAAGTTCCACTGTAAATGCAGAAACTAGCAAACATGGATGCCATCACAAATACAGCACTGCCAAGAGGAAGTCCTCCGTTGACTAACAACAGAGTTTCCAATGGCAACTGCAAGATATTCTGGGCACTGACACGAAGAGATTTAGGATCTATTCTAAACAAGACATGCCTTTGGCAGTTGCAGAATATGAAACGTGTAACATTTGGACAAGAGGCTTTCTGGTCACCAGTAACTTTGTAATACCAAGGCAGAATCAGAGCGTTTGCTAGCTCTTCAGTGACCTTCAATAGACAACTCTAAGCTCTCTCTGCCAAGACTACTATCAAAGTATGGCTGCAAAAAATAAAGATACGTTTGGCATGGCAAGGTCTCAAGTTTTTGCTGTCAGCTGAAACTATGAATACAGAGCCTTTTGCTTCAGGAAGAGGAGCCTGCATGCTTGATAATAACACTTTTGTGTAGCGTCTGTCCCTGTCAGAGCACAATACAGTTCATTCTGAAGAGCCCATTGGTTAAAAACCTGCTCTTCAATGCAAGGCAGTGACATATTACACAACCATCTAGTAGAACTAGCAAACTATTTAAAAGCATCACCTTACATCACAGCTTCTCTTCTGTGCCCTTTGCTTTTTGAATGTGCAGGGTACTTCATAGAGGCACTTCCCTTGCAGACATCAGGGTTTGAAAATTATTGCTTCCCATTTGAATATGGAAAACCTCCTGGATTTCCACTGCTGCAATTCAATAGGTGTATCAAAGACTGCCCCCTGTGCATTTTCACAGAAGTAATTTATTTATCTTTGAAGTAAACACGAATTTGCCAAGAGGAGTTGCTAGGTCAGTTTGTAAGCTCTAAAATGTGGGAGTTATGTCACAATACAAGTGCAAATCAAGAGTTCTAAACAGTAACTTCAAAAAGATGCTAAGCAGTAGTGAAAACTAAAAGGTTCTAAGCAGCCAAATTAAGATTACAGTTGTCGTCAAATCACTGAGGGATTTGGAGGGAATCACTGAGGGATTGAAAGGAAAATGCTGGACAGTGGTCAGTGATTTCTATCTGAAGTACAGCTTCCCACCACATTAAATTTTAGAATGCAAGCAAGTTATTTGAGATGTAGTAAAAATCCCAGAAGACTCTTAAGGGCTTACAACTCTAGATGGCACACTCATACAATGGGAGACCATGAATCTGAACAGAAATACATAGGTTCATCCATGTTTTCTTGAATTTCCACCTGAAACACACATAATTATCTGCAAATAGTGTTTTGACTCCTGTTTGTGAATGACTGCTGTGAAAGGATCTGGCGCCATTCCCCTGCATTAGGATTGGGTGATTTGATATAATGCTAGGAGGCATTCCCAGTTTTAGCTGGATTCCACAAGCCATTCATTCTCATGGTATAGCACCCACCCTGTCACACTGCCACACTCCAGCCTACATCACAGATAATAGACATGAAATCTTACGTTTCTTACAGGCATAGCTTCATGCACAACCAGCTCAATTAGACACATTTTCAAGCTTTGGACTTAAAGGAGAATTTTGTGTTGCTGCTTTGTCTTCAAAGCAGGAGCTCAGCTTTGTTGTTGTTCAAGCCAGGGGTGGCATAAAGGACATTTTAAAGTACAGCCTTTAACCTACCCTTCTATGTAGCATAGGCAGTACATCACCTGAAACTCAAGTCAGCTTTGTCCCACACATGAAAATGACATCACAATGCTGTAATTAGAATTTGTTAAAGATATGTTGCTGCGGTTCTGCAGACTTACTCACCTGGTAATAAAAGAATTGGCTGTGCAAGTGAATTGCCACAGTGTACATCAGAACAATACCCAGAATGAGCAGAACTGCAAAATGCATGAAATAGGGAAGATGGGTCATGATCTGAGTAAATAAAGAAGCACCTAAAGACAAATACAGTACCAGTTTAGAGTGTGCTACATGCCTCATGCCATTGGTGTAGAAATATCTTTAGCCTCCAGTAAGTACAAGGCAGCTGAACAAGCCAGTTCCTCCTTACAGCGCAGTGACACTCATTTACTGTGGAGAAGCCAACACACCACAGTGAAGGGGTGTCCATACCAGAGGTGCAGGATTAGCACAGACCATCATGCAGCCTTGGACTCGTATGGTTTTGAAATTCATGCTGTGGAACATCTGTACAACAAAGGACACACAGAAGGCATAAAAGAAGTGCCTGTGCATGTACTGATTGGAGGACTCTGTGGACACGGGAGCATTTGCCCACAAAGCCACAGAGAATGTCTTTGGCCTTGAACCAGTACAAAAGCACCTCTGATGCAAAGTACACCAATGAGTTTTCTCCATTTCTGTAGTACTGGTTATCAACTCATTAACAAAACCATTAATATAATCTTTTTTTCTCCTACTAATGTGTAATCATAATCACTCCTTGATGTATGGTAAATATTTACCAGAAGGGGTACCTCCGCAGCATGCTTTTATTCTTAAACATGCAAACAAGATGAAAACTTCTAACATATTATTCATCTACATATATAAATTCAGAATGTCTATCTGCAAGTCCAATAAATCACCGTGCGGTTTTTTGGGTTTTTTACTCACTTAAGTTTATTTCTACAAATTATGGCTTAAAAGCAAGTACTGTAGATAGAAAAATCTGAAGAGCCTGACGTGCAGCACACATCCTTTGTTCCTGTTGTCTGTGGGGCTAAGTTATTCATTTCAGTGGGTACTCAACACATCTCGCATAGCAGCAGTAAACAGGCATGTTACCCCCCAGGAAACATTATTTTAGATAGCATGTTAATCAATACAAAATTAACTTTTAACAGCACTAGAGTAACATAACCCATAGGTCAGTACAGGTTTATCATGAGCTGGAAAACTGAATAATAGATTTCTGCACCAGTCTAAGACTGAGTGATTTGCAGGGTCTCCAACATGTCTTCTACTGCCTTCAAAGAGTATTTGGTTTCTTTCTTACTGCGACCTGCAAACTACACAATAACAAAATACGATTATTTGTCACGTATCAGAAACCCTGTGCATAGATCTTTTGCAAGTAACAATTCCAAGCATGAAGTACCAAAAAGTAAGTGCATTTACAAACTTGAAAGCACACTTTCTTATTGCCTCATTAGGATTCAGCATTTTCACCAGCATACAAGACATATCACTCTTCCTTTTATGAGTAAAGAAAAATAACAATGTAGCTCCACAATTTTACTCATATGCTCTGAATTTAAATATTCCTCATCAACAATATCCCACTTTGAAATTTAACATTTATCTGAATAGAGATCTTTCTGCTGCCTTGGTTGTGCTGCAAATTTCAACATAATTCATAACTTTTATTTCAGCCTTGAATTTTTTATGTGATCCAAGTAAGATCATATCCATAACTTAAATAGCAGCAAGACTCTGATTTGCCATTGAAGCTAAACCATTTTCTGGTTTTGTTATACAGTCCTGTCTATCAAAACTTTATATAAAATAATCCAGTCAGCTACTTATATTTTAGGGTTCAAAGTAACTGTAATGTCCTGGTATTTGACTGTAATCTACTACTAAAACCCATCAGTTTCAGAGAGCTTTTGAAGTAAAGTCTGTCCTGATAACAAAGAAAGATACAACTTAATAAATACTATTTTGACTTTAAATTCCCCAAGACATATTGCAGCCTGGTTTGGGAAAGGAAGGGGTAGAAGGGTAGGAAATGTTCACCACCCACGCTGACCTCAAAAGGGCTTTTCTAACCATACTGAAGATTCCCATCACTCATCAACTGTTAACTTCTTCAGCCAAATCAAACTCTCAACCATTAACACATGTGCATTAAAGAGGTTTGCATTTGGGTAAAGAAGTTACAGAAGCAGTAACTCCAAGTTGCTGCTAATAAAACAGCCTATTCCCTACCTAAATGTTAATATCTAAATACTTAATAGATTTTCAATTTAATGTTTTTTTAAATTTCAGATACCACCAGTGCCTCACCTAGTTAGGCCTTGATTTATAATGTGTCCCTTCTCTCTGCAATTAACTTAATTCAGCACACGCTTCATGACCCGTTAAAAAAGATTAAGTCATCAAACCCAGGTAATATCATAGCAGCCAACAAGCTTCTGACCCCCAGGCTACACTGTAACATTGAGATTCCCAATCAGCACCAAGTTCTCTGGGCACAGTAAATGAAAAGCTATTCCAAACGAAATAGTTAGGAGAGTGAAATACTCCTATTGTGTATACTTTATAGTTTACTTTGTAGTTAAGAGACATACTGAGAACACCGTGTTTTCGTATTTCCTGTCTGGAGATGAAGTTCTGATGTGCCAGGTTTTGACTCTAGCAGTATGGACAAACCCATTCTTCAGGTTGTGCAGTTCCTACAGTGACCTGCAATACTCAACCTCAGAGGAAAAGCAGAGTTTTCTTAACACTTTTCCTGGTGACAGCAGTGCCTTTGGCTTGGATCAGACTTAGTATCATCTTTTTGTACAAACCAAACAGGAATAGTCCCAGGTAGATAACTGGGAAGTCCAAATCTTTTAATTAAAAAACCCAAACAAACAAACAAAACCAACCCAAATCCCAATCAAAACGAACAAACAAACAAATAAGCCCCCGCCCAACCCAGACAAAAAACCCACAGACAAAATCCAAACAAACAAAACCCCACAAACTAACAAAAATCCCCAAATGCCCACCCCCCGCCTCCCCCCAACACCCCAGAACTCAAAATCCATGACTGAAAAATGGTTTCAAACTGAAAGCATTCCAAGATTTCACTGAACTGCACAGAAGCTTGAGCAGCCTGTGGTCACAAAGCATGCTTGGTAAGACACACAGAAAGCACACGGAGGAAAGCTTCAGAAAGAGAATTTTTGCTTCTTTTCCATCTCTGGAAGGACAGTGAAGGCAAAGCTGACATAAGGCATTAGTTTAAGAAATGCTCCTTGCTAGTTTCATCAGCAGCTGCCCTCACGATCCCGAGGTGTACTCCTGGCTGCAGCAGCGGCAGCAGGCCTGCGCGGTGGCGCGCGGCGCTGCAATCACTTCGCATTTGCCCTGACGAACAATTATTTTGTCTATTCCGCCATTACGCAGCAATTTGACTGATTGAGCCGGAATCTGCTGCTTAAAATCCTGATTGAATTTTCTCTTTCCCAAATGGTTTGTAACAAAATCACCTCTCCCCACCCATAAATGACATGTGGGTTGCTAGCACAGATGACTTCAGCCGTGTCCCTAAGAAGCATGTATCTGGGAAATGACTAAGAGTAGGATCACGTTCAAGATTTTTGTGAGCATTAATCCAACTTGCCTGCCTCTGCTGAAATACTTCTAGCAGAGGACATGCTAAACCAATTACCTAACTGAAGAGCTATAGGTAGCCATATTTTGATTCCATGATCCAACTCAGAACATACAGTCTTCACAGTGTCATCCAGCTTCCCAGTGATAATACAAAACTATGTTTATAATAATAAGCTTTCAATAATTCTTTGACAAATGAGTACTTCTCTAACATCTTAAATAAAAGAGGATTAAATTTTTTTTTTCCACAGAATGTGTCTCATTGGAAGAGACATCCAAGCTCATCCAGTCCAACCTTCAACCCAGCACTGAAGGGTCAAGATTAAGGTACATCCCTAAGTGCCAGGTCCACAGGCTGCTTGAACACCTCCAGGAATGGTGGCTCCAGCACTGCCCTGGGCAGACCATTCCAATGTCTGAGAACCCTCTCTGGGAAGAAACATTTCCTAACATCCAGCCTAAGCCTCCCTGGGTGCAGCAAAAATCAAGTGTCAAAGCACTTGAATGAGAGAATGAATGGAAAGAAGGGGACCAGTAACTTGCATATAAAATAAAACCCTACAGCTGTAGCCAGTGCCGAATTTGAAAAAATGAAGGCAGCAATCCAACTTTACTGACCAAACTACTGGAAACTCAAGTTCAGACTGAAAAAGGGGAAAGATCTCACTGCAAGACAATCAAAAGTAACTTTCTGAATTAATAACTTTGTATCTTAAAGCCACAAATTCACATAATTAATCTAGGCATCTAAGTCAGAATTCTAAATGAATCTTATTCTCTAGCATATGACTACTAGGAAAAAAATTGCATTTAACAGTATAAGAAGGTCCAACTAATCAAACAAATCAATGGCAAACTCACCCAGCTCCCAAGGCTCATACTGTACTTTACAGAGCACTTTGGATAATGGAAGGACAGTGGGGAGGATTTATAGAAATAAAATAAGTATCTAACTTTAACCCTGCCTAGACAACCCTCCACTAATGGATGAACACTGTGAGGGCTTCCTCTGGCACAAGTGATCAAAATTTCATTCCTAGGTCCAAAAAGATGACAGTTTCCAAGAGGTCAACACACTAAGGGAGCAACAAAATCAATACTAACTCACAGGGGAATTTGCCACTCACTACATCCCCATTTGCTGAGCGTTCTGTATCTCTGACATACACACAGGTGGGAGCAAACCCTTCTACAGTCATTTAACAACTTCATTAGTGTTTACTAGGGCAGTCTTGCCCAGCTTCTTGTGGTACTTCTGCAAAGAGGAAGGGGGTATTCACAGCAGTCACTTGCCAAATCCTGCCTGACCAGTTCCATTTTCTGTATAGCTAACCTCCCTCAATGATTCCCGTCACATATGGTGTTCACCAATTCATGTCCCAAACAGCTAAGAGCAGCTGAGGTAGGCAACATATCCTAAGAGAATGACATCACAAAGAGGCCATGCCATGTGTTTTACATATACATTAGTTGTGTTAATGTGATCTATGCTGGTAAGCATCAGCCAAAAATGTCTGCTGGAGGATCTGAAAGTAGCAGTGGAACTGCACTTTCAAGTGAAAAAGAAAACCCAAAACTCCCCCAAAGTTAACAAACGCCAACGAAACCCACACCCTCTACACCATCACCACTCCCAATCTGCCAGATTCATCAGGTTTTGTTGGAGATACTGTGACAGTAGCCATCTAGAGTGGAAATAAAATTTTTAAATAAATTAAATAGAAGGCAAGTTTGTCTGTCTGCAAGGGAAGTAACTACAAGCTGTTGTCATTCCAGCCACAGCAAATGCTGCTGATTCACCTGTTGTATCCAACCTCGTGAACAGCAGCTGATGACAGTGCAGGAAAGAGCTATAGAACATGTTAAGAATATCATAAACTGGTGATATACTAACCTGATATGCTCTGTTGATTTGGTTAGCTGCCCAGCTGGCATATTTCATATTATCTTTTTTCATTTTTGCACTTGCTTTTGGATTGGAAGCAATATGGCTGGCAGACTAGGAATACAAAAATAAATAAAATCCAGTGTAACTATAAAATATTTGTGCACAAAATAAACTGAGAGCATTCAGCACCTTTGCATTCAGAGTTCCCCCCACAGTGACAGAGCAAAAGAGAAAAAATAAAGCTGCTACTGGTAATTAAGAATTAGCTGAACTTTTTAAACAATTGTTTGTTCTAATTAAAGCCAAACTAGGCTTCAGTTCACTTGAGTTAGGAAGCAAACCTGCAAACAATCTAATCCAATTTGCTTTTCCTAAAGTGAGAGTATCAATGAGCATTCCCCGTTCAGTTTGTTACCAGAGACTATAAAATACATCACTTGGGTGTCCCAATTGCCATTAAAAACATCACATTTTGCCCTGTAGCATCAGGAAGCATGTTTTAAAAGCAGCAAAGAGTCTACACAAACTGTGCATGTCTTCATCTGAAAAAATAAAATAGATTGCTTAAGAATTAAACTCATCTCGAAGACTTCTGCTTACATAAATAAATTCACTTTGCAAGCAATCAGTGCTACTCCCTTCCAGAAGATATGAGTGCAAAAATACCTGAATGCAAAGAACCACCCATCCATGAAGAAATTCCACAGAAAAGGAGCATTTAAGCAAATGTCCACATGATTCCTACATTTCAAACTCAAAGAATGTTCCCTCACATTTATTTCCCTGAAACTACCTCCAGAAATGGTGAAGGAGTGGGATTGTCAATTAAGCAGCCTCCACAAACTCAGGCACATGTTCTCTGAAGCCATGCCTGTGCGAATTGAATTTGTGATCTAGTACAGAGCCAGGCTCCTAGAACGAGGCATGCTTCTCCCTGTTTTCTGAATTCAGTGCTGCACTGACCAGTTTCTTCAGCAGACACAGCTGAGAGCCTTTGCAGAGAATTTACCACGGTTGTGGACATTCTTTGCGGGGCTAGAAGTGCTGGGCATGTCTGTCAAGTACAAAGGCAGCAGCCACAGCAAAAACAGCTCTTAAAGCCTGAAAATAGCGTTACAAAGAAATTAGGAGCCAATGAGTAGATACAGAAGCAGTGCTGGAAAGAAACAGCCAGCAGCCAGTTGAGCAAAGCTGAAGAACTGAAATGGAGTGTGCACACATTTCTGACATTATGCATCATGCAAATCAGGGGTTTGCAAAAACTTACAGGCACTGCCAAAACAAAAGTTTCTCAACTGCTTTGTCATATTAGCTCAGGATTGCCAGCCGGATTATCATAGATAACAGGCTCTAAATCTAATTTACAGACTGAAAATAACAGGCAGATCTGACAGAACAAGCCATGACTGTTCATCATAAACCTCCAGAATCAGTGCAGAAGTCTGTATGTATTGACACCTTAGAAATTGGTTTAAGCCAACAAAGATTTACTACAAAATATACTCCTAAAAAACTAAGTTACCTAAGGAATAGCAAGGAGCACCTCTTTTCTCCTTGAACATACAATCAAACCAAAATGGTAACAGGCAAAATATACAATCATGCTTACCATGTAAAGGCCAAACAAAGCTCTCATATTTCTGTTGTTAAGTTTCAGTGCTTGTGCAAAATACTTTCTTGATAGCTCAAGATTTTCAAGCCCTCCTTGAGTGTATTTAACCTGTAAAAATGGCAAGATCCTGAAACTGGCACATCATCCATAGCTGAGGCATTCACTCTTGAAGCAAAAGATATTAGGAAATTTCACTTCATGTTTGTTTCATGTAGCATTTCTAATCAGATGAACCCCACCAAAAGCCAAATACTGGCTAGAGAGAAAACTAAGCTCTTTTCAATACACAAACTTAAAAATATCTAACTATAGGAGGGGGAAAAGCCAGCATTAGTTTAATTGATTTAGTGCTACAAGAATAAAAAGTGATTCTATAGCACTTATCCACAATGAACAACCTTGGGATAGTCTCTTATGAAAAGTAACACATGCTTTCAAGCTAAAGCTAAATTCTGATGCTATAAATCCATGCTGACCCTGCATTCCCTCAGCAAAGGATTACACAGCGCACAACACCCCACAGTGCATGTCACTATCTACTCAACTGCAGAGCAGCAAGCAAAGTTTAGGATATTACTCTGCTGGATTTTTTTATTAATTTTGTCTACTATTAGATCAACAAAAAGAAGGACAAATAATAAAGACATGCTTCACAGTCTTTCTACCAGAAAGCTGTTTAGAATTTCAAGTTTTAACATTGACCCAATTTTATCCACGTCAACAAAACAAAATCCATTCTAGTAAGTTAACACTGTAATTCTGAAGGAAAAATGCAAATGGATGAAAAACTTGAGCTGAAACCTCTAAGGGCTCACTCTCAGTGATCTTTCAGGCAAAATTTCCTATGTGGATTCCAAGATCTGGCTCCACAGTAACAGGCAGTACATAATAACCTCCCAGGCAGCATTGCCGTGGATAAGCTTAACTTTTCATGCATACAAAAAAGTGCATAAACAACTCAACAAGAATAACTCATTTAAAACTAATTTTAATCTTCAGTAATCCCTGTCCCTTCAACAAGAATAATCCATTTAAACCAAATTTTAATCTTTGATAATTCCTGTCCTTGGTCTTACATTCAGCTTAGTCACACTAAAGAAGAAGCCAGATTTATCTTAACGTGTTAAGTTCCATCAGATGGTAACATTCTCTGTGTATTCTCTTAAATCTCCTAGGGAAATATTAAGGAAACAATTTTTATTCCATTTTCACCACTTTGGTAACACAAAAACAGAGCATGTATTCAAACTTAATTGATTTTTCTGGAAATACTTACTTCAGCATACTGCTGACAATATAAGTGGTTGTGTGGATTAGTCATCATAAGCTCCTCTAAGCAGAAGGCTGCCTTTGCATAACTAAGGAATATGAAAAACAGTGACAAAATGAGAGAGTGTACATTTTTCCATCAAAGAAGGCTTGTTTTCTCTCCATAACATCACGTCATTCACAATTAATAAAAATGTTCTACATCCGAAACCTCAAGTTACTATTTTTCCATCACATATAGTGACAAACATAGAAAATTGAATAGTCTGTGTGTCCAGATTTTGGCTCATGGGGAATATCTAATATGCTTATTTCTTATTAGTGAGTGCAAAATCTTACCAACAAGAGTGCTGAGTAGGCATTATGTAGCAAAAGACACTTCATTCAGACTACAAAACAGTTCAATTTTTGCTACTTAAAATTTCAGCTACCTTAGGACTGACAAACCAAGCTACTGACCGGACCACTTACACTGTCAGTTAGCTTCTTCTGCTCAGACAACCACAGAAGTGAGATCAAGACTCTACACTAAAAACAATTCTAAAGATCAAACAATTCAAACCTATATAGGAAAACTGCATCACACCATTCCAAATAGGCGACAACTTATCATTGCAAAAGCAAAGGCTGCTACTTGCTCCTGAAATGAAAGCTTTCAGAAAGAAAAAAGAAGTCAGGCTCAAAATGTAGCCTTATTTAATCACAAAAAAATCTTAGAATAATAGAATAAACCAGGTTGGAAGAGACCTTCAAGATCATCGCGTCCAACCTATCATCCAACACCACCTAATCAACCAAACCATGCAACCAAGCACCCTATCAAGTCTCCTCCTGAACACCTCCAGTGATGGTGACTCCACCACCTCCCTGGGCAGCCCATTCCAATGGGCAATCACTCTCTCTGTAGACTTTCTTCCTAACATCCAGTCTGAACCTCCCCTAGTGCAGCTTGAGACTGTGTCCTCTTGTTCTGGTGCTGGTTGCCTGGGAGAAGAGACCAGCCCCTGACTGTCTACAACCTCCCTTCAGGTAGTTGTAGAGAGCAATAAGGTCACCCCTGAGCCTCCTCTTCTCCAAGCTATGCAACCCCAGCTCCCTCAGCCTCTCCTCGTAGGGCTTGTGCTCCAAACCCCTCACCAACTTTGTTGCCCTTCTCTGGACACCTTCCAGCAACTCAACATCCTTCCTAAACTGAGGGGCCCAGAACTGGACACAGTACTCAAGGTGCAGCCTAACCAGTGCAGTGTACAGGGGCAGAATGACCTCCCTGCTCCTGCTGGCCACACTCTTCCTAATACAGGCCAGGATGCCACTGGCCCTCTTGGCTGCCTGAGCACACTGCATCCTCATGTTCAGCCTACCATCAACCAGTACCCCCAGGTCCCTCTCTGCCTGGTCACTCTCCAGCCACTCTGTCCCCAGCCTGTAGCTCTGCATGGGGTTGTTGTGGCCAATGTGCAGAACCTGGCAGTTAGATGTGTTAATCTCATGCCGCTGGATTCTGCCCATCTGTCCAGCCTGTCGAGGTCCTTCTGCAGAGCCTCTCTACCCTCCAGCAGACCAACTCCTGCCCCCAGCTTGGTGTCATCCGCAAATTTACTGATGATGGACCCAATGCCCTCATCCAGATCATCAATAAAGATGTTAAAGAGCATGGGGCCCAGCACTGATCCTTGGGGCACACCACTAGTGCCTGGCTGTCAGCTGGGTGTGGCACCATTCACCACCACTCTCTGGGCTCGGCCCTCCAGCCAGTTCCTAACCCAGCTCAGGGGCTGACAGCTTGGCCAGGAGTTTGCTGTGGGGGCAGTGTCAAAGGCCTTGCTGAAGTCCAGGCAGACTACATCCACAGGCCTCCCCACATCCACCAGGCGGTCACCTGATCATAGAAGGAGATTATGGCCTTTCAATTAACAGGGTTTCCTGCAGAATTTGAATCTTCTACAGATACTTGAAAGCAATTTAGCAATTATTAAACCATATTATAAGTTAAACTTTCTTTCCTGAAAGTAAGATATTGTGATTTTCTCCTGTGCAGAGTATGATAGTCATGCATGTATTTTAAAGATTAATTTGGAGAAAAAAGGATAGCCACCTTATTCTCCAAAAGCAGAAACCACAGTCCTCAGAACAGAGCACAGCACAGAGCTGAGGACTACATAAACCATGGATATCTAGGAGTGTTCATGAACAATGGTGACAGCATTTGTGACAGTGGTAAAACAAAGACGCTAAGAATTTTCTTTTTTAAAATGAAATTTTAGTTGCTTTTTTGCCAACATTCCATTTTTCCTCATTTAATCATCAAAATAGTAACAGTAATGATGCTCACTGAAGTACTGTGAGTAATGGCAATCTTTTTTCATGAAGTGGAGAAAGTTCTACAGATTATTTTTTACTGGAAATACAAACCAAGACAAATAAAAGTAAAAGCAGTTTCTATTACACAAATCTTGTAATAAAGACTATTGCAAAAATCCCAACCAACCAGTAAAGGAGTAAGCTATATTTGCAGCACTCTATTGTTCACTTCTGTACTGACAGATTTGACAAGCTTAAATATCTTTTATAACCGTTTTTTGAAAAAACAACAACTGTTTTCTGGGAAAAGTGTGTGGTGAATTTCCTAAAACAAACAGAAATCTGGATATCCAAATTCTAGATCATTCCTTAAGTCAGCATTTGAAAGTTTAGTAATTTTCCTTGAGAATGGGGGGCAAGGCAAGATCACGGGGGAACAATTTTTCATCACAGTGAGAATGGCTATTTCTTCCTTGAGAATTTGATTCTTTTACTACTCTCTAGGAAGGAAACGATGTGACAGAATTCAGGCTGGGCTGAAGAACTAAAGAAATGGGGAAAGGAAAAAAATATATGCTTTTGGGCAGAGGTTAGAATTAATGCTGCGGTATTAGAAAACTTGCACTAAGGCTTTGAGCTAATCCTCTCACACTGGGATTTCCTCCTGTCACTACATCAATAAAAAGAAACTAACAAAACCATTAAATATCCAACATGCAAGTTACTACAGCATTCAGCATTCCTGATTACTTTGGGTTTTGTACCCAGGTGACTAGATGCCTCTAACTCTAGATCCATGGGTTTTGGTTGGTGGTTTTTCCTTTGAAAGGCTGCTAGAAGTTCTTGCAGGGGTAGGCTAAAAGAAAATCAGAGTATCAGTTGCTGTGATTAACTGATTTTAGAAGCAAAGAATTTAAAACTCATCATTAGTAAAAGACCCCTTGAATGAAAAATTGTATGAAGACCTGGTCCCTGTTACACTCAAACCACTTCTTTAAAAATAGTGGATTTAAAAAGAAAGGTAATTAAGTAAGCTGCTTCTGATTTAAAATCAAATGCCTTCCTAAAGCATTTGGTAGTCAAATAAGGCTGGTATTTATTTCTAGTGGATGCTTGTTATGTTGGAAATGAGAGGCATACTTTCTATCACTAGTCCTTAAAAAAAAATAAAAAAATCAGAGGCCTTTGAGTTACACAGAGGGAGTTTCAATTTAAGAGTTTTGATGTGGACTTAGCAAACAACTTACTCATGTTCATTGATGTAAAGTTCTGCGAGCTCATGCCAAGCTTCTTGGTCTCCAACAAATCTGTACAGAGGAGAGAAGAAAGGGGAAAAAAAAAAAGGAACAAGACTGAATGTGCAAGGACTTGTGCAAATGACCAGTGTGGAAGCAAAAGCGTAAATCAAATGCAAATTCCATTTTAATTAAAAAGATTTATCAGAATAGCAGCACACAATCTGTATTCTTGTAAGACACTCACTGTTCCAGATACTCATTCAGCTCGCGGATGGCCTCAAGATTTTTCCCCTGGGCTTTTCGAATGGCAATCTTACGCTTTCTTGCTGCCTATGGGTTGACATTAATATAGGATTAGGGTCTCAATTCCCTGGGTTTTTGTAAAGAAAGCAATTTGACTGTGCAAATTATTGTCTCAATACCAGCGGAATTCCACTGCAGAGCAACTGCTAGGTTGAAGTTTATAAACATACCCTATGACACCCTGCTGAGAGACTGAAAACCTCTTCTTACAATCACAGTATGTATGCTTTTCTTCGGAGGCACAAACTGTATGCATTATTTCATTCAAATAAATGACTGTCCAGATTCTGATAATTACAAAACAGCAGGGGATGCTAATCTTCAGCCGTTCCAAAGACCCACATCTTGTCATTCACAGGATCCACGACTACAGAGGAGAGACAGCGACTGAGTTTCAGAGAATCCCACAGATGCGTCTTGGTTGCCACTGTATAAATACGGCTTCCAGCCACTTTTAAAGATTCCTCTTGGAGTGCTGAATGCCATCTTTCTGTAATGCTGAATACGTAACAATTTCATAAACAAGTCTCTCTTAGCTCCCAGAGCACAAAGTAGGCTCTCCAATGTAAAAAGAATACAAAATAGCCACTTAAATGGCAAAATGGAGCAGTGCTTTGATATATGGGTGGGAAATGTACTTCACACAAACAATATAAAAACAAGTTGTAAGAACTGTACCAGGAGAAAAATGCACAGAATTTTAATAGTTGATTATTCCAGTTTCTGCAGTATGCTGACTACAGTTCTCTAAAAGCAGTTTTCAGACCTCTAGGAGTTGTGTATCGAGGTACACTTGAAATGCAATGCAAAACAATGGACTTCTTCCCAGCAGTATGACAGTCTGGAGCAAACATCACTGCACCTCAGCTGGCCTGAAAGTCATCAGATTGGGCATCTGATAGAATGAAAGTAAAACTAAATTCCAGCCTGACATGCCACAAACAATGAGCACCACCAGCCTCCTGCCTTGCCTGTAACTCCTGTTCTCCTGGGTGATCACAACTGCTGTAGTCAGACACAGGAAGAAAAACGGTCTGCTGCCTGTCATGTGCCTGTGTGTACACACACACTTATATGCCATGAGATAATATTAATGGAAAAAAACCAAAAGTGCACACTTCCGCAGTAACAAAACCCTATTGCTCATTCCCCTCATAGCTCTCATCCTATTTCCTATCTTACACAGAGGTTATACAGTGGAGTATCACCTTACAGAAGCCTTGGCAGCATGGGAATGGTAGCTCTTCAACAAAACCTTAAATAATTTTCATTTAACATAGCTCTGAAATCAGTTTCTTCACGATATAGCTTTCTAAAATCACAGTCACATGCACCCTGAACAAGTCCTTGTATTGTTACAGTATTTTAAACATAACTGTTCTCTCACATAATTTCTTACTTATCATTTGAACAAATTGATTGCTTCTGGAAGAAGAGGAGTAGGATTTCAGCAAACTACTTCAACCTACCAAAGCAGCATGGCTACAAAAGCTTTTAACACAAACACTAGGTTCATTTATCTCTGAGTTCATCCCCTTCACCTCCCCCACAAACATTTCAGTGAAAATGACTTAAGGAAAGTCTTCTGAAGTCTTCTTAGACAAAAGGCACAGGCAGAAAGAAAATTCTTCATAACAAGCAGGATACAAATTAGGACACAGGCAGCGTGGTGGTTTCCCCACAGTCATTTTGTTTTCCACTGCTTCTTTGTCACACTGCAACCTGTAAAGTTACATTAGTTGTTCTATGTTTACTGGGAGACATTTGGCTCGAAGCCCTAACTGACTCTGGTAATTTTAACTGCTGACCACATTTATCACTGTAACAGTAACAGACACAGTTTATTTTTGATTTTAAAAATAAAGATAACAGTGTAACTAACATTATTTTTAAACATAGAAAGAATAACCCTATATGCTTATCATATTGCTATCATTACTAATAAAAAAGAAAACCCTAAACCCATTCTTCTCTCTCACACTTTATGAAGAGGTCTCAAAGCACTTCATAAAGCAGGTCAGCACCCATGCTATGGTGGGAACATCAGGCCAGTGTTAAACTTGCTACCCAAGGCTGGTATTATGCACAGCCCAGTGACCTGCCCACTCAGCCTGAAACACTATAGAAGGCAACGAGGGGACAATGGTGAGCACAGCCAAAGGAGTGTATCATTCAGTTATAGCTCACAAAGACACAAGGCTTTTTTGCAGGTAACAGACTACCTACTTTTGAGGATAAAAATTCATTTGCTATTTCAGATTTAAAAATAACCCAGAACAATCAAGAGTGATCACAACTAAAATGCTTGAGAAATGCAGTAATCTGTTTCATATATAAAATCAATCAAAGCATCTGACAGTTTAATTTGCAATGGCAAACAGGAACAGCCTACATAAGCCACTTTATTTTTTTGTTTTTAATGCAGCTCCTTCAATCACACGCAAGTCAGTCCTCCAAACGAGCCTGGAAGCAGGTTTTCTCCATGGCTGCTTTATTTCCTAACCACAGTACTCCCAAATAACATAAATCACTGGAACCTCAAGACATTGATTTATGCAAAGCTACAACTATTTCTAATCATCATTATAAACTGATGTTTACCTGAAACAAGCATGTAATGTGATGGAATCAGATAATAAGGATAAAAGGATCAGACATAATCAGCACGTTCTGGTAACAGCAGTTAGGCATTACATGAGTTACATACACATCTGATGGAATTCATCTGCTAAGAAACTTCACCAAAGCCCACAACAGTTCTGCAAATTCACTCTTTGTGGTTTTTATTTGAAGAAAAAATAAAATAGTATTCTGGCTTGAAATCTGCACTCTCTTCACCCTCAAACAAACCCTCGAGAATTATGGGATTAGTTTATTTACAGAGAACTCAGTTTACATCAAAAGAGGCTCCGTCACTCAAGGCAGTGCTGACATTCAGAGGATGAACAAAACATATAGTAGCACACAATTTTTAAAAGCGTCTTTAAAATTGCTGGGAAGGAGTCTGTGGTGGTACAGGGAGTTTTCAAAGCAATCAGATTTTTCCATCACATAAATTTCCAACCCTGATGTTCTGAACGCATTGCCAATACACCTAGGGTTTGAGTGGAACTGAAACACTCAGATCTGTGGCTCCTAGGAGTGATAAGACAGGCTCAAAAATAAACCCATGCAAACAAACTACTATTGGTTATTAACTGTATTCACAGACCACTCTCCCATCTGAATTTCTAGCTTTTCTTGGAATCGTAAGGACTATAAGGGCTTTTTTAAAATAGAAGCTGAAATTCAATTGCTCCAGTAGTCAATGCGTTAATTAAAAGCAGGTATGAAAAAGCCTGCACCAAGACATGGGACATTTTGTGTGCTGTAAGCTTCTAACTCTTTACTAACCCTGAGTCCCTATCTAGCACCCTATATGCACTGGCTACCTTCTCAGTCAGGTGAGCCTCACACTCAGTATGCTTACTAAGCATCATGAATAAAGTGGCTGACTATTCTGATCTTATTTTGGAGACAATGAACTGGGGAGGAAAAAAAGTACCTATACAGTCAAGACAGCAGTAATGCACAATAAGAGAAGGAGATACTAGGAAGAACAAACTCAGATATACATAATCCATGTATAATAATACTATACATAAATAGTAAGATTTTGCTCTGAATTGTGCTAGTATCGAGATTCCCAGGTCTTCTGAAACATGTCCAGTTTAGCTAGAAAAGGAATCTCAAAATAGTATGGGAAAGTTTAAGTTTCTATGACCATAGGCATATACTTGTTCCTGTCCACTCCTGTAAGAAAATGAGTATTTAGTGAAGAATTTTATGAACCCTGAAGGACAACAGCTTCACCCAGAACATTATCGTGGTCTTAAAATTCTGACTTTTGATGAATTAAGGAGATTATTCACATGGCCTAAGTCAACCAAGCATATAGTGTCTTCTTGTATTAAAAGCTTAGTGGAAAAAGCAGCAAGAAAAACATAAGAATTAGCCTAGTAAATACATAGAATACATAGAATAAACCAGGTTGGAAGAGACCTTCAAGATCACCGCGTCCAACCCATCAACCAATCAAACACCACCCAAACAACTAACCCATGGCACCAAGCAGCCCATCAAGTCTCCTCCTGAAAACCTCCAGTGATGGCGACTCCACCACCTCCCCAGGCAGCCCATAAACCTCCAGTGATGGCGACTCCACCACCTCCCCAGGCAGCCCATACATCAGCTTTTCTGTGGATTAGAATCAAGGCAGAACCTGGTGCCTGATCTCACTTTTCTCATGTGCTGATGACCAAGTACTCTCCAATTTTCTTGATGGTTGTGTTGAAGAATCAAGATACTACTTCCATCTGTAAGGTTTGTATGGATAAGCCCCACACCCAGAACTGAGGACTTAAGTAGCAAACCGAAAACACATATGTATCAGTTCCATGAAAATGCAATACTTTTACACAAGAAATCCATCCAAAACCTTAATAATGTAGCATCCAGACCACTA
This sequence comes from Dryobates pubescens, assembly GCF_014839835.1. Taxonomy (NCBI): domain Eukaryota; kingdom Metazoa; phylum Chordata; class Aves; order Piciformes; family Picidae; genus Dryobates; species Dryobates pubescens. The sequence goes on from NC_071625.1 coordinate 142,959, forward strand.
ATAAAGATAAACTGGTGATTTAAAAATGCTGAGAGTTGGACTGTGGCATTACATTCCCTGCTGCAATATTTTATCAAAGTATTGTATTATCTGAATTATCTGATCAATAACTGCTTATTTCAAAATACCAGCAGTCATTTTAAGGGCAGGCAGACTGTGGCATTTTTAAAGTAGCATGGTTGTGCATTTAGCCTTATCTCCAGAAGGTATGAAGTGTACCTGGGTTTTCTTTAATACAGCAACAGAAATTCTATCTTGCAGAACCACAAATTTGGTTACTTGCAGCATTCAAATAGTACATGGCTCTGCTATAAGAGCTAAGTCAGTTACTGACAGAACTAAATACTCACCAGGTACTACAGGGAATAAGGCATTTCACCAGGTCTCCAAGCTGTTTAGTGATAGCAGAAAACAGTGCGTCAAGGCAAAATGCAAGACTTAAGCATTAATATAAAACTCTGTGATCTGCTCTCTTACCCACCCTTCAAGCCATCTTTTCCCCTACATATGACCTGACCTCTTCTATTAACTAACCATCTAAACTTCCCTTACTTTCTCTCTCTCTCTTTTGGTTCTCACAGTTCTGCTTCCTTCACTTTTTACTCCGTTCCTTCTGGATGCTTTTTTTTTTCTCCCTTCTGCTCATCACTGAGGTGCGAGTCAAAGGAATCTTCCTATTTCCTGCCCCCTTCCCACAGTTCTACAGCCATGGGGAACAACAGCAAGTAAGTCCTGCTTAGTTTCTGTAGCCTGGGATAGATCAGGCTAAACACAAATGAGATTTTCAGAAGAAGCATTTAGTATAAATTCCATCAGTCTCTACTGAGAACATAAGCAAAAGCTGCATTCTACCAAGAGCTCTTTTCCTGTTGGTATCCAAGGCTATCCTCCAAAGCAGAGCAGGATGAGGATTTCTCAATGAAATGCCTTAGTAACAAAAACAAACAAGAAAGTCCTTTCTACCAACCCTGGTAAAAAATACCCCAACAATATGCCCCTTATTTTGTTCTGAGAAACAGACTACGTGTTTTATCTGAAGATCACCAAACAACTCAGCCACTGTTTGGCCCCAGTATAAAGGTTTTCAATTGGATACTACATAAAATTTCAATTAATAAAATGGTCCCTGCACTGGAAAATCATGCAGCCTTAATAACAGAGTAATCTGCCAGCTACAGCTCTAGGAAGCCTTAATTTCCACCAAAATGGACAAAAATGGGAACCTTCCATTCTTGTAATCTTAAAATGCTCAAGTTGCACTGTTCACAGGAGTCACATTTCATTCCTTACAACGTTTAGAGAAGGGATGGACTCTTACTCAATGCCTACACATGTTGAAAAATCAAACACAATCTCTGAAGTGACATTAAAATCTCTCCATTGTCAAATGAGTCATCTTTTTCAGCAAGCAAGCTCATATTAAGATCAAAGTCACCTCTGGAAAACACAGGACTCTGAATGCTATCCTAAGAAATGAAATAATTACTGTTAACTTGTTTTCAGAGTTTTGCATGCAACAAAAAAATGAAAATGTCCATTGCACCAATTGAGTTCAAAGGTCACTTTTCATGATTTAGAAGTTTGTTAGGAGTCTAAAATAAGTAAATAAAATTGAAAAAAAGAAAAACAGAAAAAAGATGGAACTTAGGTTTCACTTACAGCACTTGCCAAAGCATTTAATATGTATAAGCAACTCCATTGCTATGATGTAAGGTGAGTGCCAACAGCAACAGCTTCTTTTTTAAAATCAAGAAATATTTATTTTCCTACAACACCCAGGTGTGTGCATGCAAATAATTAACAGGTAAAAGACACAACAAAAACTGCACATGAGAATTGATCTGAACTTTCTATTTACCTTTCACTCTTCACATTCAAGGCTTAGCCAACTCATTCTATAGTATACAGCAGGGAACCTTTCCTTTTGTATTTAACCCCCAATCTCTGTTCTCACAGGTTACGAAACAAATAGATCATGCACCTGTTCTAATGTTTGGACACTTCTAAATATTACCATTCTTCAAAGTTTTGCTAAGGAGGAAATACAAGTTAGGTAACAGACATGCACATTACTTATTTAAATATATCTAATCTTTTTAAAAGTAAAACTGTCCAGCAAACCACACAGATGACACAAGCCATGCTGAGACAGCTGAAGACTGCAACTGCCAAAAATGTACACTCCAAAGATGTGTGGTCCACAGAAGTCACTGTAGTGCTCCATTTTCCACTTGTTTCAGCAAAATGCCAAAAAACGTGCACCCAAGTGACCTATTCTTGTGGATTTGTTGTTGATGGGTTCCATTTTGGTTTAATATGGCCCAAGATTTAGTGTCAAACAGACAGTGATTAATAGTAATTAACTGACTTTGCAATAGGTTGATATCGAAATTTGGAACTCTGTCATTTCCTCCTCTAATTTTATCCTTGTTAGAGGAAAGACATTGCTACAAGTTTCATCTAATAGCTGAAGGTGGCTTACACAACAAGTACTCCAAAAATGCTGAAAAGAAAAGCACACTCTGTCTCACATTTAGTTTTATACAATTAGCAAGCTTTGTAGTACCTTGATTCAAGAGCTAGTAAAATGTCCCAGCCAACAGACCCAAGTAACTGCTATTCAAGCACTACCTGAGTGTATTCATAGTTAATCTTTACACAAGATTAAGCATTAGGAAGACAGAAGACACATGGCAGACACATTGGTCCTTTAAATACTAAAAGCTGAAACATCCAAGCTAAGCACTTCTAAGAGTGCGAGAAAAGTTGCTAGTTATAACCATTTCACTTGAATTCAGTGCTTAAGCAGGTGTTTCATCATAGAATCACAGAATGCTAGTGATTGTAAGGGACTTCCAGAGATTGAGTCCAAGCCCTCTGCAAAGCAGGACCACTTAATGCATGTCACACATGAACACACCCAGGCAGGTTGCGAAGATCTCTAGAGCAGACGACTTCACCACTTCGCCAGGCAGCCTGCTCCAGGGCTCTGTCACCCTCACAGTAAAGAAGTTTTTTCTTGTGTTGAGATGGAATTTCCTGTGATTCAGTTTATGTCTATTGCCCCTCTCCTGTCAGCCACCTTTCAGATGTTTGTACACACTGATAAGGTCCCCTCTCAGCCTTCTCTTTTCCAGACTAAACAGTCCCCAGAACTCTCATGCTTTCCTCATAGAAGAGATGCTCCTATCCTTTGGCTCTCTGTTGAACTCTCTCAAGCACTTCCCTCTCCCTCTTGAACTGGGGAATGTAGAACCGTACAAAATATTCCAGACATGGTCTCAACAGGGCTGAGTGGAGGGTGAGGAGAATCTCCCTCAACCTGCTGGACACACACTTCCTAGTGCACCCCAGCATAGTATTTGCTTTCCCATGGATAACTTACTAACAAGCAGGACATTCTGCCTTCTCATCATAAAACAAATCTCATCTGTTCTAATGAAGGTACCATGAGTTATTATACCAGGAAACTAAATGAAACAAATACAGTAATACAGACACACGTTTTTCCAGTGAAACCCACAAAACATTACCACAATTTCAAACAACAAACTACTACAGTTCAGAAAAAACTTTTAAACTTACTGTATTAGTGGAATCTTCTTGCAAAATTCTATCATATAACTGGATGGCATCATCATACCTGTTCAAAGAAATCATTACCATTTATTTCTGATAAGGCAGAACTCGTGATTTTCCAACTGTGCTTGCAATAGTCAATAACCTACTACATAGGGGTTTTTTGTTGTTTCTATACCTCTACAGGGAAAAGAGCTACATCCTGCAGTAAGTAAGAGCATTGAGGAATGAGGGCAAAAAAAACTGGCACTGATTTTCATATGCTGTTCTGGCTCTGTGAAATGAAACATATACCTCTCAAGCTTTGTTAAAGGAGTGCCTAATATTTTACTGTATAATGAATTATGTTGTCAAATTAAGTGGTCTTTTTAATCTATGAAGTCTGATGGGTAGATTGCAGAAATGTAACACTGCATAGTACATACGAAAATGCAATAAAAATGCCTAAACATTGCAATATGATTGTGCATTTAATTATTTCCTGTAAAGAAACTGCCCAGCATTGCTTGGCCCTATTTTTATAGCACCTGAATTCCTTTCTAAGAAACATCACTGTGCTTCCAGACAGAAAGGATCCATTTAAAAAAAAAATTTAAAAAAAAAATCAGGTTTTACCTTTCCATAGCTTCAAATCTCATTCCAGTTAAGCGTTTCACTCGGTGGCTCCCAGGAAACTGGCGCCTTAGCTCCTGAAGACAAAACTATACAAATAAAATAAAAAATAGTATCATGAACATAATTATTTATGTGGAAGCTGTAAGGAAAAAAAAAAAAAGTCCTTGGCTGATGAATTCAACAACCTGGGCACTTCTAAATACAGGTAAATATCAATACTTTGGAACATGCAATAAAATGCATTGATACAGAAAACCTCAGAAACTGAAACTTTGTCTGTTAGAAGACTAATTATAAGAAATATGTTCCATACAGGTCATTAGACAATCAGGCCTTCTTGGAAGTAGTTATTTTTTTTAGGAGGTTAAACTCACCTACCAAAACATTTTTGATACTATTAAAACTTGAAGTCTACTTAGTTGCTTCATAATAACCCAAGACAGTAAAAAATACAAAATAAAGACGGCAAGTACTTATGTGCTGCTTCTTTAATAAATGGATACCTCACAATGGAACAAACTATGCTATGTGTTTATTTTTAAAATAAAAATTCAAATCCAAAGAAAATGTTTGTCATTGACTCGGGTTGAGCCTGCTGGCAGAAAAGGCATAGCTTCTACTTCCTGAAATCAATGAGACACCTGGGCTGGATAAAAGAAATTCATCACAGGCAGGTTTCCCTGGATTAGCAAAAAAGCAAAACAAAACAAAACAAAAACCTGTTTGGTAGAGGGACTGAGTCACAACTTCCCCAAATTAAACTAACTCTAACCATATCAAGAATGTGGCTAAGGTAGCATTGCAAAGTTTGTAGCTGACTCATTATGGGGAGAGGCAGGTACAACTCACAGGCTCTCAAAAGAGACCAGTGGTTTGAATCGCACAAAAGCCTCACAGAGAGCTTTTCTTTTATAGCCATTTATTTATACAACTCAGCATAGACACTTGTTCTTCAGGCCTAAGGTACCAGCAGAAGCCTGTCTCTATAATCTCTTCCATCTGGTCACATCCACTAGTCAAAGGAAAACGTTAGAAGCAAATCTGTTAAAATTAGTAGGCTCCCTCTTTGCTTCTGTAAAAAAACAGGTTGCTAGACCATAGCAAAGAGAAATATTCACAATCTCTCCATATACAAAAAAGATACAGAGAAAGAATAAAGTAATCAAATGAGTACTGCTTAGCCTCAAGTAAGCACAGCAGATTTTTCAAGACCATCTTAGTTTCCAAAGAACCAATGCAATTTCACATAGTAAGACTCAGGTTTAGTACAGAAACAGTTTACTGGAACTTTAATTTTTTTTAAAATTAAATTTTAAAATTAGATTTTAAAAATAACATTTGCAGACCTGTGGAAATCTGTGGTTCAGTGACCTGGGTATCCCAAAGGATAGTGATTTTCAATATAAAACCATGCACTGCTTTTCTTCAATAAAATTTGTAAATGTCAAAAAATGTGTCAAATAGAGTCCATAACACTAAACTCTACAACCTCCACATGGACTTCTATGTAAATTGAAAAACACCACATCCACAATATAAAAATGGTGATGAAGTAGCACTCAAGACCAAAATCTTAGACCTGACTACATGATCATTATTCAACCAAATACAGTAGCCACAAAGCCAAAATAAGCTTCTGCAGAGTAAGACATCAGACACAATAAAGTGACGTGAACAGCTGTGAGACACAAACAAATCACTGCAAGACTTCTGAAAAGGCAAGTTCATGAGTAAGCAGCACTAGTTTCTGTCTTCAAAATGGTCTGGCCTCAACAGCACCAACCATCCTCATGTTGGTGTTCCATTTTACAAGTTTGCAAAGGCGAAGAAATATAAACCTGGACTCTAGTATGTAAAACACTGGTACAGCCAAGTGCAATTTCACTAAAACATGCATGTGAAAGAACTGGCTGACTGCAGCAGGGCCGTGCACAACAGGCATTTTGTGCAGAGGACAACAGTAGTAAAAAGAGGAAAGAAAAGGAAAAACAGTCAGATAAATGACTCCGAAAAACATTCTCAGCCTTCACATTTGGAGCAGATGAGACCTATACCCCTAAGCAAAATGCAACACAGCTATGAAAATCTCACTGCTGAAAAACAGAAGTTCCAAAGCCGTTTGTCTATTTTGGGGCTACAGCTGTAGCAAAAAGCCACATAAGATGTTGTCTTGTCTGAATAAAGTAGTTGTTTATTATAAATCAATCAGATGAAAAAAAATAAAACCCCAATTCTTTCCATCTAAGCTTTTAACATCCTTTCTGAGCTGCATATGAAATGCTGCACTCCTTTATCTCAAGCAATGTTCCTTAGAGGACACAGAAACTGAAATTTGAAATCTCTGTCTGGGCTAGTAAAAATAAATAGTGTTTCACAACCAATCTTTCAGCACTGGTTCTCTCAAGAATTTTGTGAAAGTCTTCCTAAAAAGACCATGAAAACAAACCCCAAAACTCTTTTAGATATTAATCAGATCACAGAAATGTATTTATTTAAGCAGTAGATCTATTTGATTTTGTTTAAACAGACAGCTATACTACAATAGTGTTTTCTTCTGAGGAACAAAACAATGGAAGTTCACTGGGTTCATGACAAGTTCAGCATGTTGTGCTGTATTTTCTAGCGTACTAGTCTGCTGTGTACATACAAGATGCAAGATGAGCTTGTCTAGTTCTGTCCACTTTCAAACTGCCCTTCTCCCAACTGCATCCTCTAGTCTGACCCTTTGTGTCTCATAGACCACTCAGTTTTGCCCAAATGACAACACGTGAAACTCTAAAGACTTTAGGGCGTATTTTGTCATCTGACAGAGAACAAGGCACTGGAACTCCCATGACAGACCAGGACTTCTGAAAATATCTTTGTTTTTATTTCGAACAAGCTCAGGCTTGCTGGCTTTCAGGGCACAAGGCAAGCTCATGATTTTTCCCAATGTTTTGTGAAGGACAGATGAAAAGATTGTTGAAATTCACCTGCAAAACATGTGTCTTTTTTCAGTTGCTGCCTTTAAAGGATTACTTGGGTATGGCTGGGTTTGCTATTTGTTTTGGTGGGCTCATTTAGAAACGTCATTTAATCTAAATTTGTGTTTCTATAATTCAAATAAGTTTGCATACAAATTGACTAACCTCAAATATCCATTAATGGTATTTTTGCCAAGGAAGTCACCTGCTCTAAATCCCCACTGAAAACTGAGCTAGTTTCCAAGTGAGTGCAGGGCCATATCCCAATACCTTTCTAGGCATCTCTAATGGAGATTCCACAGCTCCCCTGCATTACCTGTCCCAAAGCGTTCACTAACCCCATTGCTAAAACTTTTTCATGATATCTAATTGGAACTTCCTTTGCTGCAGCTTAAGTCTCTTGCACTTATCTGTCACTGCACATATTCAAAAATGTACCTCCACCTTCTTTATACCTTCCCATCACTACATATTGAAAGATGGTAATAAAATCCCTTCTTAGGTTTCACAAGACCTAACAAACACAGATGTCTCAGACTTTCCTTACACGTTAGGCAGCCCAGCTCCTCATTCTTCTTGAAGACCTGCTCTAGGATGTCAATGACTTTTGTAGATAGTAGCCAACATGACATAATACGATATGCATGACAGGACATTTTGCCTCAAAACATTAGAAAAACACAATATAATTTGAGAGGTTTTCAATAAACAAACACTGTCTGTACAATATGGCAACTCCAATATTATTCTTGACATTAAGCCCACACCAGAGCAGCTGTAAATATTTTCATGACTATTGAAAGAGACATGATCTGTCTGAACAAGAGTTCCACATTAGAGAAGTTGGGTGGAGGTGGTTCCTTCCCAGCAGTGTATTTCTGGACAGATAGTCTACCAGTCCAAGCTATGGAGCTCAGAATATCCTGTAACTGTCCAAAAAAACTATCTGGAGGAGACACCCAGGAAGAAAACTTAAGGTTTGAGAGAAAAGTCAACTTGAAAACTTACTAGTGCCAAATCATCTCGACTGCAGTCCAGGGCAGCAATCATCACCTGTTCATATATTATCCAAACTGGAAAAAAAAGAGACATTAAATACAGATTTAAGGTAATGGGAAACACTTACAATGTACACAATACATTTGTGTATTTTTCCCCTTCTGTTCCTGTGGATCACTACTGAAAGAGATATTTTAAGACAATACTGGAATTAATTAAAAATGCATTTATGCCATTTTATTGCTTTCAGTAACAAAGTACCTTCTGACATCTTGAAAGGTAAAAACCCTTTAATTCTTTTCTTCTCCTAACATTACTGTTGCACTCTTCCATGCAGATACTCATTAGAACTTGCTCTCTGCATCAAACCTCCAGAAAGGCCACTTTGGCAAGATGGAAAACAAATTTTCCTTAATTCTTTCACTGCTTCTCAATTCTTTTTCAGTATGAAACATTATATCCAGCCTTCTGTCATGTGAAATTGGTGTAAGCTAGTTAAAATCCCCTAACAGTAATACTTTTGTGAATAATGGAAACTCAGACTTGCCTTCAACTATAGTATCATAAATGTAGTGTTATAACAGAAACAGCCTTAGCATTAATTCCTGCATAATGTATGATATAATTAAGGAACAGTTTTCTCTGTTACAAAAAGATACTTTTTCATTTTTGCCACAGTGCTGAAGAACAGAAAATAAGTAAAATCACAGCCAGATAGTTGCAGGCTAAGTTTTCACATGATGGTCTAACTGCTAATACGGCAAACTAAGAGTTGAAGTAGGTAATTTTCCCATCTGTTTTCACTGCAGCCCATAGTGGGGAAAGAGGAAAAATCTAGGAACTCTGGCAGCCTGCTGGACTAAGAAAGTAATAGATATTTCATCAACATCAGCAGATACAGAAAGGCAACATACACACAAAAGAGAGGCTGAAAAGAGCAAACAAAGTCAGACAATGTATGTTTTAGAAATAATGATTGCTTGCTTACTGTCATCTCCAAGTTTAGAAGCATATTCATTAATTAACTCTTCTCCAACATCCACTATCTGTTCACTGTTCCGGCAGTTTTCTTCCCTCCACTTCCTCATTTTATCACGCATATCTGGGGGCCAAGGGGAGGAAAAAAAAAGTATTGAGATTTCGAGATAGTAAGGGAATTCTGACTTTATTTCTGGAAAAAATGCATATGAAGAACGGGTTCAGACACCAACAGATCTAAGAACGTGACTTCTACTAGTAGCTGAAAAATACCTGAGGCTAGGGTGCAGGAGATCTCTGAAACAGTATCACACAAAGCATGTTCATGTACTTGAAACCTTGCACTCTCTCAGGATAGAAACATATGCAGTAAAAAAATCCCTTCTATCTTGCTATCCAATAAAAAAAATACTAATGGATGTTATCCATGGTTATGAAAAGCAGGCTACAAAAGAGTTCTCCCAAGTAGCTTCACACTTCTGTTTACTATCAATATTCACACTGCATTTCTACTCCAGGGGAATAAATTTTCAACTGAAGTATTAAAAAACCTGAGAACTCAACCACTGCTCACATTTATCACTGTAAGCAAAATGCAGCGAACCCCCACTTTAAGAAGAATCTACACACTCTTACAGAAAGGAGCTGTAAGAAAAGCAGATGTGGAAGTGAAGGTTTTCTACACCAGGGAAATGCCCAAAGGCATAAAAATCATCACTGTCTAAGATCATTTATTTTAGTACGAGGGGGGTTGTTTCAAATGCACATTCATTGTGGATCAGATCTCCAAGAGAGCAGGCATATTCCTGAAGTTATCCAGAGAGCACTGCCTAGCCTAGGTTTTATTTATCTTTTGGATCAGGAAATTGCTAAGAATGGGATTTTATGTATCTTTACATGCATGTAGATATTCCATATGCAAATGTTAAGGAGACTTAAGGAAAATACTTTTCACTGATAGACAGTGGCTTTACTAATATGAAGATATCACAGCCAATTGTTGCCAACATTTTTTTTTAATGCTACAAGAACTGGAAAAACAAACACCAGGAAGGAATTAAACACTGTCAGTTATTCTTGCACTTCAAAACACATAGTTAACATAACTGACAGTTAAAAATCAAACACTGGACCTTCTTCCATCTACCTGAAGTGATCCCAGATCACTCATAAGGCTGTTATTATGGTACATTTTGCATTTTGAAATTCAACCAAAACCACCACAGGGTTACATTTCATATGCGTGGGTAAAGTTAAATGTTTCTGGACACATGATGGTCAGTGGAAATTCAAAACTACACAGCAGGAATGTGAGAGAACATAAACATTCACAAAAGCTGACAAGCTAAATGCATAAAAGATAAATAAGCTGTCTGATTTCTGCCCACTCATTCACTTGGAAATTATCATTGCCTCCATTCCATTGTGATTCCAAATGGTACAGTGTCTGAATTATGTATTAACAGAACACACATCTACCATTCATCACCCAAGGACACCATGTACAGTGATGGAAAAAAAACTGCAAGACAGAGATTAGTATATCAACTGATGATCAAAAAACACAGTAAAACCTTCAAATAGTCTCATTAATGCAAATCTATTTGAGCAGGTTGTTAGCTTTAGAAATACTGAATTGTAAGTAAAAGGTAGAAGAAAACACTAAAAACTGTAGTAACACACAAGGCTTATTTTAACAGTATTTTCAAATTTAATGATTTTTTTTTTAACTGAGAAAGATAAACAAAAAGTCAGCCAATAATAATTTAAGCTTTGGAGGCAAACTTGCATACAGCACATAATAGAAGGTTGGGCAGCAGCAACCAAGGGTTTTAGAAGAAAAAATTGTTAAAGAAATGTCTCGGTTTAATTACAATTAATCCTGTCACCTCTACAGGCTGGTCCTGACCAAGTGATACATTTGGTTTAGTTTTAGGTTCTCTTAAATTTTTAAGCTTTGCACAAATGAATCAAAGCAATACAAGTTCAAAGGAGCTGATGCGCTTGCCACAATGTTTGGTGTTCCCTAATAACACACAAGTTGTCTACAGCAAGCCAGAAGAAATAATGTTCTATTGTTGTGTCTGTTAAAGTATCATTTCATTTGGCTTGAGCAAGCAGACATGAAGCAATCCTCCTATAATGATTTATAATCCAATTGTTTAGTTGGATCATAGTTTTCAAGTCCTCAGTATACAAAAGCACCTGATTAAATGATGGAAGTTATGTGACGTAGAGACCTACACTGTATACTCCACTGTATACTGTTACCTCAAGGTGTAACAACTTCCACCAGCAGTCACTCAGGGAAGGACCCCATAATCATTGTATTTCTAGAACTCATCTGCATATTGTCCTTCTGTTCCAGACATGATGCCTTCCACTACACCTCGGGTCCATCCACTCCCATTTTGCAAAATATCAGTCAAAGAAAAGAATTCACAAATCCATTAATTCAATAAGCTTACTTAAACACAGTGTGTGCATTACTGGCCTGACCAGTACTTTACAAAAGGCAAAAGCTCAGCTTGGCCCTGCAGATGCTGCCTCTAACGTAAGGATTCAGCTCTCAAAGCGGCCTCTATGAAAATCCCAGCATTTCACCTCTGCATCCTGTATTCCTAAAAATTCATATATAAAATCCAGAGTAAACTGACCTGTTCCCTTTGATTACAACTGAAAATCAGGAATAGCTAAAAGCAAACAAGCCCAGCATGCAACACAACAAAACCACTTCACCAAAACTTAATTGCATAGGGACTGTGGCAGACAAAATGTTGCACTGCTTTCTAGTTGAGAGTTTTCATACAAACTAATATTAATTCAGCTTCTAAGTCATAGGAAGGATGAGATTTTGTCATCTACCAAGAGTGTAATGGCTAAAGACATTAAAGATAGAAGTGCTCAGATTTTAAGTTTGTTTGGGACATTCTCATTGTTACAGATTGTGTTTTACAAGAAAACAGCCTCACATAAACAGTTAAATTTAATCTTTTAACACTTTAAATGGTGTTTTAAAATTACAAAGAATTCCTTGAACAAAGTCTCACATGACCATATAACAAAGCCTTCTACTGTGCCACCACTAAAGCAGCACAATTTTTAATATAGAAAACGTTAGTACTAATTTAATGATCCAGCAAACTTAAATAGCTGAAGCGACAGTCAGGCTGAGCTATTAAAAATATTCCAAAATACTCTTTCCATTTCTTTTCAATTTGTGCTAGAAGACACCTAGTTTACAGAATATTCTATCCCTTTCTCTTTTTAGTTTTGATGTCTGGTGAAGAAGAATTGACTGAAAGAAGTGTTGCTGCAACAGTATTTGAAGATCTCCAGAAAGACTGCCTATCTCTAGCTGGAAGTCTCTGCTTCATTGTAGTTGGGTTTAAAATGTTACATTCCCAAGATGGTGGTTCAAGTTCTTTGCTAGGGCCTAGGTCACAATACTGCTGGGAACATCCCACCCATGAAAACCCCCATGACACCAGGATCTGTTAAAATACACACTGAGAGAAATGCCTTCTCCAAGAAAAGTCTTTGTATTGTCTATTGTGGGACTCCATTTTCCCTTTACTTTTTTTTACCTCTGTAATGTATGTCTGCAATTTTTCAAAGGCAAACACAGACAGCTCTTCATATCGATGCAGATCTTCCCCTACACTCCAACTCTTTCATTTGGATGCAAACTGGAAGATACTAATAGAGAAGTTAATACGATAAAACTATCCCAGCTAGTCCTCAAATGCCACAATGCCACAGATGCCAGTTCAAACTCTTGGACAGAAAATATGCAGGTTATTTCTAAGAGCAGGATGCTCACCTCAGTATATATTAGGCAAATCCAAAAGCAGTAAGCTTGAGCATCCTATACCTGGCCATCAGATGACAAAGATAGGCTGCCCAGGGAGGTGGTGGAGTCACCATCTTTGGAGGTGTTCAGGAGGAGACTTGATAGGGTGCTTGGTGCCATGGTTTAGTTGTTTAGGTGGGTTGGATTGGTTGATGGGTTGGACACGATGATCTTGAAGGTCTCTTATAACCTGGTCTATTCTATTCTATTCTATTCTATTCTATTCTAAACTCTGCAATGCTCTCAACCAGATCAATCTAAGGCTAAATGTACAGAACCATATCCACAGGGCACTTTACCTATTCTGTGAACTGACTCCTGAGAATGACAGGAAGGAAAAAACCTCTAAAACTCTGGGTTTTCTAACTATGTATGTTCAAGCAAAATAAAAAATGGAACGGTTCTTCACACAAGGTGTTTTAGAGCAACTTCTGGGAAAGCCCAACAGCAACACCAGTTAGTGCTTCTTACTACTTCCCTTTGCAGGCAGCCGTCTGCCTGCTCTCTCTCCAGCTGAGCTTCACAACCACCGTACCTTCTCACAATCGATACAAAAGAACTGGCAGCCAAGCTTTTCCCAAAGTGCAAAGCTAGCTTAACATCACAGTGGCGAAAGCAATTATCAGAGCCAAACTACCTACTAACCCACCACCAGAAATGCTGGGCAAGAGTCTCCTACCTCATCCTTGATCATCCAGCTACAGCACTGTTTTCTTCAATAGTGCCTGAAATATTTTCTAAAATTTACACAATTTGAGCTGAAAATAGATTATTTCAAATTCCATTTTGTTTTGTTTTGGAATCCCACAGAAAAGGTGAAGCAGACAGCACAAATACTACTTCTACAGAGCAAGTTTCTGGCATCTGCTAAAATACACCCCAAGCAATGTTTCTCCTCTTATGCCCATGCCAGGAAACCAGAATAAAAAATAATCTCTGCTCAGGGAATTTGTCTATTGCCCCATTACTTTTTCACAGATTAGCAGTAACTCAGCAAAATTAAAATCAAAGATCAAAGAGGTTCTCTCTGCATTCTTTTCTCTACTTTATGTTTGTAATGTATAGGGCCACCTAGCTAAGAGTTATCCCTTTGTGCCCAGAACTATGGAGAAGTAGTAATTTACCCCGATAGAAGACTGTAATGGTCTCGAGTGCCGTATGAACTCACGCTTGAATACATGCTGCTTATGAGAGAAGAACTACTGATAACGTCAGGTAAACCTCAGAAGGTACTAAAAAAAGTTATTATCAGATATGAAGCCTACAAAGACCCGGGGAGCGAGATGTTCAAAAACTTTTATGTCACTTCAGAGCTTCTGGAAGTTCCTCCTCCACAAACGCTTAAAGATTTAGGAAAGTATGTGGTAATTGTTAGGTGCTCCAAAGGCTGAACTCGAACGCAAACTCTGACCCAGAGGAGAGGCCATTTTTTCGTGGGTGCGCTGTTATTAGTATTTCTGAGGGGACGGGAAGCAGGAGTGGGTGGGTCCTCTGAGGAAACCGAGGTCCATCTCCACAAAGGGTCCCAACTCGCACCGGCCCTTAGGCGCTGCACTTCCGCGGAGCATCTCGCCCGCCGCTCACCAGAGACCGGCTCCGGTCTCTTGCTCCCTGGGCAATGCCCGCCGTACAAGCCAGCGGACCTGTGGTCACTGAGGAGCTGAGCACAGGCCTCTGACTCCGCTCCTCCTGCACCACCGCCCCACCTGCGCCAGCCGCGGAGCACAGCAGCTGTCAGAATCGCCGTCCACACACCCCAGCCCTGCCTCTGTACCGCCACCGTCGGCCTGTCCCGGGCCCGCCGGCAGTGGATCTCCGGTAGCACCGCGCAGTCGGGGGACCGCGCAGCTCCTGCCCTGCCACCAGGGCTCCGTGGGCCTGGGCGCGACGTTACCTTCCCAAGTCACGTCGTACATGTCCGACACCTTCGCCATCTTGGCGGCCGCCCGCGTGACGCGCCGCGTGACGGCCCCGGCCCTCATTGGCGGGAGGGAGGGCACGCGGCGTCTGGCCTGACGGCGTCTCGCTCCCGGGGTGCGGATGCCGGGGTGCGGGTCCTGACGCCCGGTGCGGCCCGATCCTGCTCGCCGGACGCGCTGCCACCGGGGTCGCCGTCAGGCTCCCGCTGCACTCTCCCTCGCAGGTAGGGCTGGCAGGGAACGGCCTAAATGCGGCGGACGCGAGTGCCCGAAGCAGCGGAGCTAGCGGGGGCGGAGAGGTAAAAGCTGGCACTCCTGTGGTGGCTTTGCGTCAGCGACCAGGACAGAGGTGCGATCGCCTTTCCCATAGCACGCCGCACTCGTCCTGACCGCGGCCAGAGGCCCGTCTCGGCTGAATGAAGACGTGCAAGGCCTACATCAGAGGTAGCACTAGCAACTGCAGAAGAAATTACCTTGGTTTATGATCCGCATGAGCGTGGCACACTCAGTTTGCATGGCGCAATGTTCTCCACCTTGCGTGCACGCCGCAGGAGACGCCTATCCGGTTTGCTGTGCACAGACAGCGGCCGCTGGAGCCGGGAGAGGACCGTCAAGGACGAACCAGCACTTTTTAACATTTTTTTTTTCATTTGGTAATATGTGGAACTAGCTGTGCTAGCTACAAAAAGCTTATGGTGTATTTTCACTTTTAAGCAGTCTCTTCAAAACACCTTGCATTTAGCATTAGTATGTGGGATTTGGATCACTACATTTCTGGTCAGTTCCTGCAGAGGTGGCACAAGAGTAGAACATGACAGATCCAAGAAACAGATTTCACATGACTGTTCCCTTTCTAGAGCATTTAAAGCTTTACTAGCAAAACACTTTAAATAATGGAGCTACTCTGCATTAGCTCCAGACACCCCTTGAGCAGTAATGACCAGAGTGACGACTTGCTGGCAATGAGTTGGAGAAGCCCTGAGAGAGCCTGCAGCCTAGAGCAGGGCCTAGGGCCCACTGCTGGCTTTCCCTACCTCTGCCTTGTTGCCACCATTGAAGTCTTCTGCTGACCAGCAGCCAGGGAGATGAAGGGTTTCTTAGTACAGAATGCTTCTAATTTTAACACTATGTAGTTAACAAATAAATGTATCCCTGCAAAAGATGATAAAAAACGGTGGTGGAATTTTAATATCTGAAGGAACTGGTTTTCAGAAAATATCACCAAACACTTAACTTGTCTGATACTCATTTCTGCGAGATCCCTTCTGGAAGAAGTCTCAGACTCCACACTCAAAATTAATCTTCTAGCTCCATCGACATATGTGCCCTAAACTGTTACTCGTGTTGCTTCCTCTGAACTAGAATAAACTACTCATTCCTGATGGAGTCTACAGTGTAATAACACGTAATGACTTTGACAGCAGAAGGCCTCTAATGGAATGCAAATAGTGCTCTGCAAGGACTGTTAATGCCTAATTTTTATCCCCTTGAAAGTAGTTTGATTTTCTAAGTCACTCCACTGTTTACACCTTGTTTAGTGCAGCTGTATTTCCAGCTCATTTTATAATGCTAGTGTCTTCATTATCTGAACACTTTCAAAAAGTTAAATATTTTTTCTCATGGTATTCCTATGAGCAAGGTACTATGACTCCTGGTTTACAAATAAAGGAACGCAGAATGGTTGCATACCAGATCCATAAAGAATACAGCATGCACCTGCTTTGCCTATTAGAAGCTAACACTGAAATAGCTGAGGTAAAGTGAGAAATCAGCTTGCAAGGTTCAGTGCTGCTGGATTGCTGAGCTAGCTGTAATGCCTAATGTGGGATGCAGACAGAAGTTTTAATCATATGAATCCAAAATTTTGATCCTCTTAAAAGCCACCTTTCAGTTCCCCAGACAGCTAATTCCATGCTTCTGCACCTGCCCACAACTTTCTGTATTGGCCAGAGGCAGGTGATGGTACCTCACAGGCACTTGGTCCAGTTACTGTTCCCAGAGATAACTGATCTCTCTCATGGCTAGATTTAGACAGCTCCCCAGTTATGCTGGATTGCTTCTTAAGACATGCAGCCCTCTACCTGCATGTTACGAGGAGACTCGATTCTTAAGTTATGCATAGTAAGTGTTACTTGCTGCCTTTTTTGGATGCAGTCTTGAACAACTTGCCTAAAATCACATAATGCTGTGTTCTGCCAAGCTCAAAAATAACCCTTCCACTTCATTCCTCTGCTAATAATGTGGAGGGAAAAAACATCCACACTCACCAAGAGACAGGAATTGTTGTTACAATATCCCTTTATGCCAGCTACTGTTACAGTTGGAAACAGAAATGTACTTGGTATTAAGCTGTTTCTTCTTGGAAAATAAAACAGTGGGTTTGAGAGCTGTTTTCTAATGCCAAGTAGCTCCATTATTTAAAGTGTTTTGCTAGTAAAGCTTTAAATGCTCTAGAAAGGGAACAGTCATGTGAAATCTGTTTCTTGGATCTGTCATGTTCTACTCTTGTGCCACCTCTGCAGGAACTGACCAGAAATGTAGTGATCCAAATCCCACATACTAATGCTAAATGCAAGGTGTTTTGAAGAGACTGCTTAAAAGTGAAAATACACCATAAGCTTTTTGTAGCTAGCACAGCTAGTTCCACATATTACCAAATGAAAAAAAAAATGTTAAAAAGTGATTAACAAATCTATTTTCTCTCTTTTTTTTTTTTTTTTTTTTTCCTGGTTTCCTATTGCAAAACCCTCTTTTATTATGAAACTCAGCAATTAGTTTGATAATAAGTCAGTCAGGATTGTGGTTCAAAGAAGTGATTCCAACCAAGGAGGAAGAGCATAGTAGTTAATATACCGGTCTAGCAGATTATGGAAGGCTGTGCCCTGCTGACGTTACAGGATATACAGAGATACTGGGGCTCATCCTCTGATGGGATCTAGAACCTGTTCTAGTTCAGTAGTGTTGGGAAGTTAGTTTAGTAATGTAATAATGGTGGCATCCTTGAAGTAGGTAGGAGATAGGAGGAAACAACTCTGAAAGAATGTAGACATGTAGGATGCATGTGTGCTGTGTGTGAATATAATTATAATTTGTCTTCTGTGTGAACCAGATGAATTATTTGCTTGTTCAGGGGCACTTCTCTACTGTGCAAGAGCATGGACAAACTTCATTTCATGTATGGATTGATTACAAGTACTGCTAACTTGTGTAGCAATGGTAAAAATGAGTGTCAGAAGATAACTTAGTGGATGAAAAATAGAGGAAATTCAAGAAATTTGAATCATGTGACTTAGATTCATAGAATGGTTTGGGTTGAAAGGGACCTTAAAGATCATCTAGTTCCACCACAGGCAAGCTCTGTGCCTATAAGCCTGCAGTCAAGAGGGCTCAGATGTTCCCTTGTGTACTCACCTCTCCAGCTCCCACCCTGGTTACTTATCTTCTCATAGCTGCAGCAGTGTGTCATACACCCTTGGGGTCTTTTTAGACTGACTGGAAAGAAATTGTACTGAAGAAAGGGGAAATAGAGCACTCTCCCTGGGCTGAAGTGTGCCTGCAGAATGTTTATTTTAACACCCTCTTAACATCCTGACTACTAAATAATCTCATTGCTGAGCCCTGTCTCTGTCTTGCAAAGAAGAATTCTGTGCTTTCCTCCAATCCTTATTAATTAACTTTGTTTCTTTCCCCAAGTTCTCTCCTTATGATATTATTTTTATGATGTTTCTGAGATGATTTTGCCAGGACAGTCACTGGATTTGGCAGGGAAATGTTCTCTTTGTAGGGCAGCACGTTTTATTTGTGGATACAGTGGTTTGTGTTTCTACCCTTAAAAATATAAAAGGTAAACTGTAGTGGAAACAGGGACTGGTCCTTACGCATGCCAAGGTAAAATCAAGGTGACACCACTGTTAGTGGTAGTGTCAGCAGAGGCAGAAAACTTCCACGCTGTTCCTTAAGCAAGGTATGTCCTCATACTGAAGAAAATAAGAAGTCTACATGTTTATCATCTCAATATGAGAGATGAGAAAAATCACAGTTCAGGGAGCTGATGGAACTAACCTACTACACCTAACCTCCTGAAGCAAACCCAAGAACTTACTCCCCCATTCATGCACAATCTAATTGTCCAGTTTGAAGATACTTATTCCTGCTTTCAGCCATGCTGCTATCCCATATTCCTACACGTTTGCCAGGTCTTGCTGACATTAGGGTAGGTTTGTGAGGTGTCCAACTTTATCATTAATTTTTCTAAGGTATTCCAGCTCTTCTCTTGCCTTGACTTCTTGGAGGCTTAGTGGCAATGTATACCTTGTTATTTGCCATGTCACCCCTCGCTTTCCATGCAAACTGGCCTGGGCTGCTTGGCCAGCCTTTGTGAGTTTCCTCTCCATCCCCTAGCTGCTGTTTTAGCAGTCCAGCCAATTACTCTCACACCGCAAGTCACTAACTAGGAAAGTAAAGTCCATACAAGGACAGCACATATCTGGAGTAGCTACAGCAAACATCACCACGGTGGAAGTAATGTACATCAGTATTGGCAGCAGCCTTCTCAGCAGTGTTTTCGTTCTGCCAGAACCTTGAGCACACCACACACAGGAAACAGCTCACCTGGGCATCAAAACAAATTCGTTGGAGCACCAAGAATGCCTGAGCTGTGCTACAAACCCCTGAATTAGATACTTGGTGGTTCTCTCAACAGTACTCTACTGATTGTTTCATCCAGTTCTCCTTCAGCCTGGAGCCTCTTTTGGAGGCAGTGGTAGAACCTGCATGCTGCAATAGCAGGTACCACCCAGGAGGCGCAGGGCTATGCGCTCTCATCCCCTTCCAGGAGATGGTCTGGGGACTTTCTCTGCAGATGTTTTGTGGTGCAGCCTCAGCTGCATCTAGGCTACTGGGAAGTCTCAGTTTCTACCCTCTGCTTCATTTCGGATGAAAAATTACAAATAGTGGAGGAAGTTTTCTAAAACATAATGAAAATAGAGTTTAGGAGGATTTAGACTTTCCTTGGGTGTCACAAGCTTTACTTTGGGATAGAAACTTTAGTGGATGATTTACACATCTCCCCTGCCTTGTAACATCCTTGGCAGTGTGGCTGCCAAATGAGAGAAATAACATTTTAAAAGCACAAGCCAAGCAGAAAATACCTCGTAATAATCTAAACTGTGATTCTAATTACCATGACATTGTTACACACTAGAGCTATTATATGAGATTTAAAAGGAACATACAATACATTATTACAATCTGCATGAGTGAGTGTTAATGGACTGCAGCTTCAGAAAGGGAAAAAAAAAGTTAATCAAAACAAGGCTGTGATTTTGACTGCAAATACTATGAGTAGTTCCATGGAAACGGTTTGTGTTAAAAGTCAGCAACAGAAGGGTTCATCTCACTTTAAATGAATACAGTCTGGAGCTAGTCTATAAACAAGCCAGTTATTTCAGGTTCAATTTAGAGTCACTGAAGAAAATGATGCATTTGTGGGGTGCATCTCATCCTAGAGTAGGTGTCCAAGGCATAAGCTAAATCACAAACTAAAAGCAACTCTTTCTTTTCTCTAACTATAAAGGGAATCAGGAGGATTAGGTCAGCTGCAGATGTCTTCATTGACAATGTTTATGTTTAGTTAGATGAATTCTCCCTAGAGGACTATCTCTTGTCCTTGATCAAGCCTTGCTACGCCACTGAAAATGGAAAAGAGGAAACAACACTTTTACAGTATCACAGTATCACTAAGGTTGGAAGAGACCCCAAAGATCATTGAGTCCAACCTGTCACCACAGACCTCATGACTAGACCATGGCACCAAGTGCCACGTCCAATCCCCTCTTGAACAATTGTAGCAAATCTCTGTCTCACAGGGAATGAGTCTTTAAAGTTCTCAGCACAAAATTCCTGAGACTCTTCTTTCTTTGTCCCAGCAATGTGCTTCCTTCTCTCACCATTGTAAAGAAGTGACATTTACAAGGTTTTATACATCTACTGATTAGTGAGTTTAGGAAATAATAATTGCAGAATTCTGAGTGTCTTTGAAGGAAGTTCTTCACTGGTGTGAAGTGCCACCATGGCTTTCCAGCAAAGAACCTGTGAAATATTTATGTTCCTAACAAGGTAATCAGCTTGAAAGAGAGCAATGGAGCCCTGTCTGGTTGCTTTGCCTTCCAGTATTCACCTCTGAAATACTCATCCTGGATAGCTGTAAGCATAGTAAATCCACAAAATGCAGACTGTAGCTTTGCAATACTCAAGCCTGGATACAAGAGGAAAAGAGGAGAAACTGTATGTACTTAATTTAAAACAAAACACTGAACTATTTTTATTTCACCCTGCAAACATAGGGTTTTGGGGTGTGAACTAGCTGACAATCGACACAAATATGGCACTGCTGCTGCAGATGGCCAGAGAATGAAGCCTGGTGGTCATTCCACGGGTGCTGAGGAGGCTCAATAGCTGCAAGGCCAAGGCTGTCCCCTCTGCTTTCATCCTTGTTCACCTGAGACAAGGTAGGAAGGGAAAGCAGAAGCAAAGGGAAAACATGGTGGAGAGCATCAGTTCCATGGGGACCATACTTCTGCCATATATAAGATTAGGCAGCAGGGCTGCTGTAAAGAGCTTCCTGTCTTGTCTAGACCTATTGTCTCATCCCTAAGAAGACAGTGGGTTCTCAGTTGTGCTGGTACAACTGTTTGCTGGTTCTCAACCAGTTAATACAGCCATGTGAACATTAACCCCAATAAAGAGCTTTAAAAAAAAAGGAGGATCCTTTGCTCCAGCTCAGGGCCAGGGCTCTAGTCTCTCCCTTCAGTCAACCATATTGAAAGAGCAATACACTGTGGCTGAGGATAGGGAAATGTGGCCGAATGATAAATCCCTTCTGTGGTGGAGCTGCTGCTGGATGGTGTGACTGTTCTTCTTTTGAACTTTAATTTTACACACCAGTTTTGGGATTACTTTGCATTTTAGTTTTGCTGAGCCTCATTTGCACATTATTTTAGCATTTAAAAGAAAACACTTGTTTGCTTCTGGCACAGCTGACTGTGACCTTGTTTAGCTTTCTTTATCACATATTTTGCCAGTTTAATAAAATTCAGTGTTTGTTGCACAGTTTATTGCTGTAACTGCAACTTCAATGAAATAGAAAGCCTCGAGATGTTACCTAAATATTACAAACCACCAAGCAATATATACAAGCCTCAGAAAGTGTTCCATGGTCTCAACATTGCAGGCAGAAAAAGCTCCAATTAAACCAATACCTAATTCAGCAGAAAAATCCATATTTTATGCACTACCAGACTTAGAATTTACCAGGAACAACATCTGCCCTACAGACCAGCATCTTCTTAGGTGCAGTATTGCAACAGTAGGAGCACTTTCGGTCTGCAGAACAGCACATGAGTTAGCAGTTGACTTCTTGAAAGGATAACTATGTGTGGCGTGAATGTGAACACATCCATGCTCAGAGTGCCATCTGGGCTGTGTTTATTTGGTGTATATATGCAGAGGAGAAAGAAGTGTATGTGTTACATTTCATATAATAAAACAGGTGGTGGTGTTTTTTGTAAAACACTTTCTTGTCCTTCCCATGCTTTTCTGTGAAAACAGAAAAAGTAAGCAGGAAAAATATGTGAAGAATTTCAATAACAAAAGGTGCTATAAAAGGGCTATTGACCACAAAGTGATCCTGGAAAATGTGTAATTATTAGATACTAAAGTTCCAGTGCAACTTTCCTAATTTCCCTAGCCTCTTGAACTGAGACCTCCATTCCCTTCGGGAGCCTTTTCCAGGTTTTCAAAACAGTTAATGAGTCCATCAGTATTCAGATATTATTCCAGTAATACCACCTCCCTACCCCCCCCCCAACCCCCTTCCCCCAAACCCTCCAGCTTCCCATATATTGCAAAAAGGTCATCATCACAGGTGTAGTATTTATACTGTTGGCATTCAAAGGAGACTGGAAACCGTGCCTCTTGCCTCCAGCCTTCCCAGCGAGCAATTCACCACTACTCTGCAGCCATTACAGACTGTAATAGTATGCACTGGGTGGATGCACATTGTGTATATTTGGCTGCCGAAGCCCTGGCAGGAGAAGCTAGATGAAATTCCTCAGAATAACAGGAGGCACCTGCACCCTACTGAGAATGTTATTAGCGGAGAGAATAAATACCTCAGCTTGTCCAAGGGCCTGTGTGTCTTATCTGCTCCAAACACAGATGTTGTATGTCTTGCCAGTGCCTCCCAGGCTGGTGCTCATAAGCTTGCTCCATGGTCCTCAGGGCTCTTAAAGAACATCTTATGGTTCACTTATTCTCTGGCTGGTTTGGTGAAAGGGCAAGTAATGAGCACGCTTGGTCTGTCTGTGACCTTACCGCAGTTTGTAAGCCCCATTCTCTGAAAGCCAGACCCCAGCATTTATTGCTCAAGAGGTAACAACTTTTAAAACAGTATCACAAATCTGCACTAATGCACGCAAGGGTTTTTCCAGAACTGATGATAGTCTTGACTTGCTTTCCAGTCATACTCTTCTGCTGGCATAAGCCCTCTGATTTGTGTGTTTTAATAGTAGAGTGATGAGTAGGTTGATTGAGGGATAGGAGATCCTTTAAGGCAAGAGATTTTCCAGATCTCTCACATTTTGTCACTGTGCACCAGCTCTTCTGGCCTAGAACCTCTTGGAAAACTCACCAAAAGTATTCAGCTTTTCTCTGACCGCCTGCCAGCCTCATAAACATTTGGCCCACATTCTAAGAAATCGTTCTGCTGGATCTGAGCTTGCTACTTCGTACCACGCAACTAGTTTTTGTCCTTTGATTTACAGCACTTCTGTGTATATTTTCTTTAAGATTATACATCTGTAGATCTCTTCCACATCGCTAGCAGCTACTCTCCTCTATTCTCTTACTGGTAAAAAAAAAACCACCACAGCAAACACAAAAACCAGAATTACCACCACCCCAACCCTTCTGTCCTGTTGTCTGCCTCCTCATATCCTTAGATAACAGATTCAGGTATTGGCAAATTAATTTTTAAGTTTCCTTGATTCAAAAGAAATGTTTCACTTTGGAAATAAAACATTTGCCAGTGGCAAATCTGAAAGTTGCAGAGCTTTTCCTTTCACAAAATCATCAACAGTGATAACCATACTGGTTGAGGACAATAATCTGAATTCCTGCCTGTTCTAGGGTGAGATATTGTTACTACGAGGAAGGGACTTCCATCTATCAAGGCCCACTCGAGTGATCAACAGAGTTTGCTTGCATTATATCCTGAGGGCATTTGGTGCCCACTCCCTGGAGGTATTCAAGGCCAGGTTGGATATTAGGAAATAATTCACTGAAAGGGCTCTCAAACATTGGGATGTTCTGCCCAGGGCAGTGCTGGAGTCACCATCCCTGGAGGAGTTCAAGCAGCCTGTGGACCTGGGGCTTAGGGACGTGGTTTAGTGTTGACCCTTCAATACTTGGTCAAAGGTTGGACTGGATGACCTTCAAGGTCACTTCCAACCAGATATATTCTGTGATACTGTCACCTGTGGCAGAGGGCTTGAAACTAGATGATGTTTAAGGTCCCTTCCAATCTAACTCATTCCATGAATCTATGAATCTCTTATGCACCTATAGAGGAAATTCTACATGCTTCCAAATGTGGCCTGATTAACTTCCTCCTTGTTTACCATGTGTGCACAGCCAGAAATCAGAGGAATATTTGCGCTCCTTACACTTTCCACCACACGTATGTGGCCCCACCTGTGTAACAGCTGGGTTGCAACAATAACAAATTATATGGGGTGCTGCTGTACTGCACTTTAGCTCATACTTCTGTGCAAGCTACTCTGCCACTGGATGTATATTATTTCATTTTCCATATAAGAGCTAGTAAACGTGAGGAAATATTTCCTAGATTCCAGACCAAGCTACCTTTTTATGCTGAAAAGTATCTGCAGGCCCTTCTTTGGTCCTTTGTCACATCTTGCTAGTTTTTGGAAAGGCCAATAGCAGAGCTGAAATTTCTAAAACTATAGAAGCATATGTCCAACTTTCTTGGAAACTCAAGGGCACAGTCTCTGACCAGATGTTTTCACACCTGCTACTTCTGTTTCCCATCCTAAGTAACAAAAAATAAGTTACATTAATACTACTGTGAGAAAGTCAAGCAAATACCCAACCAAGACCTACCTAGGTTTGAATGACATTGTGTTGTAAGTATTAATTTAAAACACATTATTTTGCCTTGAATTAGTTGTGTTTGTTCATTTAAAACTGCTCTTCCACAGACCTGCAATGTTTGGAAAAGGCAGCAGTGAATGCAAAAATGCAAGATGTGTCCCTAGAGAGGGGTAAATAGAACACTCATGTAGGATCTCCAAAACTGAACATCTTTGAAGGACACTAACATTAATTGCATATAGTCACTCTTTACATTTCTATTTTGCTCATCTCCAGGTCTTAATATCTCCAGATAATGCTGAGTGGCTATGCATCCAGACTCAGCAGGGAGCTCAAACACTTCTATATCACATTAAATAATAAACTGCCTTTTATCTAACTGCAACTTTTCTCAACAGGGACAAAGCGTAAGTGAAGCTAGAGTCTCAAGCTGCACTCCAGCCCTGCCTCAAGCACAGCCTTGACGTCAGCAGCCCATCCTTGCTAAATGACTGCTTGTCTTCCAACTTCTGAAAGACACATGTGGCCGTTTGACGCTGTGCCTTTAAGGAAGGGGCACACTGGCTAAATGTTTATAAACTGACCACAGACAGCTTATGTGCTGCACTTGCTTATGTGGAAACCCAAAGAAGCTGTGCATGTCTGGAGCTTACTTGCGTAGGCAAGAGGGGAAACATACATTTTAACAGCCCCTCTGGAGGGCAGGAAACCATCCTGTGTTGTCATTTACACTCACAACATCTCTTCAAGAAATGGCATGATAGAAACAGAAGTGAGACCTGATGGCTACATCACCCCTAACTATAACAACAACCATCTGGAGGTTAGGAGAGAAAAATCTCTGTGATACTCCTACAGTGAAGCTGCTTCTCGTGAATGAATCACAGGACCTCAAACCCAGCTGCCAGGGTGTGAGAGCTTTCTGGTGAAAGACCCCCTGTAGTGATAATTCAGAAGGTTATTGAAACTTCATGTAACACACAAAAAAGCTCATGATTGTGGGTGATGCTATCCAGGCTGTCAGATTCTGTATCCTGAAATTCTTGTTAAAAGAGCTGAACTTACCCTGAAGGAGGTCTTAGAGGCTATGCTCTGCCATGGTCCTCCCTGCCTGTGCCCATACAAGGACAGAGGATCACCTTTGGTACTGAAGCAAGCTGTCACTGAGTGGGCTGCACCTCTTCTGTTAATGTCTCTCATCCTCCAAAACCTGATGGCTGCATCCAAAATGCAAGGGTTTCTAGCCTAGGCCTCTTCCTGAACTGCACCCAGGAATTACTTAGAAGATTATTAGCTGCCCTTAGACACAACCATCTGAGGGAGTATTATGGCGGTTTAATAGTAGAGGTACTTGATTTCTTGGAACATGGATTTGCTAACCCAGACATAGTCACTGAACACTATTTAAAAGAGTGAATGAGACAACCAGCAGATGTACATTGAGAGGTAGGACGGAGATCAGAGGACTAGCAATCAGTTACTGACCTCAGATACTGGCTGGTGAGTGGCAGTGAATTTGTGACATCCCTGCTTTCAGAGGCTAGTATGGATTGCCACTGCATTATTTTCATTTTAAGTATTGATAGTTTTAATAATCTTTCTTCCCATGCAATATGGTATAAACTAAGAGAAAGTTTTTCACTTTCAATAAATTATTTTCTTACCACATGATTGATCCTACAAATATAATTTCTAGGGTATACTCAATGGATAGAAAGCACAAAAACATGTCCTCCAGTGTTTAGGAGAATGAATGGTCTATGCTTGCACTCTCAGTTCTCCTAGATGCCTAAAGGAGAGCTCTGGTTGCAAAGGTCAGGCTTGATTGTGGAACAGGTCAACTTGAGTGCAATCACACAGCACTTATAGGATGGCCAAGGGATCAGGCCCAGCCAGCATGGATTTAGGAAGGGCAGGTCCTGCCTCACCAACCTGATCTCCTTCTATGCCCAGCTGACCCGCCTGGTAGATGTGGGGAGGCCTGTGGATGTAGTCTGCCTGGATCTCAGCAAGGCCTTTGACACTGTCCCCCACAGCAAACTTCTGGCCAAGCTGTCAGCCCATGGCTTGGATGGGAGCACACTGCGATGGGTTAGGAACTGGCTGGAGGGCCAAGCCCAGAGAGTGGTGGTGAATGGTGCCACATCCAGCTGGCAGCCAGGCACCAGTGGTGTGCCCCAGGGATCAGTGCTGGGCCCCATGCTCTTTAACATCTTTATTGATGATCTGGATGAGGGCATTGAGTCCATCATCAGTAAATTTGCTGACGACACCAAGCTGGGGGCAGGAGTTGATCCGCTGGAGGGTAGAGAGGCTCTGCAGAGGGACCTCGACAGGCTGGGCAGATGGGCAGAGTCCAACGGCATGAGATCGAACACATCTAACTGCCAGGTTCTGCACATTAGCCACAACAACCCCAGGCAGTGCTACAGGCTGGGGTCAGAGTGGCTGGAGAGTGCCCAGGCAGAGAGGGACCTGGGGGTACTGGTTGATGGTAGGCTGAACATGAGCCTGCAGTGTGCCCAGGCAGCCAGGAGGGCAGCAATTGAAAGTTTCAACCATATCCTTCTCAAAGATATCACTGCTAGAAATCCCAGCATTATTAAGTAAAAAGGAACAAGAATTCATTCCACTACTTGAACTTCAAACTCTATCTGAACTAAAAACATGCAGAAACTGTCAAAAAGAATCAGCTACCGTGCACCTCACCATACACAGTGCTGTCACTGGGTCATTGACCAGTTCTGGCTGTTGCACAGTAATTCACTTTTGAAAATCAGGATGAAAGAGAAAAGTCTCTATTTGAAAAGGGACTTAATTATTAACCTCAGTGTCATCTTTCATTTTACTCAGTGTCTGTTTCGGTGTACATTTAGTGACAGTTTAAGCAAAACGTTTTACAGTCCGATGCCAAATCAGTGAGGATGATTTCAGGAAACGGTTGATGTTCACCACTGTATTGAAGGGACTCACAGATATGTGTGGGATTTATTTTGCCATTTATAGACATGAAATTTATTGACCAGAGTTTGCACTATACAGCAATATATTTTTCCAGTAAAGCAAAAGCTTGCTACTGCCCAAATTGTTAGCATTATGTTGTCTGTGCTCTATTTACATCTCAGACAATTTGCTCTGCCTATTTTTTTGGTGCAGAGCGCGTGTGGGATCCGTTGTGAAGATAGCAAATGGTGACTTGGTAATGCTGGGCCAATGGCTAGAACTGATGATTTTAGAGGCCACTTCCAAGCTAAATAGTGCTATGATTCTCTGCTGTCACAAGTAAATAGTTCCTTACATCATCCTATGGGTCACGGTTTGCTCTGCTGTGATCCTGAAGCACCAAGAAGAGTTTATGTGCTAATAAAATGATGGTGTGAGACATTTAGGCCTTTTGGGGAAGTTGACATGAAATGGTCCAGGCCATATTAAAGTGGGAAATATTTATATAGGATGTTTTACTGTATTAATACCTCCTGGTAGTAAACAAGAAAATTAACATCATCTTAACTGTTAAAGGATGTCTGAATTCTTCAGAAATTGCAGCTTAGGTTGCTCAGGTTGCTAGAGGTGGTATGAGAACTTGCTTGTAATTCTTCCTTTGTAATCTGTGTCGACTTACCACTTGTATTTTTACATGCAGTTAATGCTATGAGTTCTTAGCAAACATAATTGGAATTTACATAATTTAGGTCAAACTCGGTATGCTTTGATAGTCTCCTAGTTCCTTTCTTACTGTCTCATTTTCCATCTTTATTCAATAACAATAATGCCTTTTGCTTCTGTAGGAAAGGATGTGCCCAAAATCCTTTGGAGAACAAACAGACTGCTGACATCCCATGGATGACAAAAGAAATTGTGTCTAAATGACTGTAATCATTCTAAGCATTGTGCCACACTTACTTTCATTTTAGTCTTCCTTCCCTGCTTGAGAGGCATCACATTTATTATTCTGAAGGAGATAGAATTGCACTGAAGTGATTTTAATCAGAGGAAAAGAGTTCTTTTGACCTGTCAGGAAGTTCTAACTGAACTTCTTTAGTCACATCTAAGAGAAATCTTGGCTCAAGTTTGAAAACTGAGAGGCCACTGCTAAACTGACTGAACAGATATAACAGCTACACTTGACTGAAAAATCACTCCTGAAAATACTTACTGGACATCTGTCAAGAAGCACCTCCTTGCTCATGATCTCACATAGGAAATGGGAAGGACATACATTATTTATCTGCTGAGTTTGATAAAGCCGAAACTGAAAAAGCAACTGTATAAAGGCGGCTGCAAACGCCTTGCTGCTGTGTTCAGAACAAATGCCTCCCCCAAATCACTGCTTTATCCTGAGGGACAGGATGGAAGACTCCTGCAGGAGCTAAATGAAGTTGATCAGATGCTGGACTACATGGTGAAGATTTTACAAGAGCAGTAAGTGTGGTTGCAACATCACATTAGCCTCATTGTTCTGCCTGTGTGTTCTGTGAGAGCCATGTGTGCAAACACATATCACAGATCCCACATTGCAGGGCAGTGGGGCATGGCACTACCTGCTTTCACTTGCAGTGGCTCCATGTTTACAATGCACTTTTCCCATATTCTACTTGCAGGGAGAAGATTTGCTAATTTTTGGGGGTTTATGTGTGTGTGGTTCATGCATTTGATTCTGAAGTCTGCAGGCTGCTAGTTCACTAAGTTCAGTATCTCCATGACCATGCATGTAGCAGCTCCAGCTCCCAGAATAAACTAACTGGTGATGCAACCAGGATGTCTCTACCCAAGAAGGTCACAGGTGCAATACACTCAGATGACTTTGTCCTGGGCTGCAGATTTCTAGGGTTGAAAATCTTGCATAGCTGTACCAATCTGGTTTATAATGAACACATTGTAAAACACCTTGGCCGATGAAAAGCAAAGGTTTCAGGCACATTTTATTTTCATTGGAAATTATTATGAATTTGTGACTGCCCTATACCTGATGTGTATCTTCTTGGCTGAACACCACAGCCTATCAAAAGCAACCACTGTAGTCAGTGGCAGCTTTCATGACCTTCTGGAAGATTTCCCCACAACTGCTGTGGGGAACCCTCAGAGGTAATCCTCCAGCTATTGTTCTGAAGGAAATGAGTACATCTTGTGGAACTACAAATCATAAAGACAAACTTGGGCAACCACCAAAAAAAGCATTAACAATTAAATGCAGCCTGACTGCTGTTTCATTTTCCTGTTAGAGGTGCACAGCTCATTGTCTGTGTTGGTGTTACCTAACCACAAAGAGCCCTCTCACCTTCCGCAAGCTGCACTGCTGCCAGATGATAGCCATGACCTAGACTGCTGGCTAAAGATGTCAGAGGAGAAGGAAAGGCAGACTGCTGCATGTGACAGTGAATGCTCCTCTCCTCCAACAAATTCCATATTCAGTCTAAGTAATCAGTTGGCTGCAGTGCTACTTAGTCCACAGGACAACACACTTACATGCGTTTGGGAACAGCAGTTTACAATAATGCTTGCATATGGGTTTGATATCTCCTGTTGTTAAAACAAATCAGCAAGTCTAGACTGTAATTTGCTAAAACAATTTATGGTTACTTCATGGCTTCCCCTCCCCCCTAAATCAAGGTGAATACATTTGACTGTCTACTAGGAGGGATTGTAATGCACATTCTTTTCATTTTAACTGCAAGACTGATCTGAAACAGAAGCTTAACATCCTTGTTTTCATGCCACATAACAACTGCCCCCAAACTATTAGTGTTTTATTCCACCACACTTTTCAAATGCTTTGTGAACTGCTGATTGATCATGGAAGAAGCACTGCAAGTTGGTCAACACTACTGCAATCATTTCTTCACAAGCTGGGAAACTGAGTCTATCAATACAATAAGTCAGCAGCAGTGCAGGGAACAAGAACCTACCTGGGAAACCCTCAGCTGCCTGATTTGCTGCTGAAGTCATCAAAGCCAAACAGCCAATGGTAGCTTAGGGTTCCCCTTAGCTATTCACTCTTGGGCTCCTGATCCAGCAGCTAGGCAAATCAAATGCCTTTTCTATTTCCGGAAACCTTTTATGACAGACCTGCCAATACTTTTCTTCTAGGTGAACAAATCCTTGCAGGTAATTTTCTCACCCTATTTTCTTATCTTATTGCAAGTCTCACACAGCAACAAAGTCTGTTTGACACAGCGCGTGTGGTGCAGCAGACATGCTGGAGGGAAGTGATCTATCCAGAGGGACCTCAACAGGCTGGAGAGATGGGCCCATGACAACCTCATGAGGTGCAAGGTCCTGCATCTGGGTGAGGGCAATCCCAAGCATTGATACAGGCTGGGCAGGGACTGGCTTGAGAGGAGCCCTGATGATAAGGACCTGGGGGTGCTGGTGGATGAGAAGCTCAGCGTGAGCCAGTAGTGAGCACTTACAGCCCAGAGAGCAAATCACATCCTGGGCTGCAGCAAGAGAAGCATAGCCAGCAGGTTGAAGAAGGTTGATTCTCCCCCTTTGCTCTGGTGAGACCACACCTGGAGTACTGTGTCCAGGTCCAGAGCTTCTATTGCAGAAAGGATCTGGAAGTGCTGGAATGTGTCCAGAGAAAGGCCACAAGGATAAGCAGAGGGCTGGAGCTGTTCTGCTAGGAGGACAGACTGAGAGAGTTGGGGCTGTTCAGTCTGGAGAAGAGAAGGTTCTGAGGAGACCTAATTGTGACTTTCCAGTATCCAAAGGGGACTCCAAGAAAGCTGGGGAGGGACTTTTGAGGGTATCAGGGAGTGACAGGAATGGAAAAAAAACACCTAGAAGTGGGTAGAATCAGACTGGATGTTAGGAAGAAGTTCTTCCCCATGAGGGCGGTGAGACACTGGAACAGGTTGCCCAGGGAGGTGGTGGAAGCCTCATCCCTGGAGGTGTTTAAGGCCAGGCTGGAGGTGGCTGTAAGCAATCTGCTGTAGTGTGAATTGTCCCTGCCCGTGGCAGAGGGGTTGGAACTAGATGATCCTTGAGGTCTCTTCCAACCCTGACAATTCTATGATTCTATAAAACTGTCCTTCACATCTCATCAAATTAAGATTCTATTTTCCACACAGACAAAAATTACTTACACTCAGTTTAAAAGGTCACCTAAAATCATCATGAAGGAAGGAGTTCACATGGAAAACTTTCAGATTTTGCTGACAGTAGCCTGGTTTGGCAAAATCATAGCAACCAAAGTCATGACCTAGATGGTTAGTCACCATCTGAGCTGCTCATTGCAAGAGATATAAATAGATTCCAACAGGTTTGTTGCTTTTCCTTTACATGCAAGGTAACAATTTCACTACCATTAATGAAAATAGCTGCTAATCTCTACCTTCAAGGGAAAAACCAACTGCCAAATTGACCTGTCTTTCACTAATCCACTTTACTCTTCAGTAGTTAAAACAAAATAGGCCAGTCTCTATGCTGCTGTAGTGAAGCAGAAAGTATACATATTCAGGAGTCATGTGCACACTGTGAAACTTAGAGCTCTACCCCTACCCAGCTGACAAGTGCTCCTCTAACAGCAAGTGTACAGGTGATTTCCATAGATGACTATTGTCAGAGGAATTAAGTGCCAGGGGAAGTTTAGGCTCAAGGTGAGGGAAAAGTTCTTCACAGAAAGAGTAATTGGCCATTGGAATGTGTTGCCCAGGGAAGTGGTGGAGTAACCATCCCTGGAGGTGTTCAAGAGGGGATTGGACATGGCACTTGGTGCCATGGTTTTGTTATGAGGTCTGTGGTGAGAGGTTGTCTCTTCCAACCTTGGTGATACTGTAATGGCTTGGATGTGGCACTTAAAGCCATGGTTTAGTTGTCAGGAGGTGTTAGGTAGTAGATTGAACTTTATGATCTCTGAGGTCTTCTCCAGTCTGGTTGATTCTGTAATTTCTGTGTACAGTGGGAAAAAAGAAGAAGAAAAAAGCCATTAAAGATGGTGACCTGGTCTGGTGGAAGGTGTCCCTGCCCATGGCAATGGGATTGGAAGTAGATGATAGATTCACCACCATTGGAAGTGGCCTTTAATGATCATCTCTGCCTAGGCAGCTCCTGCTCCCTCTACCCCATCCCTCCACCCTTGCCTAGGCAGCTCCTGCTTCCGCTCCACCATCACCATTTTTGCATCCATCCCAAAGCCAGGGGCAAGACCTTCAACCAGCCAAGATACCATACAGAGGAGCTCAGCCCCAGCCAGCACCCGTGGATGTTCCTAACAGCCGGGGGGCCACCAGGCCCCCCGGCCTTTGTTGTCACCACCACCATCACCCAGTGTGCACCATGGGCACTCACCAGAGATGAGAGGAGGATCCTCAGCCCAGATGGGCTCAGCTTAGGGCTGCTGCCCTTCCTGGGGCGGATTAAATAGGGGAGTGGGTGGGGATGGCAAAGTGACCACACCTGGGGTAGGAGGAGACTCCAATAGAGCCCAGGTGCTCTGGGTTTGAGGGCAGAAAGAAGAAAAAAGGGGGTGGGTGGGGTGGAAAAGGGGCAGACTGTAAAACCAGTGTTATTGAGAAAGAGTGGGTATTAAAGTAATATTCAAACATGAATTACTGACTTTTAGTGATTGCTAGATGCTTAATATGGCTAGCTTCAGCCAAACCCCTCCCCAGGTTTGTTGCCCTTATCTGGACACATTCTAGCAACTCAACATCTTTCCTAAACCGAGGGGCCTAGAATGCCTGTCTCTAGTTGTTTAGAGAGACATACCAGGTTATCAAACTAACACTCCCAAGTGGACAGTGTCCTGGGGATCACACTGGTATTTGCAGGAAGCCTTTGTCCTTATGAGATGCTTCTGAAATGTCCATGTGCCATTCCAGGATGAGTGTCATGGCCTCTTCTGAGCAGCATGAAGTCGCTTGGCAGAGATACGCATTTAACCATTTTGAGCCCTATGACAATGGGAAGATAAATGAGTCTTCCAGTGTTGCAGAAGATGCTTTAAAGCACTGGTTGTGTGTTCATTTAATCTGATGCTGTTGTTCATCCTTGTCCTGAGGTTCTGGGGTAAGGAGTTTCCTGGCCCAAAAACCACATCAAAAGTCCATCAGCTGCAGCACAAGTCTCTTAGATGTTTGTCTCCTTAGAATATTTTCTTCAAAGTAAATCCAACCAGCAATCGTAACATAACAGCCCTCACTTGCAGCTGTAACACAACACTGTTATGTATTAGGACCTGGAACCAAATATTTGGGGTGGGGATAGGACCAGAGCTTGCTGGGCACTGTTGCCGCATTGGGTTGTACTGGACCATAGATCAGTCTGCTCAGTCCAAAGATCATGTAAAGTAAGACTGAAAACAGGTCAGTGGGGTCTGAACCTCTTGATGCTTCACTCATGAGAATATTGCTGAAGAACATCTCAGAAAAGTTCAAACTTGCCATACAAGACATCTCCATGCCTTCCTTACAAATGTACTTTTTCAGCTGCTCATAGACTTGTCTTGACTTCCCTGATAAGGAGATGCTTGGTCCTTCTGTTGAGAACATCATTTTCCTTGCTCCTAAGAGTTTTCCCTGGCAAACCATTGTTCAGCACACCTTTGCCCACCAGAGCCACGGTGAACTGCTCAGAACCACGAGCAGTTCCTGCACCTCTGGTTTAGGGCCTTGCTCCTCAGACACTGATCCCAGGTCTCTCTTTGACAACTCCTAGTTCCTGGCCTCAGTCACTACGTACAGAGCATTGAGCCAAAAGAAGATTGAAATGGCATTGCACAGATCTGCATATAGTGAGCACACAGTGCAGAGCCAGCAGGGGAAGGCAGAAGGGAGATGTCTGTGCCATGGCTTACAGGCTTTGTAGATGAAAAGTATCAGCTCTGGCATGGGAAGGAGAAGATTTTTTTTATTATTATTTATTTCTGTGCTGTAGAACAAGATGTTCTTTGAATTCTTTGGCAGGGTGTTTAAGCCTGACTGGAGAAAGGCAGCCACTGTGCCTCTTGGAGGGAGTACTGTGTTATTCTGGTGCTTGTCAAAGTAACTTTGAGCTGAAGGAGGACAAACTAGCCAGCTGGCTTCTGGCTGACACCAAAAAAAGTGATGAAAGGACAGGGATAACAAACTAAAAGCAGACAGTACAGAACACATAAGAAACTTCAAGCAGGAGGACCAAGGAAAGCTGTGTGAGTGACTGCTCTTTGGAGGACTTTAAACACTACCAGGATCACCACCAGATTTCTACGACCTGAGGCTAGAAAACAATTATTAATTTACATAATGCAGGATCTGTAAACTGTTCATCAAGATGTTGCAGAGCCCACTATGCAGTATCAGTACTGGTGTGATGTAAGTACAGCCCTTCCATACAGACTTTTGCTGGTAAGTTTGGTTAATCAGCTCTGCATTGGGTGAGCTGGATGCGTCACAGAAATAAACTCCTTGATGAAGACACAGCCAGTGTACTTCAGAGAAGGTTCCTGACTGTATTGGAAGCAACTCCTGTTCAGTAGCAAAATCTATGTTAGATCTGATTTGGTTATTTCTTTCCAATTCTACTGGGATGTTCTGGAACTTCACACAGTTGATGATAAAGGTCTTCCTCCAGATGCCTAACAAACAAGATAGGATATCTCAATGTTAATGTTTTGAGCAGTGTTATAAGCCTCTGGGAATGCAGAAAGAAGCTGGTTTTAGTAGATGACTGAAGAAATAATCTACCTTGGATTTTATTTCTGCAAGAGAAACTGAAAGAATAAATATAATCTGATATAATAACTAAGAGAAAAGGCCTTCCAGTACCTGAAGGGGACCTATGACAAGGTTGGAGAGAGACTGTTTACAAAGGCCCATAGTGATAGGATGAGAGGCAATGGCTTGAAATAAGAGAAAAGGCAATTTAGATTGGATATTTGCAACAAGTTCTTCACATGAGAGTGGTGGAACACTGGAACAGGTTGCCCAGGGAGGCGGTTGAGGCCCAGCCCTGAAGATATTCAAGGTCAGGCTGGACAAGGATCTGAGCAACCTGATCCAGTGGAGGATGTCTCTGCTCACTGCAGGGGGTATTGGACTGGATGACCTTTGGAAGGTCCTTCCAACTCAAACTATTCTGTGATTCTATGACATAACAATGACAAACTTATTAAAAGAGAGGATAAAGAATTTTGTGAGGATAGACCTAAACACTTCAGTTGGTAAATGGAAGAGAGTGCCATTGCAGATGACTGTAAGCTGCTTTACTCTTCTATCCATCCATGAGATATTTCTGTAGTACTATGTGCCATTATTCCTTTAATTCACTGTTGCCATCTATATATCATATGAAATACCATTTGAATGCCAGGGCAACTGTCAGCCACTGTTGACAGCTGATTTGAAACTATAGATATGATCTGCGCTTCATCTGGTGAGACTGGAATGTAAAAGTACAGGGGGAAAGGACAATTTCTTTTTGGGGACTGCTGGGAAGGGTTTACAGTATTTAAGTCCCTTTTTCAGTAAAGGGACTCTACACTGACCTGTGCATAGAGAGAGGCTTGTAAAATTGGAGCCAAAGATTGATTCAAGCATTTCCAGAAATCTGATTCATTCTTTGTGGCTAGGAAAAATTACATAGAACATGAAAGAAGAGAAATGCTTATATGAGTGAACGGGTTAAATCAGTGAATCACTAAATGATCTAAAAATACTTTTTTTCATTAATTTTCGTGATACAGACATGACTGTGCCAAGCAATGCACTGTGTGTACTCGAGCCTAATACCTATGACTCAGTGGCAGAAGTGGCAGCTAGCCTCCTGGAAGCTGCCATGAATAATCAAAGTTGTGTTGGTGTTAGACTAACATTGTAGACCCTACCAAGTGAAAGAGAGTGGAACCACAAATAATGTGCTTTAGAAAGTTTGAAGCATAGCAGCCAGGTCAGCAGCATTATCTCTGCTAGCTCCAGGTCTGACTGTTCTTCACAGCTGATTCTGATATGTGTATGCATGCAAATGGGGGGGATCATGAGGTCTGCACCAATCTGCTCTACTCCTAGCCCTGTTTTACCAAGAGGAAAGGCATCCCTAGACAGAAAGACTAAACTAGCAACAGAAAAGACTGGCATGGAGTCTGTAAAAAGATATATTTCCTTTTTCCTTCTTGGCTTTTTTTTTTTTTTTCCTCTATTTTAATCGGAGCCAGATGTGTCAGACTGTAGGATAGGAGAGTCAGACACAGTGAAGGTACTCCGGAGTTGTGAACTGACTGAGGATGATCATTAAAATCTGAGAACTTCAATCCAGGCAGGCACTCAGCACTCAGAAGATAGTGCCCTTTGTACTTACAGGAATCTAATGAGGAGCTTGAGAAATCATGAGGTCATCTGTTAATTCAGAAAGAATGGCAGACTATTCTCAGAGCTCAGTTTTGGAATACATAGGCCCACAAGAGCAGCTGAAAGAGCTGCAGATACTCCAGTTGAGATCAATGGAATCCGGTAGTTTAGCTCAGAAATAGTGCAAATAATGAATTCAACTTTTTCTTTGCAATATGCCTTTCATAATTCTAATTTTCATGTAGATAGATAAATTTAGGCAACACAAAGCTGAGATGTATAAAAAATACATCTGTGAAAAAATGCTTACACACAAAACCCCTCCACTGACAGAGTCAATTGACAGTAAATAGTAAAGGACAAAAGAATTTTCTGTTCATGTGTACATCCATGCTGCATAAGCAGTGGATGCGAAACTGTCTCTTTGCTGCAGATGAGTGCACAATGCATGAATAGCTTAAAATTTACACAGTGACATTTTAAATGCCAAATAAATTCAGGCTTTCATTATATTACTGTATCATGCTGAAGCTAGCAGTTTTCCATTATTGCCTAAATGATATGTGATAATGATTTAGTGAGCAGAGTCAAAACATGAAACATCCAAACTCAACCATAAACGCTCAGGAAACCATAGCACATCTGGGTGCTGAGTTTAGACCACCCAACCATCACTTGGGCATTGGCTCTGTAAAACCTCACTAGCTTCTGGAAGTCTGAAGTACTACATAGTCTTTCATGCTATTCTGGATGGGTGACAATAGAAAATGAAGGTAAATATTTTTACCTTTCATAAAGGAAAACTATTAATTGGAACTCTCCTTGATATTTAGGTGGATACAAAGCAAGGTTTCTTAGTAACAGCATATCAGGAATGTACAAGTCTCCCATTTAGCAATAACCATTCAAGACCAACAAGGTTTTTCTTTTTAAAATGTGCACTGAATGGATCTGACTGAGTAGCTTTGAGATCTTCTCAATTTTCTTCTCCTAACAGCAGCTTTCACTTAGTGTGAAATCACTGTGTGGCTGATACTCAAATCCTTTAAATATGTAATTTTCCCCAAACTCAACTCTTTTGCTATTTCTTTAAAACATATTGATTAGACTGAGTGTCAGAACTCAATTAAGACCATCTGATGATGGAGCTTGCTTGGGGAAAGTGAGCACATCAACAGCAACACTAATATTTTATTTCAAATGGAGAAAGTCTTTCTGTTGAGGCTGCACATTTCTGTGTGCTGGAATGATTTGGATAGAATTTCACCCCCAAACACTTACAATTTGTACTTCTGTGTGCTACAGGATCTTGAACAAGGAGCTGTAGTGCCATCAGGCTGTCCTAGGCTCTGCATAAGTTTTGGAAATATGGCCAGAGTGGAAGTTTATTTTGATGACCGCCTTAATCTCAGCTGGCTGATAGTGGCAAGGATTCCTGCTTTCCCATGAAAGAATGCCACTGGCTTCACATGGAAAAGAGGAATTGAAAGTGGAATTGAAAGTGAAGAACGAGCACAATGGCATCCTCAAGCCAGAATATGCTCTGCTGCAGCCACAGAACAAAGCATCCAGTAGGAATCACTATTTTAAGCACAAGGGTGAAGACAGGTCTGGATTTTCTGTAATAAACTATCACCAAAGCATCTGAATGCACCCTAAGTGCTCACCTCAACTGGCTTTGTCAGATCTGCTTCCATCCAGACCCTGTGAAGTTTCACTATCACAGGCACTGATGTTCTGATGCTGGAGAGGAAAGGCACATCTTCATCGCTCACCAGCTCCTCTGCTGCAAAGGGGGTGTGTGAACTTGGACAGAAGTGGGGAACACTTCAGCCAGGCCCCAAATGACACAGTGCAGTGATGTCAGGCTGCAATTATGTGTCACAACACAGCTTTGAGGAGATACACAAATGAGGCTGGTGACAAGAAATCCACAGCTCCTCATTGACCCTACCTTGGCTGGCACTCATTGTAGTTAGAAAAAAATGAAGAAGATTCCAATAACCAAACCAGTCAGTCCACTTCCCAGGCAATCCTGTCCCCTCCTTGTGCATTAGAAAGTACCCAGGATACTTTTGCATTAGCAGGAACATTCTGAATTGGCAAACAGAAACTTGAACTGTTTGCAAGATACTACTCTCAGGAATCGGTGTTGCAGGAGGAAGGCCTCCAGTTCCAGAAATGCATCACTCCTTGAACATTACAGTATGTATCACAGTATCACAGTATAACTAAGGTTGGAAGAGACCCCAAGGATCATCAAGTCCAACCTGTCTCAACAGACCTCACAACTAGACCATGGCACCAAGTGCCACGTCCAATCTCCCCCTGAACACCTCCAGGGACGGTGACTCCACCACCTGCCCGGGCAGCCCATTCCAATGACAAATGACTCGCTCAGTGAAGAACTTTCTCCTCACCTCGAGTCTAAACCTCCCCTGGCGCAGCTTGAGACTGTGTCCCCTAAGAAGAACTCATCCAGACATAAACAGATAGGTGTGGGCTGCCATTTCAGGATAGTATTGGAAAAGTCATAGAATCATAAAATCATGGAATTGTCTGGGTTAGAAGGGACCTCTGAAGGTCATCCAGTCCAACCCCCTCTGCAGTAATCAGAGGTATCCTCCACTAGATCATGAGTCCTCTAACTAAATATTTAACTTTTACTTTTATTTAACTGATTTTGTCATTTCAGGATAGTAAAGGCGAAGTCCAGGAGTCTTCTAACTAAATACTTAACTTGCTTTTATTTAACTCATTTTGTAGTATTGCAATATGTGCCATGGATTCTTTGGCTTTGGTTTTGCAATGGCATCTGCCTGAGCAGATCCTTATGGAGTCCCCCTTCCTGAAGCAGAGCTTAAATATTGTAAATCTATCCCAGTCATCCCTAAAGAGAAGCTGGACTTTTCCACTGTCTGCACTCAAACCTCGGCCCCTCCAGATGCAGCACGCATCGCAGCCTTCACTTCGGAACAGCTGTCAGGGATGTGTGCCAGACCCTCAGCTCCGTGCCATGCAGGCAGAATCCCACACCACACACAAATGGCGAAACAGAATTAAATAATGGTACAGCACATGAGAAGAAAGATGCGATAGAGTCACAAAAGAGTAGTGGCCATGCTCACTGACTTGACAACACTCAGAAATCTCTGCTGGAGCAAGCTGAATACCAGGCAGCCCTAAAAAATCCCAAGGTTAAGCTGCAGCTGCATTTCTTGAGAGAAGAGGAACTCTGCCTGCCTAAGAATGATGTCCCAACACTACCAGGACTGCTAACTTATCTAGAATACCCATTCCCTTTCATTTAGCTGATATTTGCTGTGCATATGCAGCTTTTCTCCTCATGAGTGATGAGGCATGGCATGGAACACCGTGGTGTAGAAAACCCCTTTGAAGCTGCCTTGATAGAGAATTTGAAAAGGTTTCCTCAATCACTAACACTCTTGCTAAATACAAGTAGAAATTTAGTTAGTAGTATGTTTGATGAAGCAGATAAAGCTGACACACCACCATTGTAAAAATCCTCCAAACCCAAAGGTTAGCCTTCAGAAACTAGACACTGATGTTGGCAGGCCCACAGATATTCTTTCAAATTTATACAACAGTTCATCTGTGCCATTAGAAATGACTCAGCAAGTAATACAGTGGAATGGATACTGAGGGCCTGACACTGAAAGAGGCCACAGCATAAGGAGAATTCAGATGGTCTTGGGGAAGTTGGTTTATTTGTCAGGTGCTGTGACACCAGAAGCAAGCAACTTGAACTGGAAGTCAGGTAAATTATAGGAATTGCATTTTGAAATAAGCATGGTTGTAAACCTGGGTATTCAAGGAACCCAGAGTGAGAATCTTTTCATTAAAGATCTGCATGTCAGAGCACTAAATCTCCTGTCACAGCGCTGTGTGTTGTTAGCTATGCAGTGTCACATAAATTGAGGAGGAGCTGTCTCAGATGTCTCTCTAGACATTTTTTCTATACAAGATCAAGTCAGGCCAGATGATCTAATATTCCCTTCTGACAATAGCATTTTTAAATCTAGGGAAAAGTTTTAATAAAATGAAAGACCATATTTATCTCTTTTGAGCTTTAACATTACTCCACCCCTCACCCCTCCACCCCCTTCTGTGTTCGTCTCCAAGTAGTTCAAGATTCAAGGCATTCCGCTTTTTATTTCAGCTCTTCTTGCCTATTTAGGCACACTGGTTGCACTGCTTTTCTACTTTATTGATTTTATTCTTGGATTCAGCAGTTACAATTTCTACTGTGGCGGTGGTCTAAGGATTTAGGCTTCTTATAGACTGTTTGCAAGCTTAAATAGAATGCTTAAAGCAAAGCTTTGGATGACCAAAATTCATCAAAATTGTATTCTAAATTGGTACTGTTTAGCTTTTCCCCTATCTCATCATTGCACAACTTGCATGTTATCTTAAAATGTGTCCCTTGTTCTTAAATGAGAGTCTCATTAACTCCTCATGGGCATAATTCCCTGCCAGGTTAGCTCTCAGTAATGAGACAATTTGGTTGTCAAAGTATTTTAGCTCTGTCTTTTTAAGCAATAAACGTAAATTCAGACACCACCGCTCACTGTGTTGTTTGTTTCCTGTTAATGTAGCCTGCCCTTTCATTCCTACCAAATGGCACTCCCCTGCCTGTTCAGTGAGAAGAACTTCCCATGTGGCTTCTGGAGAGTCACTCAGGTAATATGTCACTCTTCAAGTACTGCCAGTTTTATTGAGTGCCACGCATGTCGGTCAAGAAATTCTGAAGAGGTTTTCCTCCTACAACAAGCACCTTTTC
The DNA here is from genome assembly GCF_014839835.1 of Dryobates pubescens. Classification (NCBI taxonomy): domain Eukaryota; kingdom Metazoa; phylum Chordata; class Aves; order Piciformes; family Picidae; genus Dryobates; species Dryobates pubescens. The sequence continues at coordinate 185,099 of NC_071625.1, forward strand.
TATCATAGCCATCCAAACCTAACCGTAGCTGCAGGATGGGGTTGCCTTTTTGTGTGTTTGGAAGATTGTAGTGACTACTGTGAAGGCTAATACAAACTCTGGGCATGTGTTTGCTTTTTAAAATTAATTCAGGGAGTATTCCACAGTAATAAGAATGTTTTTAAGTTCAGAGGCTAGTAAATAGTTTAAGAATCTACATGTAGAGATGGAGGAGTAAATTAGTCTTGTTTTTCTTTGTATCAATGTAACAGCAACAGGAAACAGAAAATTGTACTTACTTGACTTTTGTATACCAGTTCAGAGACCCAAAGAGTTTGGTTTGGTGCCAGCCTGAGCACTCTTGGTTTGTCACCATCTGACCTGCTGCTGCAGTTCTAATACTCACATTTCCTTAAGGTAAGATTCCACAGTCACTGCAGCACATCCACCTTTCCCAGGGCCTATCTTAAAATACATCTGGAAAGACTGCAGCCTACCAAGCCCTCCAATATTCACCTGGGTTTCTACCTGTGCTTATAATTTTCATGAAGTATTGGAATCACTAACTTTTTATGGCTGGCTGTATCTAAGCTGGCAGTATCCAGTGTAGAGTGACACTATCCCAACTGGTTTCCAGCAGAATCTGTGCCAGCGGGCAGAGTCTGGATCTGATTTGGAGGATGAGGATGGAAATAAGGGCTGTTAAAAACACCCCATTATCATCTGGTCTGGTAGTTGGCTCCAGTGCTGTTCTAGGAACATGATTTAGTACAGATGTTTCATTTCAGCTCTAGGTTTATAAAGGTACACATTTTTTCAGTTTACTCTGATTATAACCACAGTCTACTCCTCCCCAGTAATCAACTGCTAGAATTTGTCAAATGTTGTCATTTAATATGTGGGTCACTTCCAGTGCTGTGTTTGTTGCATGGAAAGCTCCACTTCCATAGGAACAGATGTTTTAACTTAACAGCAAGAGAGCTAAGCAAGTGCATGTGAAGGCACAGTGCAAATAATGTGTTTCATTTCTGTTATTTATAGCTGTCCACAGCTATCACAATTTTTTTATGTGAAGATTATTAAATCAATTACAAGAAGTTTATTTGCAGATACTGCCAAGAATAATGCCTGCTAGGCAACTGCTTCTGGGGAAAAGGGTCTTCTTCTGGGCCATGACAGAGGTGTTTAAGTGAAGTCAACACATTTCTGAAAGACTACTTTTTGACAGGGTCTGTACACTGAGCCTCAGAGGATATGCACTTGAAAAGTAACCTCTTGAGATTCCCCAACCCTTCTGTCAGATATCCCAGGTGGCAAGGGCACTGGAGATAGTACTTACTTAATTCTTCAGCATGTCTGAAAAGGGCAAAGGTAGCCAAGATGGTGGTTAGAAGGAAGTCTCTAGGAAGGGGGCTCTGGCTGGAAAAAAGTTGGGATGAGAGGATAGGTTTGTTCCTTCTTTCAGTTTGATGTGATTGAAATACATCCCACACGAACTGAGAATGACCATGGTATGAATAACTAGTCCCAGTCTTACCCAGAACACAAATGGGTCTGTGTGGACTATGTACACATATCACCATGAAGTAACATAACAGCCCATCTGTGGAATTCTTTGCTCTTTTAGAGTCTGCCTGACTAGTTTCAGGTCACTGTAGGAGCCACTGATTTTTATAACAGAAGTGATGTTTGAGACAAAGCCATGCAGCATACTTTCCAAAGCACACAGGCAGAATAATTTCTAACAGGGCTGTAATATTCCATATCCAGGGGCAGATCACATAATGAGCAAGCTGCATACAACTGAGGTAAGGGCTGACAGCTGACATTGTCTAACATGGTGTTGCAAACCAACCCAGTCATTTCTACACCTGAACCATGAGCAAGCTTGCAAGTCCAGCACAGCTTCTCCCAAAAGCTCCCTGCGTTCCCCTTCACGGCCCACCCAAATGCCCCAGACATGTACTCCACCCACCCATACTGGGGTTCCTGTGCAGAAGAGAGAGCCAGGCCACATGAAATATCTGTTTGGAAAGCCTCTGCAAAATGTGGGACACAAAAGCAGTAAACAAATCAAATAGGATGCCAGACCAAATGTGTTCCACATTTGTGAAAATAACAAAAGTTGAGTCAGGAAGAGAGGTTTATGTGTCTCCTCCTTGTACAATCCTTCCCAAGGTACTTTCTTCCAATCCTCCCCAAATCAAACCCAGCACAGACAGCAGCAGTATCTGTGAGGAGGCAGCACTGCCCCAATGCATTGCAAACCCTTGCCAGCTGCATGTGGTTTGGCATGAAGTTCAGCTAGCAGGTGTTTGCTCCCACAGTGCTCCTCTGTGCCCGGGCACACCCTGAGACACAGATGTGCCACTGCAGGGCACCACTGGAGCTAAGCGTTCATTTTTTACCTGCCACTTTGCAGTGGACTCAAGTCCTGGCAACTTCTTCCCATTGCCTTCTAAAATCTCTGCCCCCACCATGGATTCCTGCATGGAAAAAAATCTCAGGATTATTTCTCTAGCCATGAGAAAGATGTTGGGAAGCCTGCTTCTGTTCATGTCAGTGATGGAAAGCCTCTTCAAACATCTTCTTGAGGAACTTGTGAAACCAGGGGATCCAGTGCACGTCTCCTAAACAGGTAATACAGCACCTGGTGGCTCCATGCTTTGGTGTCCTGTAACTATACTACAATAATAGGATATAAGATACAGCTGAAAAACATACAGGCAGTAGAAAATAGATCTGCTGCTCAACATCAAAGTTAAATTAAAGGTTAAATGTAAAAAGTTATAAATTACTGAAAAGTTTATCCAAAATTTCTACTAATTCATTTTTCTACTGAAATATTGATGTGATAAAAGAGATCACTCAAGGCTATTCATTAGAAGCATACTTTAGAACACTGAAAACTGGGAAGATTTTACACCACTTTGCAGTGTATTTAAACTGTGTTTAATGTCTGCATGTAGTAAGTGAGCAGAGTCCAAACCAACACTACAATAAAGGAAAATAACATCAGCAAATGTTTTAAAATTCTACTCTTTACACAGAACCAAGTGAGTTGCCATGATTGCTTGGCAGCGGATCAATATGAAGAGGTCTTGCATGAATGTATTCTACATGAAAGGAGTGTGGGTATGTTATTTATTCAATGGACCCAGTCCTTCCACAGAGGAAGTGCTATACATTTGTTTGGAGTTCATTATTGTTTTAAGATTCAAAGGTCAGTTTATGGTACCATTTCCATTAATGACTGCAGTCATTTAAAACTTGAAATTTAGAATTTCATTCTCCACCTGAGTCACTTATCATTATTGTTAGTCTTTGTCAGGTAACTTCACCTTTACAAAGTGGGCAGAAGGGCCTCATTAATTTACTGGGGCTATCATGTGTTTAGAAGCCTGGTTGAAGCAGGAAGCTGTTTTATACTAGTGCTGGATAAGCAGATTAAAGGAATACTAGGGCATTGAATATTTTTATTGCTTTCTTAACTAATAAAATCATTCTTTTCCTATATATATAGTCTTCCTATTTAATATATGCTCTCTTCCTGAACAAATCAAATGACAAACCATATTGCAATACACCCCAACATCCAGAATCTTTTTTAGGCATCAGCTATGCAGTTTTGCCTGCACATTGCAGTCACATACATCTTTCTTCCCTCGGTATGTCCTCCCGCTATACAGTTGAAGTCTGGAACAAAGATGTGACAGAAGGAAGTAGTCTCCTTCAGAAATCTTTTCAGGGATTCATGTGCCAAACAGCCAGGGGTTCAAGGAAGCCTCTTGCATGCCTGCTTTCTCTGACACGCGTGCCCATGCTTTCAAGGTGAAGGCTCACATCAGGTCTTTACTCATTCCCTTTCTAGCTTTTTAATCATTCTACCTACATTTATATCCTTGATCTCAGATCCATAAATGTAACCATCAGTGCATTGCAAGCTGCAGTATCTTCTTGATCTGAAAGACAACTAGACAAAAACAGAGCTGATGTGAAAAGCATTTTCACAAGGTAAAATCACCCTGTGACAGTACCTTGATAATAACCTTCTTACACAAAATCAGTGCCTCTCTCACCCTTGTTGTTTTAATTAAGTTGGTTTCTATTTTTTATCTTCTACAATTACCACCACTCACCACTGTCATTTTAGTGGACCTAGATACAAGAATAGAATTGTCTGTATGTGTACACCTCATCTCAGAAAAACCCTTCTCCCTTCTCAGCATGTGCCTGCACAGGCCAAACAGATGAGGAAGCTCAGCTCCTTTGGTGACCAGTGTGCAGCCTGCTCTCAGGGAAAGGAAGCAGCCAGCCACACATGGGAGGTATCACCAGAAAGAAGGCCCAGCTAAACCCCAGTGGCTGCAGTTAAAGGCATTTTCCAGTTGTCAGTTCCAACCTCTGACTCTTATTTTCATCCAGCTTAGGGGAGCAAGCCCATCGGCTGGTGGCCCCTGCACAGACCCATGGGTTGTGCTTCCTTTGATGGTGTGTGGCATGCAGAACTCAGTTAAATTTCCTGGCAGGTGCAGACCTCCACTGGAGAAGTCAGACAGGGAAAGTCATCCTCCCTGCCGAAGGAGCACTGCTTGCTCTGTGTCATGTTTAAAGGCCCTTTGTAAGATTCAGTCACTGTCTGGAGTTCAGAAGAGAAATATGAGGCTTTCGTTTAGCAAAGTAATGTGATTACATAGAAATCAATCCCTTGCTAGGATTTGATAACTGCAACAAAATTTCCTGTCAAATTTTATAGAAGTTCTGCTTAAATGAATCTATAACCTTGTGCTGAAGCAGGTTGTTAAATGAAGGCTTAAGCAGAGGAGGCTGGTGTCTGTGTGCTCATCTTTGGGATAACAATCTGAAACACTTCCAATTGAGTTTGCAATCCCTTACATCTTTTACACCATCCCCTACAACAGAACAATCATCTGCAGAAAAAAAGAGAAATTATGGAAATTTCTCATGCTGGAAACTGTTTCCAAGCTGTATTTTTCTTGAACAAGATTCTAAAGTTGTAGATTACAACTAAAGTTAAGTCTAAATATTTTAGGCTGTGAGGATTATAAATGTTGCCAGGGTGCTTAGCACACAATTCCTGGCATGCTTGTATGCTCCAATTTGTTTATTGCAAGTGTGTTTCCTGAAGATTTTGCTCTTACTTCTTATAGATTGGAATCCATGGCTTCTTTTTTTTCCTCCTTTCTTTTAATTTTTCTCTTTTTATTTTTCTTCTTCTTTTTTTTTTTTCTCTCTTTCTCCTTCTCTTTCTCTTTCTCTTTTTCTCTCTCTCTTTCTGTTTCTCTCTTTTTCTTTTCTTTCTCCTTTTCTTTTATTCTTTCTGTATTAACCACATCTATGTGAGGCAAACCCTTGCATGTTTATAAGCTCTATCTCTTCTCACCATTTTACTGGGGAACAGCATTACTTCAAGAATGGGAGGTAATACAAAGCACAATTTCCCTCCATCAGTTTTGTCTCTCTCCCTCACTCTTCTGCTCCTAGCTCTGCACCTAAAGAGTTGCTTTCCTCTACTTCTTGGAATAAACTTTTACAAGGGACAAGACTTGGATTTTTCTAATGGTCACAGAGAGTCAGCCCAAGACCTGAGGTTTAGTGATGCACATAGATTTTATGCAGAGATGGATAAATATCACTAGAAATAAAAGGCAAGAGCAAAGCTGCGTGTCTGGGTGTCTGTGTGTTCCTTTGCACACCTCTACCTTGTGTCAGTTCAGCAGACTCACAGGTATTTACATTAACACCTGTAGTTCAGTGGTGCGTAAGATTTGTGTAAAACATGCTGTGTAAAACTTAATTTCTTCATTTTTTTTCCATTTAAGCTGAAAAATTCCCTGTTCTGTAATGCACTGCTGATGGGAAGGCTGTCTTCTCAGCAGGACATCGTATCTCTCAGCATATCCTCACATTCCAACATTTCCTGAGCTTCCCTGGAAAGTCAAAGGTTATCACATTCAGGCCCAGCATCTTAAGGTGTGGTTGAGAGGTGCTTCCCTCATTCTTGCCATCAAGTTTTGCATGCAGAGACCAAGAGATCAGTAGATGCTGAACCAGCTTGCATTCAGTGGAGAGCAGCTTAGAGCTGGTCACACCTCCTTGTAAACAGGGTGCATAATAATGTTGTTTTTCATGAACTGATGAACTATTACATCTACATGACATAGAGATAAGAAATGTTCACAGACCCACTGTAATTTAGGAACATGTGGTACACAGATGTTACATCAGATTCTTCTTCCCCTTACTTTTGAACATTTGAATAACATTCTCTCTCTTCTCTTGTGTTCAAACTCACTACATGATGCTTTGTTAGATGTCTCAGCAGGGTCAATGAATGATTAATAATTATTGGTGACAGAAATTTGGTTTCCACAAGCCGTGGAGTGAAAGATAGATACAATGGGAATGGTCCTACCTCTGTATGACAAGTAAGTCTCTTTAAGACTGTCTGTGTAAGGGTTACCCATGATATATGGGGATGTCACCACCACCCCTTAATATAGAAAACCTTTTGTGATTTCTCTCATTGTAATCATCATTTTTACTTTGAATGCCTGGAGGAAGATATCCTCCCACAAAGTAAAATAAAAAGGAAAAGGGAAAAAAAGGAGGAGGAGGAGGAGGAGGAGGAGAAGGAGAAGGAGAAGGAGAAGGAGAAGGAGAAGGAGAAGGAGAAGGAGAAGGAGAAGGAGAAGGAGAAGGAGAAGGAGAAGGAGAAGGAGGTTTGATTGCAAAACCTCAATCCATACTGCCAAAGCAATATGACAGCTCTTAGCTGCAGGAGCAGACAGAGGAGCCTGAGGTACCACTCCACCCACACTCCCTGGCTGGCAGGAGGCATTTTAGGGACACCCAGACCTGCTGGCTCCGAGTAGGAACTCTGAGAAAACATAGTAGGATCATCTTCTAGGCTGAAACCAGGATATAAAGCTTCTTTAATCTAACCTTACTTGCTGTTGAGAGCTCAGAGAAGCCCTGACGCTCTGACTGTGTGTCACCGTTGTGTTGCTCTGGTTGAAGGGGTGATCCTGGCACTTCCCACCCACCATGACAGCTCCTCCACTTTGTCTCTCAATGGTAAACTCCTTCTCATGCAAGGATACACAAGGGTCAGTAGCCTAACTTTAGTTTTGAGCAAGGGTCTCCAGAGCTGAGACCACTGGTAGTTTTAGCTACACAGACCCTTTTCCTCCACTCTACCTAGAGCAGACTCTCCCCTTAGCACAGACAGAGGATTACACAGTGGGTTAGAACAAGTTTCATTACGAAAAAAAATGTTAATTTCTTACAGGTGGGAACAAGTGTGTTTCAGTTCACAGAGGTTAGTCTCTGGAGCAAAGCTCTCACTTAAGAACCTGAAGTGCGACGTGTCTCTGCATATTTCCAGGTGGAAAGAGGGGAGGTGAATGACCTGACCCCACAGTCCTCCAGTGGTTCCCCAGTGCTGGAGCATGTGTCTTCTAGGTTCAACACCAGGGGTGAATGGGCCAAACCCTGAGAGTTTCTCCAGCTTCCAAAACGTAACAGTAACCTTCTACCGTCCCAAAGCACTGAGCAGACCTAAATTTATTTTAGGATGATCAGTTAGTTTTCAAGTCAGTGGAATACATCAGAGACAACTGCTCCTGTATTTTGGCTGTCTTAAATTTTCATGCAGCTCACAAGGCTGAGATGGACATGCATATTGGTTGTAGGGCAGTGCTGTTGAAGACAATGAATAAGTAGACTGGACAGGTTTGGAGTCTTACCACCCGTGGTGGCTCCAGTGATGGTCTTGAAATCCCCAGCTCTGAATTGCATTATTCTATAGCCTAGTCATAAATGTAAGTTTATAACCAATAATAACCAACATCTTATAGTCTAGCTCTGTAGGAAGAGGACAGCTGGAGACAGGTACTAGACTTCACATCCCCATGGATGTCCAAGTCTGCCAGGCTATATACAGTGGAGGTGTGGACAGGAATCCATTTCTCCAGTTCCATACCTTGTTGCTGCAAATCCCATCTCCAAGACCAGAGTGACTCTGGAAATATGCACATTTACAACCCAAAGGAATGATAGCCCATTACGACACATGTTGACAGCCTGCCCAAGTCAAACCTAGATTTCTTTTTCTGCCTTTCTCACTTCATTGGAGCTGAGACAGCTACATCAAGATGTACTTGGATGATGGGCAGTGCAGTTTTTTTCCACAGAGACTGGCAGATAGGAGAACAGCAGCGATTAGCAAAAAGCTGTAATAGGTGTAAGAATTCCTCTGTTTCATACCTGGGTTTTGACATCTATGAAGCTACTGATTGAACAGTTTTACAGAGCTTTTTTTTTTTCTTTTTTCCCCTCATTAAGCAGCTTAATAATAAATGCTGGTGGGTAACCAATAAAGCAAGCAATGAATTAGCCCAGGAATTTCTGATCATCTCCTAGTTCCCACCAATGGTGTAGGATAAACCACAAGGAAAAAAATGTACAAGAAAAGAGAATTTAGCCATATTGTGGTTTTTAGTCTTTCTTTTGGACTCTGGTGTGCAGCACCACTGCAGAGAGAAGAGCTGTCTACCTGGACAGCTGATGCAAAATTACCTGTGGCCTTGTAGTCTACATCCTGGTCTGAGATGTACAGGAGGATCTGAAGTAAGTAGTGTCTCAGGTACAAATCTCACTCTCATTTTCTGCTTCACCTTCAGAATCCTCAGGTTAGTAGCAAAATGCATTTTATACCAAAAAACAAATTGAGCACTTACTTCCTTATATCAAAAGATTCAAGTATGAATTTGAAATCTTCCTTTGGCTGTTACATGGGAGCAGAGGGAAGAAGCTTTCTCCTTTCCCTAGTCTGAGCTGGGCACAAAAGTGAAGCTCTAAAAAGTGTAACAGGTTCCGGCTGGATTCCACAGAGCCTATGAAGGACTAGTTCCTCACAGGCAGATTAGAGGAATGTAAATTCTTCTTGTGTCGTGACAGTGAGAAGCACTCAAAGCCTCTATCACTGAGAAAAGTTGTGGAGGGCAACAACACCAGAGGAGGACAAAAGTAATCCACAGAGGAGACTGTAGTAACTAGATGTACATGAGAGTGACCCGCCTGGTGGATGTGGGGCAGGCTGTGGATGTAGTCTACCTGGATCTCAGCAAGGCCTTTGACACCGTTCCCCATAGCAAACTCCTGGCCAAGCTGTCAGCCCATGGCTTGGATGGGAGCACACTGCGATGGGTTAAGAACTGGCTGGAGGGCCGAGCCCAGAGAGTGGTGGTGAATGGTGCCACAGCCAGCTGGCAGCCAGGCACCAGTGGTGTGCCCCAGGGATCAGTGCTGGGCCCCATGCTCTTTAACATCTTTATTGATGATCTGGACGAGGGCATCGAGTCCATCATCAGTAAATTTGCTGACGACACCAAGCTGGGGGCAGGAGTTGATCTGCTGGAGGGTAGAGAGGCTCTGCAGAGGGACCTGGACAGGCTGAGCAGATGGGCAGAGTCCAACGGCATGAGATTGAACACATCCAAGTGCCGGGTTCTGCACATTGGCCACAACAACCCCATGCAGAGCTACAGGCTGGGGTCAGAGTGGCTGGAGAGCAGTCAGGTGGAAAGGGACCTGGGGGTGCTGGTTGATGGTAGGCTGAACATGAGCCTGCAATGTGCCCAGGCAGCTAAGAGGGCCAATGGCATCCTGGCCTGCATCAGAAACAGTGTGGCCAGCAGGAGCAGGGAGGTCATTCTGCCCCTGTACACTGCACTGGTTAGGCCGCACCTCGAGTACTGTGTCCAGTTCTGGGCCCCTCAGTTTAGGAAGGAGGTTGACTTGCTGGAATGAGTCCAGAGAAGGGCAACAAGGTTGGTGAGGGGCTTGGAGCACAAGCCCTATGAGGAGAGATTGAGGGAGCTGGGGTTGCTTAGCCTGGAGAGGAGGAAACTCAGGGGTGACCTTATTGCTCTCTACAACTACCTGAAGGGGGGGTGTAGTGAGGGAGAGGTTGGTCTCTTCTCCCAGGCAACCAGCACCAGAACAAGAGGACACAGTCTCAGGCTGCATCAGGGGAGGTTTAGGCTGGAGGTTAGGAGGAAGTTTTACACAGAGGGAGTGATTGCCCATTGGAATGGGCTGCCTGGGGAGGTGGTGGGGTCGCCGTCGCTGGGGGTGTTCAGGGCGAGGCTTGACAGGATGCTTGGTTGCATGGTTTAGTTGATGAGGTGGTGTTGGATGATAGGTTGAACATGATGATCTTGAAGGTCTCTTCCAACCTGGTTTTTTGTTCTATTGTTCATCAGGACTTCATCATTAGTATAAAGAATATTATCTCACAAGTCATTAAAAAGTGGAATGGGCAAAGTACAGCAAACATTGCTGTGTTGAACAGCCTTTCCCCAGGAGCAGGAAGAAGACAGCCATCTATCAAGTAATCCTTTTTATGCATTTCTTTCATGGCTTTTGAAAATAACCTGGCTCACCAGACAGATCTCGCTGTGGGACAGAAAAGCCTCACTTCTACAGTAACACTCCACAAAGAATGAGTCACTGGGGAGCCCTTTATAAAATGCACCTCTGACAGCATTCTGCAGTTTGAGATGTGTTGCTCTTTATATTTTCATAAGCAAGTAGAAATCCAAACTGTAACTTGCAACGTCAGGCAGGCTGTGTGCAACTGCAGCAGCTTTTTTGTGAAGATGTGGCTGCATTTAAACTAAACAAATGCTCAAAGGCAGACTCAGTGCAGAGAATGACAACAATGGAAATCAGTATCACCTCGAGTTAAAACTGCTGTATGCTCTTGCAATATACACCTACTGGGACTTAGAAGCTTTTTGAAATATTTCTTTCTCTGACATTTAATTACAGGGAAATTTTCCCAACTATTGATGGCAGATGTCATAGGTGTGTGGTGGAAACAAAAAAAGGGCAAATTTTCTGTTCCTGTGGAACGTCTCATTTCAGCTGTATGCAAAGAAAACTATGCTGTGAAGTTGAGCACGAAGCCTGCCAGTGACACAAAAATATGGAAGAAATGTAATTGTTTCCATAATTCTTTATTTGAATTAAATAAATCTACTCAGACATGTACCCCTGAAAAAAGCTGCAGATGTGATGAAGTTAAACAGTTTGTAGTTCTCTGGGTAGAAAGTCTTATTAAATGCAAATTCATAGGGGTTATGCAAACACACAAGATAAAAACATAGGATCTTTTAATTTAACTCAGTAACAGCTTCCAAATAGAATCTGTAAATATTTAAGCAGGGACAAAAGGCACTTTTAGAGATCTATATATAGCATTTCATTAAAACCAAACCAAATAACCTAGGACATTCAATTACAGTATAAAGTTGGCACTGACTGCAGCTTCATCCACTATTTTCCAATAATGTCTGTTACTTCCTCCCATTTTGTGATTGCCCTGAATTTCTCCTCTTATTTTATCAAAACCAGGCCTGGATCAATTTGGTTTATTTCTTCAGACAGAGGAAGAAAAGGTAGTATAATTCCCATTACCTCTTGGAATACACTTTCTTTTGTACTATCAATCATTCTGATTTTCTAAAAATACAGTATTTATCCATTATTAAAGCTTTCTGTAGAATAGAAACCGAACTGCCAACACTGAGCAAAACCACATATCCAATCCAACTCCTTTGCATTTGCTTTTATTGCTTGGCCTTCTTCAATTTTGCTCCAATTTCATCCTCATGTACCAGGCAAGGCATAAAGCTTTCAATCTGTAGAAATAGGCAAAGTTTGTTAGGAAGGCTCCAAAGGTACTGCTCTGAGGGGTCAACAAGGACACATGAGGTTCTCCCTGCACATGCTGTCATGCCAAGCATCCTAGCAGGTGTATGTCACTGTATAGAGACAGCTAAATTACAGGCAGTTTGCTGCTTTCAGAGTTATTGTTTGACTGGTGTTGCTAACTAGTACCTAGTCTGTCATTAACACTGTCACAGCAGGGCAGGGAGATGAGGCACATTCCAGAGTTAATGCCTGGATGAACTGTTGTTAGGTGTCTGGGAAGAGGCATCTTTAGAAAGGAGGTAAAATGGAACTCAATATCCTGCACACATCAGAAAGATGTGTACCAGCTTCAGAGCTGACCACGGCACTGGCCTCTGTACATGTGACTGGCAGAGAGGCAGCTGCATGATAGAATAAACCAGGTTGGAAGAGACCTTCAAGATCATTGTGTCCAACCTATCATCCAACACCACCTAAACAACTAAACCACGGCACCAAGCACCCCATCAAGTCTCCTCCTGAACACTTCCAGGGATGGTGACTCCACCACCTCCCCAGGCAGCCCATTCCAATGGGCAATCACTCTCGGTGTTAGAACTTCCTCCTAACCTCCAGCCTAAACCTCCCCTGGCGCAGCTTTAGACCGTCACAAGTATAGCAGTCCCATGACACTGGAAATGCTGTTCCCAAGAGAAGGTGGGTGACCATGGCTGGTTAATAGAGACTAACCCAAGAAACAGTGGGAGGATTTAGACCCAGGAGAGAATTCCTCCTTAAACCAGTAATGCATGTATGTGTCACTCCACACATCTTAGCCACCTCACAGAAGACCAGAAAATGATTTTCCAGCCATTAACTTTAGAATCTGCCTGTGAGGAACTAGTCCTTCATAGGCTCTGTAGGATCCAGCCGGAACCTGCTACACTTTTTAGAATCTTACTTTTCTGCTTGGTTTAAACGATTAAACAGATGTAGAAGAACCAAGGAGACACGGGTGAGCACTTGAGAAAGAAAAGTGCTGCTATGGTTGTACAATAGGTTGCTGATATTTACTATGTATTCAGATTCAGTATTTTCCATATGAAGATCATCACTTAATGTTGAAGCAGTATGGAGGTAGGGCTGCTCTTGCATTAAATAATTTGTAGGTACAGGGTCAAGTACAATCCCTGCCCCGAGGAGTCTGGAAATAATATCCTGCTTGTACAACTTGAAATGAAGAAGTGTTTATTTTTACTACAGTAAGTGCTTAACAAGCAATAACGAAATCAAAACTATTATTTCACAAGGATTTAGAATAACATTTTAGTGATCCCAATGTTTATAGAACTTAAAAAGTAGGAACTTTTAGCTACCAATAATGACAGACATGCTCAAATACTTTTATTTATATTTTTTATTTTTTCTTTGGAAAATCCAGAAGCTGGTATAAGGATGTGTACTTAGAAAAAAGAAGGCAGCTGGATAAACAAGCCCTTCCATTGCAGACTAGAGGAGTGCAAGCAAATGAGCATTCTCTTCAGAGCAATTTACACTCACCAGCCTCCAGAAAATTTGTATCGTTGGGTAACTTTAGGGAGTTTTACTATGCCAAGTCAGAAAACACTGCAAGTTATTGCCAAGAACAGCAAAGAAACTGTAACCACATAGAAGAGTACATAATGCTTTATTCAGGTTATGCAGGAACACAGGATATAAAATATAAACCCCAAACCCAACCAACCACACAAAAAACCCCAACCAACCAACCTACACACACACACAACACAATCAAACCAACCAGGCGAGAGAGGAAGGTAAAGCCCAAGAAAAAGACGAGTGTTGTGGGAACTCACGTTTCTTTTCAGATCATTCTTACCAATGCGAATGCTGAGAAGCATCCATTCTCCACTGCCAGTCAGCCTAGTCTACATCTGACTATTGAGAAACATTATCACACTATCTTATCTCGTTCACAGAACATGCGATATCCATAGGATATCTATGAATGCATTCATTAAGCTACCACCTCACAGGTGAACATGTCCAGAGTACAGCAAGGAAGAGATTTGGAAATGCTGCAGCATGGACAGCACACAGCAGCCAGTGTAAGATAAGTATGAGACAGAGACAGCCCAAGTGCCATGCAGAGAGCTGCTGGGTTCCCCAGAAGTGGTTCCTGAGCTCCCTCTTTTCCTTGTCACACTCTGCAGCTGGGAGCATCCCAGTTGGATCTCTTCCCATGCCTGTCAGCCAGGGTCTCTACAGGATCACCCACCCCACAGAGGAGCTCTAGCACAGACAGTGTGAAAGAGCTGGAAGAAAAAGAGGAAAAGACACAGAAGAGAAAGGAGTACAGAAGGGAGAGGAAATCATTGCTTTAATCTACACCACATGTACAACATGGCTGAGCTATAAGCTCTAGAGAGTCATAACTCTGAATATTCGGACTTTTTGTGTGTTTAAACTCTCAACTGTAGCATTACAACACAGGGAGGTGGTTTGGGTTTTTTTTTTTTTCCATTCAATTTTTCTCTTTGGGGAAAAAAATTATGCTTTACCATACAGTCAGAGACCACATGATGGACAGTCAAATAAATATCATCCACACATTTATTTGTCTGATAAAGCCATCACAAGTCAAGTAAATGGAATGGAGTGCACTTACTGGAATAATCTCCAAAGTATTTGGGGGCATGTAAGTAAAATGGGGACAGCAAGCCACAGCCTTAATTTTCTCATTGTTTGAAACAGTGCAATTCTAGAGTAACTCTTCTAAACAAATGAAGAATTAATCTAAGAACAAACTGATATACATCTGAAAACCTCTCTGCATTCCCCATCATCACCATGCACAGAAAAAGCTGCTGATTTTAATTAATTGTGAAGGGCAACATACATTGCAAGTCTGTAAGACAAAGTTCACTGCTTGTTGTGGTTAATTAGATATCAAACACAAACTGATACTGTGCCCGTACATCCTTGCTCTGTAAGGAGATCAGGAAGCTAAAACAACTTCCAGAGAGATAAAGAAGAGACGTGCACAACTGGCTCTACTGTTCTCACAGCTCCAAGATATTCTCTTCTTCCAAAGTACCTAACATCTGCATTGTGTGCTGTGGGAGGAACACTTGGTGTGGAAGACCTGACATCCACAGTACACACCTTGTAAGGGTTTTGTTTTTATTACTTTATCTTGGTCTTTTTTAGACTTCAGAACTAACTCTAGATTAGCTACATAGCCTAAATGCCCTGTTATGGCTGGAGTGCATTAGGTGTGCTCTGGGAGTCTATACTCCAATGCAAAGGAATCTAGCCCATATACTCCAAAACTACCCCAGAATGAAGAGCCAACCACAGTCAGCAGGGACAATCAGGAGTTTTGTGCCAAAAGTGACTCCTGGTCTGCACTACAATGTTGATATACAGGCTTGTGGTGTGAAGGGGAGGAAAGATGACTTGTGTGCTTCCAAAGTGCATATGTATCCAGACACTACTTATAGTCCTTTATGACTCAGGCCTTGCTATGATGTTTAGTCCTGACTCCTGTGGCTAAGAAGTGATGACAAAAAAATGTTTTAGTATCCAGAACCATCCAAATACCAAAAGGATCTTGTTTTTATGATCTGAAACAATAGTGTCATTCAACAATGGTGAGAAAAAGGAACCGAGTTTTGTTTTGCATCAATAATGAAGGCAATTCAGTATGATACTACAAATCACAAAAGTGGAAAAAGTGTGAGAATTACCCAAAGTTATTATTGTAAGCTAAGAGAGATTATAAAAAAATATATTAAGCTAATGAAAACATTAAACTTTCTTGTGCTGCCTTAAGTCATGCAGTAATTTCCTTACCAGTATCATAATCAAGGCCATGAAAACAGCTAAGGTGGCAACCTCCAAACCCGGTGAAGCTTGGCTGAAGTACCAACTGCTGCAGAAAAGTGCCCCGGGAGCTAGTTGATCTGCTTCATATCATGCAGTGCCCCAGTGAGACATCACATCTTCCAGCTGATGAAATACGTCACATGGGGACAGCGATGGACATCCACACTGCGCTTGGCTCCTCAACAAACTCCCAGGTAGTGCTCATCTGTTACCTTACTCTCCAGCCTTCTTTTGGAAAAAATCAGCTAACTCCCTGCAAATCAAAGGACCCTGGCAGCTCTGTGGAATATTCACTATAAACTGTTCCCAAAAGACAGCACAACCTAGCCTGCATTCTCTTTGGGGCCTGCTTGGAGTAGTCCTCCAACACTGCTGCAAATAACACCAGAGCAACACATACCTGAGGAATCATATAATGAAATCCCCTTTCTAGCAGCCCAAAGTACAGCCTACCCATAATAACTTGTAGGGCCATCACGTGGAACTCAAACAGCATGGATGCGACCACTGTGTTCTATAGAGCAGTAGCCCTGAAATTCTTGGTTGTGATCATCCTGCAGCAGACTGTCTATGCCCCAGACATCATGGCCTACACCAGACAGACCTGAAAGCTTTCAAAGGTCACTTGACAAAGTATCTGTGAATATGTGTTAATAAACTACCCTGCAGTCAAAACATTTTTATAGTGAATAACAAAGTATGGGTAACCTATATATAAAGATGGTTCCATGTGAGTAAATATATGTGCATGCATATAAGCAAAAGTTTATAAAGGCATGAAACTATTTCTAAACTAAAATTTCCAATAAGTCTTCTGCAGATAGGAAAAAAAAAAAGTCACTGTATCAGAATGGAAATATTAGACCAAACTATTTTTCCTGAAAGGCTGTTTATCATCATTTCAAACAAGTACAAGGGAAATAAATGCTTTTACTTAACATTTGTATCTGAAAGACTCATCCTCAAAGTCAACCTGAGTGCCTGGTTATATGTCCTGTCATTAATCATTCTGAGGAAAAACAACCTCCTCAAAGCACATATGGATAGCTTTATTGAAAACAATGCACCTTAACAGTTACAAACTTTACTTGCACAGCTATCTGTCAGACCCCACTCTGCATTTACAAAACCAGCAAATACTCTTTACCCAGTCTGTCAGTATTGAGCACAATTTCCTTCTGAAGAACCCAGTTCAGACCAGTTTCTCCTCAACACCTTTACTGTTAAATATCATCTTTGCAGAAATTCCTCATTTACCATTTGGAGTTGTGTTCTGTTATTTCACAGACCTAACTAGAGAAGTCTCTGAGCCCCAGAGCACACACGGACATAGGATGATGAGATATGGTCACATAAATACAACTGGGTCAGTAATGAATGGTCAGCTCATGGCTGGGAGGTGGTGTTAAGATTCTGGGATCATGAAAGCTTAAAGTGTGATCCTGTAGTTCACTGCTAAAAGACTCAGGAACATTCACTGGTAAGTGCCCTCACAGAGCCATAATACAGACAAGTTATACTAAAGCAAATAATACTTAAAAAACAAACAGACAGGCAAAATACTCTTAAATGTCATATTCATAAATTAGTTTCTCTTTTCACTGACTTTTGGGGTTATATTCAGCTTGTTATTAACAAAAAAGGCAAGAAAAAGCAGGCAACAGTATGTCACACAAAAGGAAATCCCAGCTGACTACTCGCTGAAAGCAAGAGAGAGCCTTAGCATTTTTAGGATATTGTCAGATGGCTGCACAATGCTGTGGGGATTCTGTGCTCACCTTAGTGATGCCTACAGGTACAACAGGTACTACTGCTTTCCATACATTAATGGACTAGTTGAAAGATCAAGTGAAAAACTCTCTATTTGCTGTCAAATTCTAAGTTAGCAAATAAAACAGTTCTGTTTTTGAAATGTGAACAGCCAGTCGAGGTCCTACAGAAGCTGATGGGCACTGTATGTTTCCAGCACCTTTAAAAAGGATAGGAAACTTTTAATTACATGCCAAGTATAAGCCCACAAGGCAAAAGTCTAATCCTGCTCAAGTCAGTGGTAACCTCCTACCTTCAAACTTGCGGCCAAGATTTTGCCAGTAGCTTTTAGGAGTCTTCAGAAGCTCCTGGAGCCATGTCCTTTTGGGTTGAGCGACCTCTCAACTCTAAATTCAGTTTGGTTTCAAAGCTTGACAGAAAAATGTGTGAAAACACAGGACTGTCATTGAGAAGAGGACAGAGCTATACCCCAAGCCACTTCACACCCCTGTACCAGCACTCTCCTCCCATGGCTGCCTGCGTGGGCAAAGCACCAGGGCCAAGATGCTTTTGTACAGACAAGTAATTTCCTTCCCTCCTGGCAGCACTCCCTAAGAGCTAGCAACTGATGAGTGGACGACAGAAGGAATCCTGCTTGTGAACCATGCCAGACTTCTGGCAACAATGCTTAACTACCTGTGTAAAGAAAAGTTTAGGGATATGGAGACCTAGAGCACATTGCAATGAATCTTCCTATCCATGCTGCCTGTAGGAACATTTTTATTTTTTTTCCCAGTGCAGTCAATGAAAATTCACCAAAGTTCCCAGCTTTGCTATGTATGTTTGGCAAACTGTTTTGTGAAACTTGCAGTCTAAAACCCCAGAGAAGTGTGTGGTTTTGCCAGCATTTCTCTTAGGGACATCACAGATTTTTTTCCTGTTTCCAATCACAATCCTGCACAGATGTACTGACACCAGGAACTTTGAAAAGAATTAAGAACTGCAGCCCCAAGCCACAGGGGACACAAGGATGATAGCAGGATAACAAGAAAGATTAATGATGCCTCCCTGAAACAATACAACTCAAAATGAAATATAGATTAAAACAAAGTGGAAAATGAGTTTATTTCACTTGCACAGTGAATTGAAAGCTGCCATTTCAGCCAGGTACCCTGCACGCTGCCTTTATCTTTAGTTACTCTGTAATGGTTAAAACAATTTTTACCTGCATTCTCAGCACTTCAGTGAATGAAATTAATTAACCTACTATTTATTTACCGAAGTTTTACCATTCTATGTCACCAACAATTCTAAACAAAAGCTACTAAGAATTAGTTGCTTGAGGCAAAACAGTTATTTTCATGTCCAGAAGACTCTAGTCCAGAAGGCACAGAAGACCACAAGGACTAGTGAATGGGGGCAGCTGAGCAGTCATTCCACCTTTTATGCTACTGAAAAAAATTAAACAAAGCTACAGTGAAGGTTCCTTTAATACTGTCCTGGTTTCACTGGGATAGAATTGTAGAACCAATCTTCTAGTCAGGAAAGCTGAATTTCTGAGAAGACTGCAGCACCCCATTCAGTGCCAAAGCTGGTTTTCATTTACGGCCAGCTACGGTGTGCAGGTTTCCACAGCTATCAAGGTCTTTAATAGTTTTGACTTATTCAGGTGCTAGAATCAGAAGTGCAAGCCAGGGCAGCTTACCTAAGAAGTGTTTCATACCATAAATACCATGCTCACTAAAAATTGGAAGGTTTGCTGGCAACAGTCTCTTGTCCTCAATGGCCAACATCCCTGGAGGGTCTTGCCCTCCTCCTGTGCCCAAGTCCTGCTCTCCTGTTCATTGTGGCCATCACGCCTTCACTGGAGCAGTGGTGCTCTCAGTACTTGGCAGCCAGCATTAGCCGCTGGGAGCGCATGGCTCATGACCACTACATGGGCTGACTGTAACTTTGTGTACTTTATATGAATATTAGGGATTTTTTACTAGTACTTTATTAAATCTGTTCCCATTTCAACCCATGGATTTCCCTTCTCCCTTCTCGGGGGAGGGAGTTATTGGGTGCTAGGACATCTGACTAAACTAAGACAAACACAAATGTGCCTGAGGCAAATTTTTTATCCTTCTGGGTCACTGGTGACATTAGAAAAAGCATGTCTAAAAATGTCTCTGTTTTGAGAGAAGTTAAATTTGAAGTGTCAAACTCAGGATGCTGTGGCACATTAAACCGGGTTTCAGAGTCGACCACTACGTCTCAAGTTCAGTTTCTGAGGCCTTGCTGGAATTCAGTCATTTTGTGTCCTTTCACTGCTTAAAACCATGATGGAGATAATGCCAACAACTTTGACACACCTAAAGAGATTACAGCACTTAAGGCTCAGAAAGGGTAGGCAAGATGAAACCTGATCCAGGATTACCCTCCTATATTTCTGTGCATAAACTGCATCTAAGCTGTACTTGAAGCATGCAAAAGCTATTTTGCCATTTACCTTAAGTTCACAATCACATTCCCACAATTACTGAGAAAGCAAGTACTAATGCTGCTTTGAAAAAAGGTTACCCTATGCCAAGATATACACTGGCCAGACAGTTAGAAATGTGCCACCTCCAAGCATGTGTGACAAGCAGAGACAGAGAGCTTCCAAAATTACAGAGACAATTAAATCTGAAAGATGCAGCTTTCTACCATTCCACTTTGGGTAGCCTCCCTAGATGCCTGCTCTCAGCCCTGTGCCTCAGGAGTGCAGTTTCACCCCATCAGCAATACATGATGCAGCACATGCATTTCCGAGTGACTGTATGTGTGTACAGCCCCTCCCGTTCCACCTACTGCTGCATTTGGCATCCAGACAAAACAGAGGGTGTTGGCAGAAAAAGCTTCAGAGGAAGCCACAACCTCTCCAAAGAGCAGATAGCAGCCCTAAGAAACAAGTGCACAGGCCATGCACAGCAGCAAATACATGGTATAGAGCACACACACACCCAGCTGATGAAAACCACCTCCCACACAATTGCCAAAACCTTCCAAATCCTTCCCCTACTTGTTCTGTTTTCTTCAGGGAGCGCATCCTTCTTTTAGTAGACAAAAGGTCAAGCTAAAGCTCTACTTACATGTGATCACAAAGAAGTTTATGGTTAAGATCAATAGCTGAGTGCGTAAACCCCCCAAGTTTAATTGCAGAAAGAAAACTGTGAGCATCCTTTGCTCTCTCATGTAGTTGCACATTCATAAATTATCTTTAACCTACACAATGATGGCTATGACAGTTACACTTCATTTCAGGTATGTGCTCACAGCATTTGAAATGTCATGTAAATATATTATTGCTGTAGCTATGCTGGGCTTCCTGACCAAACTCTTTAGAACATGATGCATAGACTGAGAAGAAATCTCCCCCCCTCCTCCAGGGATGTATTAAATGTCTTGGGAACACACTGCTCCAAGCAATGGTTCTTTTTCATATACATATAGAAGAATAGGTCCCACAGTTTTCACCATCCTCTGGATTTGTTCCCAGAATTATTTCAGGAAATTTCTAGGCCTTTCTATACAAGTAAGCTTTTCTAAAACACTCTTTGGGAACAGACTCTGGAGGCAGACAGATCACATACACTGGAGCCCAGCAGGAAACAGACGATTAGCAAAGTCAGCATTTACACACTTGTACTTCCTCAGGACTTTTCTTTTCGGTAAAAAGTGGTGAAAAACTAACATCATCCGTTGTGATCTCCCAGTAGTCTCTTAATCACATCTGTAGCATCCAACTATATTTGCCTGATCTCTTCGTGCTGCTTACCCTCACAATGTTTCCTGCTACAATGCTCTGCCTCATATGATTAAAGAAATAGATTTCATGAGGCTTTCCTGTCAAATGTGAGCGCACCAAAAGGATTCTTTAACAAAAAACGTGTTGTCTTGCCCCTTATTGAAGGAACAGCCCTTACAGATGTAGTGAGGGAGCTATTCCAAAACATAAAGTGGGAAAAAAGAGACGAGTCAGAGATTAATCTGAAGGCCTAATAACTCCAGTTCCCTTGGCAACTCCACCATGTTTTGCTTGACATTACAAAAGCTAGATAGGCATGAACGATACTCTACTGGAGACAAATATGAAAGCATATTAAAACCCAGTACCATTTCAGTTTAATTTCCAAGGTCCTGCCCTCTGAATCAAGTTTTCTTCTCTCCCACATACAGCATTTATCAAAACTTTTAAATATTGAAAAGAATGAAACAAATCCACAGCAAAACAGGTCTTTGATTCCTAAATATTTCAAAAAGGCTGTTATAAGAAGAGATTTTAAAAAATATTCCACATGAACAAAATATCTATTTGACTTAACCTTATTCTGTCACTGCAGTAACGTCATATTTACATCTAACATAACTACATGGAAACATTTAATTGACCATAACTGCACTTGCAAGCATTCTCTCCCACTAGTATTTGAACGTTTATCTCCAAGTGTTCCAAGACAAACCACTGATGTATAGCTAAGCAACTTGGCAGGCACAAAAAGCAGTATTTCAACAATTCTTCAACTTACTGTTGTCTCAGCACAAAAAAGCTCATACTCACTTTAAGAAAAATATTACATCTCTAGGGTGTATAAAACAAATTACTTTTAATGCAGTAGTTTTGGCTCACATTAAAAGCATGCGCAGATAAATTTTTCCTCTTTTTGAAGGTAAAATGATCTTTGCCAAGACTTAGAGAAGTTCTGACACTCTTCAGCATTCTGTAAAAACACAGAGCCCCCGAAGTTATTTTTAAAGACAATGTAGATAGCATGTGAAACATCACACACCTAAAATTTAACCTTTACCTAATGGATTCTTTATTGCCATCTTTCAGGTGTAAGAAAGACACTTCAAGTTTCATTCTAAGTCCTTTTCTCAAACTATCATTATTTTCAGGATATAAATATCCAGTTTGATCTGATATTGGAAGCAAAGTGTCAATAAATACATGCATTTTTATACTGTTTTTCAAATGAATATTGCATAGAATGCTGCCACCTTTTGGCTATGATCTGGACTTAAAATGGAGACTTCTGTAAAACTTCTACAAATGTTTGATCTAAAATGACTATTCTAAAGACTTCAGTATGTCAACAAGCTAATGTTATGCTTATCATCAACATGTTGATGTAAGACTAAAACTCTTCACACTTAACTGCATAGTATTATCCTATTATTTCTTGATAATGAGCAAGCACTTTCACAAGGGCTTTTGTCTTTGGTAGAAAAGACGCAGGCGTAGCTTTGACATCAAGTTAATGGAATTACCACTTAATCACGACAACTCCTCTACTGCTCAGAGTAAAATAATCATGCTTTTGTGCAAGTCATACACTCAGCTTTATAAATATTGATTTACTGCTTCTCAGAAAGTTCTTACTGCTGAATTGAGTCTAATATTAAACATATCTGCATTTTCAGAGAAAAAAAATCAGTATTCAGTACCACTAAGGTTGGAAGAGACCTCTTAAACAACAGGTGAAGTCTTTCAGCAACCTCCAAATGAATGGCTCTGAAGTTTCTTACTGTGAACAAATGATGCCACTAGAAGAGGCAGTGCAAAGGAAAACAGGGCCAGGGATTTGGGGTTAATCCCTAGCAAGTGTTACAAGTCATTCCAGAGAAATTCTCCCAACCGTGAGACAATCAGTTTTCAATTTAATTCATTTATGCTGAATAAATTTTAAAAGAGGATTTGATCCATCTTTGGGGAAGAGTTTGCTGGATAAAGTTCAGGAAAACAAGTACTCCCTTTTTTTGTTTCAGTATGTTTTATGAATTGGAGAGACTGGCTACCAAACTGTGCAAATTATCACTTATCTAAGGGCTACTTTAAATCAGACCCTATAAATCTACAAGTTTACTATGAATTCAACTAGCTAAACTCTTCACACTGTCAGAAAATAACTAGTAGCTTGATGAAAAACACACACAACCCCCCATAAATTCCTCTAATTTAAAAGAAAAGTTCTTACCCAACCCCCTGTAAAAATGCTAATTCCACAGTTAACTGGAATATGATTTTCAATTGCATGCATTGAGTACCATCATCCTTTAAAGAAAGTGTTAAAAAGCAATAACCACAAATCATTTGCTGCTGTAAAGGCAGACTTCTTATACCAGCCTTTTTCCTAGTACTGCAAATACTTGTCAACTTTATTAAACTACATCAGAGTTAAGTAGGTGGATTCCCTAGACTGGGAGATTAATTTCCATCTACAAGTATAACTAATTGAAATACATACTGACAAGGACATTTTGGAACTGCAAGGTATCATTTGCATTTAGAGAAGCAAAAACAGGAGGATGCACAACTGATACACTTTTAGCCACCAATACACTAGCATCCTCTTTTAAACCAATCCTGTTTAAAATAACTGCATGTTTCCCAAGTATTGGCTATTGGAACAGGGAGTTTTTACCAACAGACCACCCTGACTTTCTGACTAAAACTGTACAGGCTTGGCTTGAAACTATTTATACCGAAAATTATTTCTTCATAATTAAGCAGGTACAAAACCTATTTCCCTTTAGACACTTTCTTCCCCATCTGTCCTATTCAAAGCTATTTTTACCAAAAATAAGCTGAAAAGAACCACTAGTAATATCTACCAAGTACTAGTATTTTGTAAACAGGATTTGGAGCAGGGTTTGACAAATTGCCTTCACTAACATTTACAAATTTGCCTGTAGGGATAAAATGACAAATGACTCTCACAATGGGGCTTGTTAGACTCCTGGACTATTGCTCTAATGCGGCCTTTCAGGAAATGCTATTTCAGATTACATCAGCACTGCCATTTTTCAGGGCCTAATAGCTCAGCTTGCAAAAAACAACCAACCAAAACAATACTCCCCAGAGATACATTTTCCCTGTGGGATGAAACTTAACACATAACATCAGAAATGCTTGCTTCAAACAACTTAAACATATCATAGTTTCATAACATTCAGGGAGTGGAAAGCTGGAACTCTTGGAGTATCTTGAGGTGATTTAGTGTAGTGGGGAGAATACCGTACTGCTGCAGGCACTAGTATTACCTGCTATGTTGATTCTCTGGTCCAAATCCTGTAGCTGTTTCTGACCCTCTAATATCCACTGAAATCAACTGATCTTTCCAATGCCTCCAACAGATTTGGATCAAGCTCCCTGAGGCTGTATCATGTCACAGGAGACCAGTCAGAGTGGCTGGAGAGCTGCCAAAAGGACAGGGACCTGGGGGTACTGATTGACAGCCACCTAAACATGAGCCAGCAGTGTGCCCAGGTGGCCAAGAGGGCCAATGGCATCCTGGCCTGCATTAGGAATAGTGTGGCCAGCAGGAGCAGGGAGGTCATTGTGCCCCTGTACTCTGCATTGGTTAGGCCGCACCTTGAGTCCTGTGTCCAGTTCTGGGACCCTCAGTTTAAGAAGGACATCAAGACACTTGAACATGTCCAGAGAAGGGCAACAAGGCTGGGGAGAGGCCTTGAGCACAGCCCTGTGAGGAGAGGCTGAGGGAGCTGGGATTGTTTAGCCTGGAGGAGGCTCAGGGGTGACCTCATTGCCCTCTACAACTACCTGCAAGGTGGTTGTGGCCAGGAGGCAGTTGGTCTCTTCTCCCAGGCAACCAGCACCAGAACAAGAGGACACAGTCTCAAGCTGCACCAGGGGAGGTTTAGACTCGAAGTGAGGAGAAAGTTCTTCACCAAACGAGTCGTTCACCATTGGAATGTGCTGCCCAGGGAGGTGGTGGAATCACCATCCCTGGAGGAGTTGAAGAGGAGATTGGACGTGGCACTTGGTGCCATGGTCTAGTCATGAGGTCTGTGGAGACAGGTTGGGCTCGATGATCCTCAAGGTCTCTTCCAACCTTAGTTATACTGTAATACAATCCTGAACATTTAAAAACGCCAGTCTTGTTGGGCATGGAAGGAATGATAATTGACATCTAAGACATCACATTCTGTGGACTGAAAATATTAATACAGATTGTGCAGCTCAACATTGTATGGTGTGTACAAGAGTGAGAAGATAAGTCAGCTTTCCCTCCTCCTTCCTTGCTGAGGCT
Source organism: Dryobates pubescens (assembly GCF_014839835.1). NCBI lineage: Eukaryota > Metazoa > Chordata > Aves > Piciformes > Picidae > Dryobates > Dryobates pubescens. The sequence goes on from NC_071625.1 coordinate 210,511, forward strand.
GTATTTCAAATGGGGATTCTGAGCCAGTTTGTAGAGGGAGAGGCAATCACAGTATCTTAAATCAGTAGCTAATCTCTCTATTGTGAAAGGGTTCTGAGAGAAGCCCAGGACCACAGAGGGAATGTGATCATTTGACAGGAGTGCCTGTAACATTCCTTCCACTGTTTGCCCCTAAAGCAGGCATGTTTATTACAGTGTCTGCTAAAACCCTTAAGTGGTGGACTCAGTAGATGGATGTTAATAGCAAGTTACTCAGTATCTTCAGATACTCCTTTAGTAATAATAATCTCTCCTCACTTCAGGCTTCTTCCCTTTTGTTATCTACTTCAACCTTCTTATAAAATCTTTCAAGATGCTCTTTAAATTCACTGAGAGTTCAAACTGTCCAGGCCATGCAGTACAACTGATTAACAGCAAGAGTAGAAAGAGCTGAAAAATGTGGAATACTTGGGTCTCAAAAACCTTAGCCCAGAGATGGTAAGAAATTTATAGAGGGTGTCTCAAGAAAACCAAAACACCCCAACAAATGAAAAACCCAGAAGAAACTCTCCCTGCTCACTACTGTCTATATGCTGCATGAGTGTAGGAGACTGCCTCCTACCTGCATGTGTTCTGCTTCAAAGGCACTGAGTTCATCCCACATTTTGTGAGGCAGCAGTCTCTCTACTCGTGCACCTTCCTGTCTCTTTGGAAGTACCTAGATTGCTCTGCAAGCTCTGTAGTGTCTCTTGGTTCCAGCTTCCCAAATACCCAGAGCCTCCCTGGATTTCCTGCCAAATCAAAATGTAAACCGCCTTCTGATATGGAAAAAAGATGACAGGTGTATGAGGAGTACAGAGCTCTTCATGAGCATAAAGAATGTTTCATTTTCTGTTCATGAGCGACCTGCTGTGTTTTTTTCTGCCTTACCTATCTGTAATACTTCAGCTTATGTCCTGTTATGTGACATGTCTTAGTTGCTGTTCCTCTTACCAACTTTTATCCCTATTTGGATCTGCTGTACCATCTCCCACATTGCACCCCACAAAAATTGTCCTTAGCTTATTTCTTTGAGCTGGCTTTACATAATTTATTATCTCCATATGATCTTCTAGTAATATTCTTACACAACTTTATCTCATGTATCAATCATCCACTCTACATATTGTCCCACAATTATCACAATGAATGTAGGCTACTGCAGCTGTGGGAGAACAATGCCTTCAAAGACAGCTCTTGAACAAAAGAAGAGAAATGAACATCTTCACCACAACCCCCACCACCGTGAGAAATTCTGCTTTCCACTGTCTTAGACTCATTACCAACTGGAGGCCCCTACAACAATTAAGTACTGCAAGAGACCAGACTGAGGTCAGCTCTCTTCCTCTTTCCTTGGTTCTGCCACCAATCTATTGTGCTAGCTCTGAGTAAGTCTTTATCAACTCCCTGCTTCAATTTTCCTCCTCAACAAATGCGCCTAAAATGTTATCCCTCCTGGAGAAGTTAATTTGAGATGAGTACAAGGAGCACTGTAAGACTGGAATGTTTTTCTTGTAGTTAGCATGGTGACTCAGTCCACTTCCCATGGACAAAGCCTGAGACCAGTGATGGTTTCTTTTTGCATTTCCAGGCATCTTTGATGCATTACCATTGTAGGGGAAAAAGAGTTTAAACACTAGCAGGCAGCTGATAACCAGGTCTGTACCTGTGTGAATGTTTGAACTCTCAAGAAGAATGCTGTTCCCTATTGTCAACCAGTACAGTCTGGCTACAAATTTTGATTAAAACAGGACTTAGTAGTTGCACATCCCAACTCCTCCAATTAACAGAGACATAACCCCCAATTAGGAGGCTGAACATGCATTGTGTTTCTCCACACAGACTACTTGAGAAAATGGTAGGCTAGGGGCCTCAGAGAAGGGTTCCCTGAAAAGACAACATGGCTTTGGACAGAAAAAAGGGGCCCGGGAAAAAAAGGTAGTGAAAATCCTAGCTGGAGGAAAGTCCTGGAGATCTCATGGTATGTGTGCAAGCAACTGCCAGGGGGTGCTCAGGGACCTTGGTCTACAACACCCAAAGCCAGTGAGAAGGAGCACACTACAATCCAACACAGCTTTGACGCCAGTTTCCAGACTAGCAGTGACCTCTCTGCTAGGCAAAGAACTCGAGACCTACAGAACACAAGTCTGGGAACAAGCGTGTACAAAATAATCTAGTATAGGTTAAAAGCTCTAATCTTGTTGCTTCTGGAATAACCCCAGGTACCCAGATGGACTGCAGGCTGTTGGTTACTCTGTCTTGCCCAGGAATATTACAAGCTGGAACTCTGCAGCCCATAACAGTTCCTTTGTTTCTAAAAAAACAAGGGCATCTAGCACTATTTGCAAGAATTCACCATCACCCTTTCCCAAGCTATTTGCTTCTGTGAAGCAGACAGGACTACGCTTGCCAGCCCTGGTCCTGCCCCATAACAGAATGGGGTGAGAGAACACATATGGATGGGGCTGTCAACTCTGACACCCCACCCTCCATGTTACTAGGGGCAGCCTGGACACTGATTAACAACGCAGTTAACAAAGCAGCAGAGTCATCAACAAACAATACTGAGAAATTACGAATTATTTCTTCAGTAAATGCAGGTAAATATGAAGCTCTCAGGAAACCATCTATTTAAAGAGAGTGCTCTTAGTTTCAATTGTAAGCTCTTCCTAAAATACCTGAAAACGATGTTAGACACTTTAAAGCAAACCCACCGAAACCCAGACTCTGTAAGAGGAACGAATGCCACAAAACTCGTGGCTACAGCCAGGTTTATATCAAATTCAGGTTGCATCAAATGATTGTTTGAAATAGCCTAAAGAGATAAATACCTGTACTGCCTTCAACCCAGACTTGCATGTACAATCATTCCATAAATGTTTGTTTTTTCATAACCAAATGTAAACTGATGCAAGTCAAGGACAGAGAAAGAATACACATTAAAAGCTGCTTGCTGTTCATCAGCATGTAGAGTTTTTTTCCAGATAGAAACTTAGGAAACAGTATTCACTACAAGCTGTTGTACATTGATTATGTTAGAACTTTTTCATATAAACCTATTAAGTTTCTCCAAATACTTCCTGAGGATGTAACATTTTAAAATCTTTCCCACTTTATTTCCTTTTTTAATTTTTTTTTTTAACAAATTGAAGGAGTAACAATGTCAAGTTACTTAACCTATGATTTATTGTACCCCTGAATGTATAATGCTGTTTCAAAAATTAAGTTTAGAACATGCTTATTTTGAAAAGCTTCATTTGCTTCTCTGTTCTCCAGCTCAAATATACTTGAACTCCAACTGTATTTTTTCAAATCTCTCTCCTGTGAGCAACTTGAGATTGGAAAACAAAGCTGGTTTCTTTCATGCTCATCCATCATCACCAATAACAAAGATTTGAGATTAAGTTATGCCATTCCTCACTGATTCCAGTGCTCTGGGATTAAAAGCTTTACTTACGATTTCCTTTGCCTTGTTCTGTATATTTAAAGTGTGCTATGTCATACTTACAGAGCCAAATTCATTTATTCCTAAGAAATCCAACTAAGCTCACTTGAATTATTTTGTAATTTTCAGACCTAGTTCTGCCTTTTAACAGGCCTTTCAAATTGCTCTTGAAAGCACAGCATTAGACAAGGTGGTAACACCAAAGATGAATTTGCTATTTTCAAATCAAATTATACTTTCTCCTACCTTGATACTTTGATGAACAAAAATCAAAATTGTACCACGAGGTGGAAAGAGACTACTGCTGCAGAAAAGGTTCCCCGCTCCATTCCTTTGATACATACAGCATTCTATAAATAAAGCAAATCAGCAGACTAAGAAAAGGCTCAAACCCACAAGTCATATGATTCTCCTTGCAATTATAATTTTAACCCAGTAACACAAGATATATCCTTTTAGAAGATGTTGGTCAGCAGGGATATCTACATGTGAAAGAAAATCAACTCTTATGCCTTTATTTTGACATATACCCTGTATTTGTTCCCTATGAGAAAGGGATGACTTTCCCCACAAGTGGAATGTACATATAAAACCCCCTTCCTTATGCAGTAATTACCTCCTTGCTTCCTGTGTTCTTCATTACCTTTGTAGAGGGGAGGGGGAAAGTTTTCCATTTACCTATTCTACAAAAACCTATGTTTGGCTGAAAACTTGAGAACATACTTTAGAACTGACTATAGCATGTTATGTAGTTATGTGATTCACTAAGAAAATGGTTTATCCCTCTGCTCGTGGAGGGAGGAGTCTCCTTGTGCCAAAGGCTTGAGCCATACTTAACGAGATGAGGCTTGACTTACAGGAACCAACTGCGACAATCATGCCCTCACAAAAAAAGGCAGAAAACTTACAAATTATAAAATTACCTTTTAATCTTTTCGTGTTCTGGTGAGCTAACACCATGGTGAAGTTGCTCTTTTCCTTACTCTGACCACATGAAATACCCAAGTTATCATCAACAGCAGCAAGGGAAGCAGGGGAACTGCTGCACTCCACAAAACATTCCACACTCATTTACATTTCACTACGTAAGTTATTATCCTTATTACATCACATCACACCCTCACCACCAAGAGTTCAGAACATGGTCAACATGGAGAAACACTTAGGAAGTGGTGCCAAAGCCAGCTCAGGCCTCCCTCCGGTTCCTTTCACTGTATGAAATCAAATCAAGCTGCTCACTGCACACGAAGCGATGGGGCTGGGCTCACACCTCAAAGACACTCTGCAATGCTTTTAGGAGAAATTCACTACTTTAGCAATAGGGGTTTGGTAAGCTGAGCCCACCTCGAAACAGAACTGTCTAGAAGCACTCACTAACGCACCATACTAGCGCCTTCCCCCAACCCGAGCCCTGCGCCGGTACCCGCGCAGCCAGCCGGGCGCTACAGCTCCTCAAGCGAAGGAGCGGCAACCAGCGCGGCCCCTGCCCCTGCCCGCGCATCGACAAAGCAGAAGACCTAAGCACCTCGCCGAAAGCCTATTCGCATCCCTCTGCCAGGCGCCCGGGACCAACCGTCCCACCCCCTTCCACCGCTACGAACACGTCACGGCCGCAGACGCCGGTGACAGCTCCACGCCTTCGGCCGGGCCGGGCCACGCAGGCGCACGGCTATAGAGCCGCGGCCGGCCGCCGCCTCCCGGCGCACCCCCGGCCCACCCCCGGCCCCGCCTCTCTCTCTTTCTCTCACGGCCCCAAGATGGCGGAGTACGACTTGACCACCAAGATCGCGCACTTCTTGGACCGCCACTTGGTCTTCCCGCTGCTGGAGTTCCTGTCCGTCAAAGAGGTACGTGGCCGTGCCGGAGGTGGGAGAGCCGGTTCCGGAGCTTGGGCAGTAGAGAATCGGCGAACAGGACCGCCGGCTGCTGGTGGCTCTCAGGGGCCGGGGCGCGGCGTGGCCGCCTCCTGCTTCGGGCGCTGCGCGGCCTGATCGCGGCCCGTCAGGAGCTCGCTTCCTGAAGGAGGAGCTTGGCGTTTCTGCGGCGCGTGGCGAGAGGGCGAGGAAGAGGCGTGCGGGTTTCTCGGCGGGGAGGGAAGACGAGCAGGGCTGTGGGCCAAGGGGAGGCCTGGGGCTGCCGCTTCTCCACTACTAGGCAGGGGAGACTCCTCGGATTTGGCGCAGTTTCTTTCCTTTCTTGGTATTCGGGGAAGGGAAAAGTTAAAGCTCTTCCTCCCCGTCATAGTCGCCGTTCGTTTTCTGCCCTCATTACCTCGCGGCCCTTGTCACTGGTTTTTCCCTTCAGCCGTGGAGTTGCAGGGCGGTGTGTGTGTTTGCATCAGTGTAGATAGTGTTGTTAGTCAACTTTAAACCGTTGTCATCACGAATTTGTATTTAAGCCAAAAGTGAGTGTTATTTTTTTAGTTTTAATCTTCAGCAACACGATGTCCAGAGCCAAATTAAACTTCTGAAGGTTCTGCGACATCCCTAAATGTGGTGTGATGAACTGTAGTTAAAGCCATCATGCAAATGAACTTCTGAAGTGTACACTGGTTGAGGCCCCTACCTACATCTTGAAGACATAATAGCAGTTTAGCACTCATGGATAAATTACGGGTTTAGAATTTTAAAAAACAGCTTTGCAGGTTTAGGCGAATACCATGTAATTACCCAAGCTAAGTTAAATTTGGTCCTGTGTTACAGACCTAACAACACGTTTTGAATGAATCATGCTACGATTAAATTATACTGGATCTGCAGTATCTTTTCTGAGATCCACTTTAAATTACTTGACTATCCTCTGTTTAGCCTGTATTCAGCAGAAAGTATTCACTACTTTGAAAGAAAAATCTGATCAAGGTTTCATTTTGTAACGTATCTGTAGTTCTTGGAAATTGACTTTTTTCCTCCGTGAGCTGTAATAGGAATTTATATTTGTCTTAGAAGATCAGCAATCTAAAAACTTCGCCTGTTTTTTAAGTAGTCATTGAAGTTTCTGCATTTGTAAGTAGCAGGAAGCTGCTGGTGTCTTGCCAGGACTGGAAATGTAGAGAGGCTGTAGAGTGAACATGCTAAATGACAACTGCAAGGTCTTGCAACGCTCTGACATTTGATGTTTAAAATTATTTCTTTAGACAAAACCCCCTAAATAAACTAAGCTGTAAAGATAATTACATAGTATGAATTGGAAGCTGTTTACTAGTCTTCATAGCAGTCTCTTGATTCCCATTTCAGATATACAATGAAAAAGAGCTACTCCAAGGAAAACTGGATCTCCTTAGTGACACGAACATGGTGGATTTTGCTATGGATGTGTACAAAAATCTGTATTCTGATGAAATTCCACATGGTAAGCTGCTCATTTAAAAGTGATAGTTGGCTTACAAGTTCTCTATCTAAAAATGATGATGGCTTACTGTTGTTTGACCTGTTTCTTACATTCAGCAGTATGAAATTAGCAGAGGTAAATGCACATTGAGTCAATTGTTCAGAGTGTTTGCTGGTACAGTTTTCTATTATAAGATCTTAAGTTTGAGATTTCTGATGTGTCATCTTCGTGTATCAACACTTACTGAATATATGTAGAGGGAGTTTGGTTTGATTTGTGGAATCAATAATTCCATTAGACTTTTACCCTGTTTTTTTATAAGCCCTCACTGTTGTAAGTCCTCAAAGCTAAATTCACTTGCACTGAACAATTTATAGCTGCTTTTATCTTGTCTTCTGTGAGATCAGCTTAAAATTACACAGCCAGGAGATGTCACAGGAGAACATTTTCATACTCTTAGTAAGTCGCCTGAATGTTTTCTTTCCTCTGTTTCCCCCTTTTCTTATAATTTCAAGATTCATCAGAAGTTGGAGGTAATTTCTCCTTATTGGAACACTCCCTATCAGGCAAGTCATTGTTAGGTTTAGGCTGGGTCGCTGTTGTGGTATTACCTACTTTGGACCTCCTTTACAGTTACCTATGTAGTAAAATCACAAAATAACTGTCTAATAGACTCACTGTGACATGGAGTGTCCTGGTGTGTGGCTCACAGCTTCCTCCACATTGTTCTCTCCTGGAATATGGTCTTGGTTACTCTGATCCCATATGTTTCTGCGTTATGGGGCCAGTCTTGGGGTGCTGCTGTATTTTCTTCAGAGTTCAAGTGTATAGGCTTTCCTGAATTTTATTCACGTGTTCATTTTATTGCACTGGTAGCACTTGGTGAGGAGCTTTGGGTCTGTGTGATAGAGCACTAAACCTGTTGGTTCTGTTTTCATTAAGGGTTTAATGTTTTATTAAAACATGTACAGTGTTCAAAACAATTTTGGTTATTGAGCTGCTTTAAATTGTTCCTGTCAAATTTCAGTTAAGTATTCTTAAAATAAACTTTCAGAACCTGGTCAGTTAGAGGAAAAATTACTATTACTGGTATCATAGTACTGTTTGCATTTCTCCAAGTTCACGTGGCATGTACAAACTGAGATGGTTTGTGGAAGCCTGAAGATACCTTGTCTGATACAGAGCTCTGCAGTTACACTTGCTCTTCAGTGGCTTGATAGAACTCCACAAAGGAGGAAAGGAGCCGAATCTCAGACACTTTAAGTTAATGATGTGTTAGATAGCTCTGGTTTTGTGACTTCACTGAGAGGACAAGTGAAGTAAGAATTGGGAAGATGTTCAAATGTGCTGCCAGCACTGTGCAGTTCCGGGTTGGTTTCTGTAAAAACGTAGCCTATTACATAAAAGTCCGTTTTGTTTGTGTCTTTTAGCTTTGCGGGAGAAGAGAACTACTGTCGTTGCACAGCTGAAGCAGCTTCAGGCTGAAACTGAACCTATAGTCAAGATGTTTGAGGACCCAGAGACTACAAGGCAAATGCAGTCCACTAGGTAATTGCTAATGAAAATTCTCAGCATGGTACCTCTTAGGTGGTGATGATAGCAGCACTCTGTAGCGACAGCGAAGACAGTGTTTAAGTAGTGGCTGTGATTAGGTAATTGGAATTGCTAGACGTAATTTATTCTGTCTGCTGTGCATAAGGCAACTCTGTTGTTCTTAATATTTGTGAAGCAGCTTGGGACATGGCAGACATCATTCAGTGCAGTCAAACCTCAGCTGAGGTTGGTTCTGTGGGAATTGGGGGATGTTGTTTGGTGTTTTTTTACAGTATAACTAAGGTTGGAAGAGACCCCAAGGATCATCGAGTCCAATTTCATTTTATATTTTTGGTGGGGGAATGTTTGAGATTTGTGAGAGGAAACATGGGCTGAAACAATTCAGATTGTCTTTACTAGTACACTGTCTACCCTCTTGCTTGTTTCCCCTTCACAGAGGCTGGATGTTAGGAAAAAGTTCTATACAGAAAGAGTGATTGCCCATTGGAACGGGCTGCCTGGGGAGGTGGTGGAGTCGCCATCACTGGAGGTTTTCAGGAGGAGACTTGATGGGGTGCTTGGTGCCGTGGGTTAGTTGTTTGGGTGGTGTTGGATTGGTTGATGGGTTGGACGCGATGATCTTGAAGGTCTCTTCCAACCTGGTTTATTCTATGTATTCTTTCTTAGTCAGGCCTGGTGGCTTCCTTTCAGCCTCATAGCACACATTGTTTTTAGGACTCCTTCCTCCCTTATCCTCTCCAAAACTTGCCAACTTGTTGATGTAAGATAGTGTTCCTAATAATCTTTTAAAGACTTACTCAGTTTCTTCTCACTTTGCATATGGGAGTGACTGAAGTAGAATGATTTTTTTTTTTTTGGTACATCTCATTGACAGGGCTTTAAACTAGATTTGAAGGGGGGAGGGTGGTAAGCTGGAGTCAGGGGTGAAACCAGAAGCCCAGCTGAAGTGCGTGTACACTAATGCATGCAGCATGGGTAACGAACAAGAGGAGCTGGGAGCCTTGTAACAGCAGGAAAGTTATGATGTAGTTGCCATCACAGAAACGTGGTGGCACCACATGACTGTGATGACAGTAATGACTCACATCACTGTAATTGATGGCTACAGGCTCTTCAGGAGAGACATGTGAGGGAGAAGGGGTGGAGGGGGTGGCCCTGTACATCAGGGAGGCGCTAGATGCCGTGGAACTAGAGATCAAGGGTGATCAGGTTGAGTGCGTGTGGGTTGAGAATTAGAGGGAAGACCAGCTTTGGAAATGTGATTGTGTGTGAATTAGTTATTAAAAAATAACAATACTGAGCTCTAAGTTTGCATTTTGTTGATGTTGTTTGTGGTAGAGGTATTCTGGCTAACCATTGTGTTCCAGTGCCAACAATGGGATAAATTTCCTTGAATTCAATTCTGCTTCAGTTGTTGCCATTTTTAGTCCTCTGTCTCCTGCTAAATTCAACCTGTTTGATTAGAGATGCTGTTGTGGAATTTGTATATGAGAGTGGGAAGAGCTCAAAGTAAGAATTGAACTTCCATACTGAAAAGCTAAGGATTCCATCAAATTCTAATGCACCCTCCCACCTCTGTTAACTTTAGTTATTGTTGCAGGTGACACTCTTTATTTAAAGCTGTAATAATTTTAAGATTTTGAGACTTCTTACGTAGTGACACTTCAGGGGTAGTTGGCTCTATATCTGCACAAGTGGATTTTGCACAAGTGGAGGGGCATATCACTTCAGCTTGACACTCTGGCTTTTACTTTGCGCAGATAAAGGTTGTGTTGTGTTGCGTAGTGTGTTTGCGTGGTGACAAATGTGTTTGTAAAAACAGTTCCTTTTACCTTTCTATTACAGGGACGGTCGGATGCTCTTTGACTATTTAGCTGAGAAGCATGGTGTAAGTGTTTTAATTCTTTCCTGTTTGAATACAGTTCTAAGTCTCTACCCAACCTCTATGGTGTAAGTGTTTTAATTCTTTCCTGTTTGAATATAGTTCTAAGTCTCTACCCAACCTCCATGGTGCAAGTGTTTTAATTCTTTCCTGTTTGAATATAGTTCTAAGTCTCTACCCAACCTCCCTCATAGCCAACAGCTTTGGCCAGCTATGCACTAGCATTTTGACCTGTCTCCTGTCAGTGTAGCTAATAGGCAGAATTTCTAACGTTAATGCATTTTATTAGACTGCCTTTGAACTTTTTGTTTTTATACAAACAAAGCTGGAGCTTAATGTTAGCTGCATCCTTGTTACTAAGATGTGCTTTCGTACAGAATTCCATCTTTTTGCCAGTGTTGGTATAATCTTTAATTCCGTGGCATGGATTAGGAGTTTAACTTTCTATTGTCTTTACCGTGTACAATGTCTTTTGAAGGAGCTAAAAATTTCAAAGACTACTTGGCTTGGAGGGGCATGTTTCTTGTTTTCCTGATAAAGAAGAGCTTTTGCCTTCTTTTTGGTTTGTCTTCCTTTTCAGTTTAGGCAGGAGTACCTAGATACCCTCTACAGGTATGCAAAATTCCAGTATGAATGTGGCAACTACTCAGGAGCTGCAGAATATCTCTACTTCTTTAGAGTTCTGGTAAGTTCTGGGTGTGTGTTTGGTTTGGGGCTTTGTGGTTTGTTCATTTTTCAAAGAAATACTTAGACAGAAAATTGTCTTTTACTGCTCCTTAAAATATAACACTTGTGAGTTTTTATGAGACAAGTACTGTGTACCAAAGAAAACTTGAAAGTAGTTGTTAATAATCATTGCCACTGACTGCTGTCCTGCAGTTCTGGTGCTTTCATATTTAATTCAGAACTATCATTTTAAATATGTAGGTCTTGTGGCAGCATTTAATGTAGGAATACTTCTTTCCTCACTGTAAAGGTATTGTGGAAAATATTTTTTTTTTTTTTAAGAAAAAGCCTCCCAAGGAGTTTTCCACAGCAAACTGAACACTTGTTCTTGTGCACAGATGTACTCAACAGGAGGGAAAAGCTTGAATGTAGTTGTAGTGGTCAACTGTAAGCTTCTCTGAACTCTCAGCTGCCTTCTCTTGAATTTTATGATGGATTTAAGAGTAGAAGTCATCTGCTTAGGAAGCAGCTTAAACGAGAATTTAGAACCAGATCTATTATCTCTGAAGCAGCTCTTCTTGTGTTGTTGTAATTTGTATCATTTGCTAATGATGGGAATGAATGTTGGGAATGAAGATACATTGTCTTGTAAGAGTCTCAACACAGGAGATTTATTGTTGGTGATCAGTGACTGTGCCATTTTACTAAGAAATGGAAACTGAAGGTAACTGCCTGACAATCCAGATATTATAGCTGCAACAGCTGCAGTGAGTAGCTGACTGCAGTTGTGATTCGGAGCCAGCACAGTGCATGTGAACCCCTCAACTCCAAGTACCTGTGAGATTAGCACCTTTGTCTGAAAGATTTCTAAACTCTGTAGCTCTGGTAGGTACGTGGACTGATTGCTGAAAACATGTGCTGGTTCATGTATGAGGCTTGTTTCTTGTTTAACTTCTAGTTGCACCTGAAAATACCCATAGCTTGCCCAAATTTCCTTACTGCTAGAGTAAATAACTCCTTTACCACAACTAAAGAAGCAAAGTTGGCAAATGTGTCTTCAATCAATTAAAAATGCTGTCAGCAAATAGCTTTCTCATTTTTTGAAGTAAATAATAATTTTAAGAAAAATACAAAGATCATGACTTTGCTTTCATTGAAAATAGGTTCCAGCAACGGACAGAAATGCTCTGAGTTCTCTGTGGGGAAAACTGGCATCTGAAATCCTGATGCAGAATTGGGATGCAGCCATGGAAGACCTCACAAGACTTAAGGAGACAATAGATAACAATGTAAGTAGAACCTGATTGTGTCAGTAAGGTGAGAGGTTAGAGGTGTTAGTGTTCAAGTTTTATTATTCATCAATTGCAGTCTTGTTTAGGAGTGGTTTACCACCTTTTCCTTAGATATTTTCATAAAAATAATGGGAGAGTTGAAAGGTGCTTGTGAAGAAATAGTCAAACTTTCATTTCAGATTCCTTGTTTGGAAGCATAGCTAAGAGCTTTTAAGGTATTTCCATTAAACTTGGCTTGAGAAGCCAAGTAGTGCCTTAGATTACATCTGAAGAGGGAATCTGAGAAATAAAATTGAGGATTAAAAAGGGAAGTCATGAATTATCCATGGAGAACTAAAATCTATGCTCTCACTATAACAATACAGATTTTTGTCGATTTAGAACACAATATTGCAAGTACATCTTGGTTAGGGCTTTCAGCAGGTTCATCTTTAACAGATGGCAGGTTGAAAAGCTGGAGGTAAAACTCAGCCTGAGAGTGGTAACAGCTAAAAGGAGTCAGTGGAAGATCACAAGTATATGAGCAATTGCAGTTCTCCATGCAGTAGTTTTCATGCAGGCTATCTGTGCAAATTTCTTTTGACTTACACCAATGTTATGTGTTTCTTTTAGTCTGTCAGCTCTCCACTGCAGTCTCTTCAGCAAAGAACATGGCTCATCCACTGGTCTTTGTTCGTGTTCTTTAATCATCCTAAAGGGAGAGACAATATCATTGACCTTTTCCTCTACCAGCCACAGTAAGCTGTGTTGTGCTATGTTGGGGTCTGTCAATCCAAATGAAGGGAGATGTTGACTATGCAAGCGTGTCAGAGGGTTTGAACCCAAAGCTAGAAGTTCCAGCCATACAGCATTTTGAATGGTTTTTTCCAAGCCGCTTTTCTCATTTTTGTGTATGGTCTGCTTTTCGTGATATATTGCCCTTCATGAGAAGTGAAGGAGGAAGAACTGTGGGTGTTTTTTCCATGCTTTAAGGGTGTAGGATAACAGGGTGTGCTTATGTTACCGACTCCTACCGTATGTTTTAGAGCTGTAGGGGGAAGTACTGTTCTATTTTGATTTTTACAAAAATGAATTTCAGAAGGGTTCTTGAGGAAAATGTGATCTCATACTGGTAATGTGTAGTGGACTTTCTTCTTTTGAACCTGTACTTCTCAGGAAAGTTGCAAGCTTGGATGCAAAGATACTTCTGTGGTTCTGGGTGCCCATGCAATCCCCTCTTGTGGAATCAGCCTATCTGACAGCTTAGGCCAGTGTTGACCTGAACTTAGCACATGGACTGCAAAAAAACCCCAACACTTTTGCAGTGCTAAGCCCCAGATATTTTCTCCCTAGCAGGCTGATGCCTCTTCCTGTTGCTTTCTTCCCTCCTCCCCATCCCAAAAGGCATAACCTTTTGGTTAACAAAAATAACTCACCCTTCTGTATTTGAATAAGTGGTCGGTCACAAGTCCTGGTATTGTATTGCATGAAAGGTGCATAGCCTATTTATCATGAATGGTTAGGATGCAAAATTGCATTATCTGGGCTTTATCTGTATGTTTGCTTTCTAGGTATCTTAATGCCATTCAAACAATGTGCCCACATATCCTCAGATATCTGACTACTGCAGTCATAACAAATAAGGATGTCAGAAAGCGCAGACAAGTGCTGAAAGATCTAGTCAAGGTTATTCAACAGGTAAAGGACTGAAATACCTCGTATTGGCTGTCCTTTGTTATTGAGACTTGTGATTTTCTTCTAATATGTGGTGGATTTAGGACTTCGTATGCATTTTGGTGCTCACTCTCCTTGCACTAATTTTTCACTGTGACGTAAAGTGCATGTCAGTTGATGGGAGGATGCCTTGTAGTTAAAGCTGAGTTCTTCCTGTGATGCTAGAATGAACTCAGTCATTTTGTGAATGGAAAGTAGCATTATTTGTGTTGGCTGTGTAAACTGAATGATCATTCAGTTTGAAGTACGGAGGCTTTGATGTTGGAGTGATCTTTGAAATCAGAATTTGGGAAGAATCTCTGTATCATATTTTAAGAAATTTGGTGGTTCGATACAGACCCATCTTAACCTCTAACATTTTCTAACCCAAAGACTGCAGCACTACATGCTGAAGGTGAAACGGCACTGCTGAAAAAAAAAGATCACATTTATTCAGCTATTGAAGAGAAGTTGGAAAGGGCAACTGTACTTTATTTAAGATTTGCATGTGAGCTTGCTCCCAGTGTTCAGTTTTGTGTGAGGAATAGAAGGAATGCTCAGGTTACCTCATGGCCTTGATTTTCTAATACTGTTCTTAATTTCTTTCGCAGGAGTCCTACACGTACAGGGACCCTATCACAGAGTTTGTGGAATGTTTGTACGTTAATTTTGATTTTGATGGTGCGCAGAAGAAGCTGAGAGAGTGTGAAACTGTAAGGTTTATAACATTTACAAGAGTCCTCTTCCTTTAACTTAAGATCTTGGCAGTAAGGGTATAGCTTTAAAATTGCATTTCAAGAAGTTCTAGAACAAGAAATGAACAGTAATCAGGCATTTGGCTGAGCTTCAGGTTTTCCATTAGTGTTTGAAAAGCAATTGAAGCAAAGATTGGATTTGTCTGCTGTAGTGAAAGATGGGTAGTGAAGAGTAACGTGAAATAACATTAGAGTTAAATATTCATTACTGCAAAAAGATTAGTTCATCTACTATGAATAGTTAAGGGTACTTAACACTTGGATTAACTGGTGTAGAAGTGGTAGTACCAGTATTTCTAATTACTGAACATTGGTGCTAGTACTTCAGCTCTGGTTTGTTTTTGCTTTCATCAGTATTGCCACCTAATCCTGATTAGGATCCTTGTTTTCACTGTGTGTGGCTTGGGGTCCTGCAATCTGAGCTTCACAGGCATGCTAGCACTGCTGAGCAGGCAGTTTACATGGTGAGGAGAGTGCTAATCAAACTGCAGGGAGAAGAGTCCTTCTGTGTCAGAGGGCTCTTAGAATAACAGCAGCAGACCTCTTTCTCTCGAGTCTGGCCTCAGTGATGATGTCAGCATGTGATTTTAATTCAGCAAGCTGCAGAGCGATGACAATTTCTGATAGGTTGTAGCTTTTTCTTTGAGTCATGGAGCATATTAAGAAAGGGGCTTAGGTGGACTGATCTTGCTTACTTGACTATCTACCACTAAAGCACTTCCCTGTTTGCACCTGTAGGTGCTTGTGAATGATTTCTTCCTGGTGGCGTGCCTCGAGGACTTCATAGAGAACGCTCGGCTCTTCATATTTGAGACCTTCTGCCGCATCCATCAGTGCATCAGCATTGGGTAAGAGCTGCAGCCTGACACCCTTCAGAGGGGTCACTCCTGGGCAGCTGCTTGACAGCACGAGTTTCAGCAGGAGAACAGTCATCAGATGACAATCCCTCCACTACAATTTAATGGGACAGCTGTCTTGCTCGTTTTATCGCACTGATGTGATACGCTTACATTAACGTGGAGGAGGTGCTTCTGGTTTATCTAGGCTGACTGTTTTGCTGCTTAATGCCTTGTCTAGTTGGTTCTTGATTGTCTCCAAAGGTGGAGGTTTCATGCTTTAATCAAAGGTAGGTCACTAAATCCTCAGTGCAGTGGCAATAGCTGTTTTGATTGTCATCTGGAGGAGGATTTATTTGAATCCTATTGATAGTGCTGAAATGTTTGAGAATTTCCCTAACATGCATACACCCTACCCCATGTTCTTTCAGTTTGAAATGTCTTTTAATTTTGGGTCAGGTTCTTAACATCAGAAAATCAAAGGTAGGAAAGCAATTTTTAGTGTTTTCGTATAGAAGTATCTGTTTTATTCTGCCTGAATGATTAATAATTCCTCCAAAATGTGCCTCTCTGATACTGTATATTCTCTTGTCTGCCTTAACTCTGTACAGTGGCTAATTGACCACAGATTAACAGTTCTAATGGAACAGTAGCAGCTGTGGTTGGAATTTATTTCCCCTTGCCTTGCCAAACTCTAGATACTTTGCTGCCTGTTTGTGTTATGTCACTGCAATGAGTTCAGTGTAAGTTCAGTATTGAAAGTTACTTTGGGGGTTGTTGTGTTGGGTTTTTTTTCTTCACCTCACTTCACACTAGTATCTTGACAAAAGTAGGATTTTCTATTATAGTTGGAAGATGTGTGAGAGATCAGGAATATACAGGAGATAGATGGGAGATGAGGTAATTGATATGTTTGCTTGATGTCAATAATCAAGAGGAAGACTACTCTTCAGGTGGAGAAAAGTATGTTTAAGCAAGGTTCTGTAAAATGGTGTGAAATCACCTCTTGTGTAACTCAGCATAGTCACATCTGTAGCCCTTACCTCACGTTTGTTACCTTAGTCTGAAAGCTGATGGAAGAATGAGCATTACACATGTTCTGTGTGAGCCAACTGCCAGCAGGAAGCAAAAGTAGTTGGTTGGAAACCTTCAGGAAATACCATCAGGAGAAATTATTCCTGGACAAGACTGCTTGTTGTACTAAGAATTTCCCTTTCTGTCCTACCCCACTATCCCTCCTTGAATCCATAGGCATAGTGTATCTGTTACATCTTCTATACCAAGCTGTCTTCTGGCTCTTGTTCCTGAACCTTTCAGAGTGCAGTTTATTGCTAAATGAGCTACTGAGAAACACATACCTGGACAAACTAGTCTGAGCTTTAGTGACTGCTGGCAGAGTTGAAGTAAGAATAAAGCAGTTCAGTAGTTCTCTGTGTAATGGTGGTTGCTGTTTCAGGTCGTGGTGAGAATACAACTGACAATTTTCTAAGGAATGTTTATGTAAGCAAGGATTAAGAGGAAAGTATAAAAACTGTCAAGATTTAAGTACAAGATTATATGGTTCAGAATAACTGAGTGTTTACTTTCAGGACTTAAAATGTGCCAGTGTAGAGTCGTGGGGGTGGGAGATGTGTAGGAGTGCATAAGCTTTACAACTGATGAGTTGAAAAAATGCTTCCCAGATACATGCATTTATTGAGTGCAGGTCTTGGACTGCACCACACTTTGTGTTGATTTATTTTGCATTCCATAGTCTCTAGTTGTGTTTGTCAGCATCAGGGGCCTTCTGTTTCACCTTTACATTCTGCTTCCTTTTAGCATGCTGGCAGATAAACTAAATATGACTCCTGAAGAAGCAGAAAGATGGATTGTCAATCTAATTCGAAATGCACGATTAGATGCCAAGCTGGATTCAAAGCTGGTAAGACTATAGATGGATCCAAGTGAACTGGTTGCATTTTTCATTAAAATTTCTTCTACCTTGTTTAGGAACAGTGAATTCTATTTCTGCTGGGTTTGGGTTTGTGTGGGTTATTTGTTTTTTTTCTTTGCCCATAAAGTGTAGCAGACGTAGTTTATTCTTTTTTAATCTTCTGTGAAGATGATTTGTGAAAGCCCTGAAGGCAGGTGTTCAATTAGAGGCATATGCATTTTGAGAGACTGTTATATTTGTTGTGTTTCGTCTGTTTCAGGGCCATGTAGTCATGGGCAACAATGCAGTCTCACCTTACCAGCAAGTGATTGAGAAGACCAAAAGCCTGTCTTTTCGTAGTCAAATGTTGGCTATGAACATCGAGAAGAAATTGAATCAGAGCGGTAGATCTGAGGTTGGTATAGGTTACATTTCTCAGAATTCCTGGTACCTCTGTGAGGAGATATGTTTAAGTATAATTCTTAACCTGTCCTTAATTCATCAGATGTGCCTACTTCTAGTTCTGGCACTACATGTTAAATTGAAAAGGTTTATTTTCTTGGAGCGAGCAACATTTGATTCTCTGCCTCCTTTAAATGGTCTTCACTGCCTGAAGAGGGCTGGCTTTCAAGGGTGGCATTTGTAAAAGTAATTGTATTCCCTTTTTCAAGTGAGTTGTACTTAAAGTATCTGTGGGTGTATATAGATACAGTAGTGACAGAAGAAGGAATGATGCTTATGACTGGAACATGAAGGAGGAGTTGTTCAAAATCCTAACTGCTAGACCCATTTCATGACATAAAGGAGAATATAATTCAGAGATTAGAGTAGAACCAGTGAAACTAAGGAAATGGACAAGATGACATGGGTTTGCCTTTGACCACTTTTCAATCTGAAAAGCTTTGTGATGGAGTCAACAGTGTAAGGTGGATGACTCTGAGGTCCACTAAGGGCCCAGCCATATATACTTAGAACTTAAGCTTTCTCACTGTTTGGCCACTGGTAGATTAGTTTATTCTATTAAAGGAAGGGTACATGAAACATAAAATGATTGTATTTTCTTTTTTAAATGTAGCTGCCAAATTATTTTTATATTTACTTTGGAGTCTTTTAGAACGTTTCAGAATAGAATAGAATAGAATAGAATAGAATATACCAGGTTGGAAGAGACCTTTAAGATCATCGCGTCCAACCTATCATCCAACCCACCTAATCAACTAGCTTGGACTCAGGTTGTACAACTTAATGTCTTTCTGCAATATCAACACTTGCTTTAAACTTAGAATATCATTCACTAATTAACAATATTCCCATCTTTAAGCCATATGTCAGTATTTTAAATTGTTTAATATTTTTTCAAACTCAGTAACCAACTGATAATTAAGTAACTTATTTTTTACTGATCCTTATTTATTTATTGTTTAGGCACCTAACTGGGCTACTCAAGACTCGGGCTTCTACTGAAATACTTCTGCAGAGGGGGAAGAAAAAAATCAGTCTTCATTTGACTGAAAAAGAACATAAATATGTAACTTCTTTTGAGAAAAGATAATTGTGTTCCATCTAGCAGCATTTGAATAAAATTGGCTAATTAACAGTCTGTGCATCTCTGTAACTTAAATAATGAGTTAATTATGCTGTATTGGGGGATTTTCAGCATAATGGTGTTCTGAAGTATTTTAGGATCAGTTTGCAAAATCTAAAATGTAAATTCTGTAAGATTTGTTTGTACCAAGTGATGCTTTTGCTCTCAGAGCTGTCTGAATTTGGAAGCAGGCAGTTACTGCAAACATCACACACAAGCCTGAAAGAGGGTGGTACAAACTAATGGCTTCCCACTGAACATTTTGCCAAACTGAAAATACTTTCCTACACTTTCATGTTTTTGCTTCTTAGCCACAGAATAAGCTTGGCAGAGTAGAGCCATGTGCAACCTTGTATGAAACCTGACATAATCTACATGCGGTATAACTTGTGTGGATTTGTGTGGTTATGATTTAGGATTTTTCCTGGTCTAAACCTCATTTCTAATCTTGCTTTTGTTTTAGAGGGGAAAAAAGACTTTCCAAAAGTGTGATGAATGAGTTGGGTATGGTTTAAATCTTTTATTTTGAAATCTGAAGTAAGGTTCATGATGCAAACCTGAAGCCCCAAAACCCTGTATTGTTCAACTGTTGTAATATTAAGGGGTTGAAGTTTCTAGATATTTTTTTTTCAGCTGGTGTTTTGCTCTTTGCTGGGTTTCCTTGGAACTTCGCACTGCACTGCAAGATGAATCATGGCACCTGTAAGCCAGCAACTTCAGGATCCCCGTTAGGACTCTGAAGTGTAGTGACTCACCAGTGAGGGGAATGTGAATGTTGGGAACGAGACCCTGTCTCTACATACAGTTTTGCATCTGAAGTTGAGTGGAACGTTAACTTTCGCCTCATTCCATCCTTGTACCTTTTTCCCCTGTTTGCTCTGAAAGTTCTGGAACTCATCTACATGTGGAAATTTGTTTTAACTCTCTGACCTTCCTGCTTACTGTCCAATTACATGTTGGCTGGGAAACACAGAAACTGATTTGTCCACAAAGATGGCAGATGTCTGTCTTCTGAAGTGATTTAGGCAGGCTTTTACATTTACTCTGCCATGTCTAATATACTGTGTACTGTACCAAACTAGAGGGGAAGCAGTCCATGTGCTGCCAGACAGGGTTGCAGTTCCCCTGAACTGCAGGCTGGAGGAATTGGCCCATGGGAGTATCTTGAAGTTCAGCAAAGCCAAGTGTCATGTCCTGCAGCTGGTCTGGAATAAGCTCATGTAGCAGTGCAGGTGGGGGTAATGAGCTAAATGGAAAGCAATGTTCCAGAAAAGGACTTGGGTGATATGGTGGACAGCAGGATGAACACAAGTCAGCAAATGCCTTTGTGGAAAGAGGCAGGCCTGTAGCAGAAACAGTGTCTTGCCTGGGCTTTATTAGCAAAGAGCAGAACCATCTGGTTTAGGGAAATTACTTTGCTCCTTGTGAGAACACTACTGAAGTACTGTGACCAGCTTCCTAATACAAGGCAGTTGCTGATCCTGTGTTGCAAGTCTGCTGGAGGGATACCAAAAGGATGAGAAGACAAGAGCATAAAAGGAGAACTGAGCAATGTCTTCAGACTCTGCAGTGCGAGGATCAACAGCAAGACTGATCTGGAGGGTGCTTGGGGACAGCACGAGTGGCAGTGGATACAAATGAGGACATGCCCATTGGATTTGTGGGAGAGTAAAAAATATTGTTTGCAATTTTTTTTACCATGAAGATGATCAAGCACTGGAACTAATCACTCAAAGAGGTTATAGGATCTTTGCCCTTGGAGATGCTCAAGTATCAGACCATTCTGATAGACTAAGACCTGCTTTGAGTGGGGAGTTGGACTCCACGATCTCCAGAAGTTCTTTCCAGTCTAAATTAATTTATGGTTTAATGTATTATTAGCATGCATACTAATAACTTACTTAAAAGCATTTTAATATAGCAGAGGAATGGAAGTAGTTTCCAGCAGATGATGTGATTTAACTTCTCATCATGCTCACAGTTGTAAAACCTGGGGACGGGAGAGGAAGAGGCAAAAATGTGACTAATAGGTGTGTGAGAAGTGCGAGAAGTGATCTACCCTTACATGGAGGATTATAGGAGGGTAATTAGAACTGGAGTGTGTGGAGGGTGCGGAAGTAATTGATCACTATTTCACTAAACTTCTTTCTCTTTCCTGGAAAGCATTGAGGTTTGGTTACTAGCACATTCAGCAGCCACTGTGATTCTGCAAGCAGCTTCTTTTACGCTTTCTCCTGTCTATGCTCCGTGGCCGGTTCTTTTTGTCATGCAGCACTCCTTGTGTCCAAACCTGTTGTGCTGCACAACTGTTAGTGCCTCTAATGAGCCGGCCTGACTGTAATCAATGTTGTTTAGTGTGCTTAATTATGTCTTTTGTCTTAAGACTTTCAAAACAGTCTTGCAGGCCTAGCAGCTGAACTTTAGGAAGTGGTGGCTATAAGCAGTGAAATGTAGGTTGTGTACAGGTACAACACAGTGTGGGCTGTGTACACCAATGCAAAAAGCTGTTCTACAGCACAGGGATTCACTTTGTGCAGGATT
This sequence comes from Dryobates pubescens, assembly GCF_014839835.1. Classification (NCBI taxonomy): domain Eukaryota; kingdom Metazoa; phylum Chordata; class Aves; order Piciformes; family Picidae; genus Dryobates; species Dryobates pubescens. The sequence continues at coordinate 232,016 of NC_071625.1, forward strand.
GGTCCCTGCCACGGAGAGCATGCAGAGTCATCATTGGAGTTGAAATTACCAAGCTGCCTTTGTAGAGCAGAGGTTCTTAGGCATGCTTCTTTATGTCAAGTTTCTTACTGTTTCTCTTATTTTCTGAAGAGACTAAACTGGAAACTGTATCACAGAAGGCAGGGGTTAGAAGGGACCTCTGGAGATAATCTAGTCCAGTTTCAACTCTGGATTCATTCTATTTCATTACAGCCCCAAAACACTCAATTTAGAACAATCCAGATTGTGTAATAGCCATGTTCCCTGTTTGATAACACAATCACAAAAGTGCTGTTGTGTAATAATTAAAGAATTTTAAAATTAGATAAATTGGAAATTTTTTTTGTAAGCAGCAGGGAAGTGGCCCACATGCAGCTTTCCTTTTGACAGGAAAAATCTACTTAAGTGTTTTAAAATCATCTTGAGTTCAAAATGAGAATTTGTGTCCCTTTCCAGACGTTTGCTAGTTGCTTCACTCAAATTAGAACTCAATTCAGAGCAAACTCTGTTCAGTGACATTATCTCAGGTACCTGCAACTATACTGCAAGTAGTGTTTCAAATGTCCTGAAATTCTACTTTCAGATGAAAGGGGTTTTCAACACGTTGTTTGTATCACTGCTCTGTCACCTGACATCATCTCTGCCTAGGAGAAGTTGTGAAAAAAATCCATGTTGCTCATTAAAAAGCAAAGCATCAAGGTGGCTTTATGGTTGGACAGGGGTGCACGTGTTCTGTAGGCCATCTGCTGTCACATAGCTGTGGTAATGTTGCTAAAACGATTACATTGCATAGGACTGATTAGTATGGGTGAAAGGGAAATGCCGCATTCAGTGTGGTGGCTACCTGTAGGCTTTGAAGGGCCTGGTTCCAGGTGCCTCATGAGAGAGATCTTCTATGCTTTCAGCAATGCAGTAAGAATTCTGCCCACTAATGTTTTCTGTGTGTGCCAGCACTGCCATTCAGAGAGGAAGGCTTTGCTGAGCCCTCTCCTGGGGATGCACACGGCAGTGCTGTAGCAGTGCTCTGCCCTGACGTGCTGCACAGCTTTTCTCTGTGGCTAAACATGTGCTCAGCAGAGCCTGGCACCATAGATACTGACAGCACACTGTCCTCGGGGTGAATTCAGGAGGGTTCATAGAACAACTGAGTTAGGACTTAATTGTACAGGGAGGAGAGAGCGTAAGAGGGAAGGCAAAGCATGTTCTGAGCCAAAGCATGAAGCTGACCAGAACATGAGTTTGCAATGGGTTGGTAGACGTTACTTCTTTTGAGCATGGCAGTTTCAAATTCTGTCACAACTTTCCATTGTCTAAGCTTTCCCAGTCTCATTAGCAGCAATATTTTATAAGCACCCAAGAATAGTTGTTCTTTTAAATTTACACAGAGATAAGATCCACTTTGTGCTGCTTGTTTTGACTGCTAAAAGAATCCCTTGGAAAAGGGAGAGGAACATCATTTGAAGACTTCCTTTTTTTCTGAGGCAGGGAAGAAAGGTGGAACATGGGGAAATTCTGTATGTCCCCTGCTGCAGGGGCTCTGAACAAAGTTGGTTCATTTTTTTCAGGAAATCTGTTGAGCAGTTACAATATTGTCAAGTTTTTCCAGTTCTGTAGAAAATAAAGGCTAGGTTTTAAGCAAGTGTAACTTGCAAAGGTATAATGCTTTGGAGACTACAATGTTTAGATTTTGATCTCATTTACAGAAGATGATTTGTCACGTCTGCAGTTTTGTAAATAAATATTTTAATAGTTTCACTAAGTGTCTGCTCAGTTCCTGTTGTGGAAATGTCATCAGAAATTAAGCCTTCACAAGCCACTCAAGAGGTTTTAATTAGTAGGGTAATGGCAAGGGAGTTATGCTGCTTCTGGTAATGGGCTCCTTTTGCAGCACGTGCAGGTGGAGGAATGGTGTGAGGAGTACATAATCTAAGCTGATAATTAATTATGTAACCTTTAATATTCAAGAGAAAAGCAGAATCGGGTGCCTGTGAGCTGAACAAAATCCCACCAGCTGCTTGGAAAGGCAAGCATATTTTCTCCAAGTCTCTGGGTTTTATGGCCTCAGGCTCTGCTGTGCCAACAAAAAGCACTGGCTGCTGGAATTACCATGAATGAGAACCAGGGAGAGGCGAGTGAAGCTCTGCAGAAAGCACAGAGCAAGGCGTTGCTGAAATGTGGACTTGCCTTTCCTTCATCCTTCTGTAGCTGTCAGAAGGTTTGTTGCGTGTACTGCCTCAGTGTATAAACAACTTGGCAACAAGTAGAGTGTACTGGCTCACAGCAAAATCATGTGGCAGCTTCCCCAGTCAGTGGGTAACAGCATGGTGTGGTGGTTAGCAGTGAGAATAGAGTGGCAGAAAACTGCACAGGAGTTGCATGTGAGCAGAGTTGTGAAGCTCGCTCATTACCAGGGCTGAGCTGCTAGGCTGTAAAGTAACTTCCTTCTTGTCTTGTGTACTGATTAAATCAACTGTAATTGAAATGCATGCTAATGCACAATGGCAGGCTGCTCTTTGTAGGAGAAAGAGCAATGCTTTACCAAGAGCAAAGCCATCACTGAATTCTATCTCTCCAGCGACAGTCACAGTAAATTGTTCAAGCTAAGGTTTCTGAGCAAGCTGGGGCTAGGGAGTGAACTCCACCTAGATGTCCCCCTTGTCTCCACACATCTTCAGGAAAAAAGTGGTGTGTTTCTTCTTCAGTGCATCTGCAGGGATAGGAGGGCATTCTGAATCCAGGCTGTGTGCAACCCCTATGTCCTCATGTGGAAGAGAGGCTGTGTAGTAGCCACAGAACTAGCACAGCCAGGGGCTGCAAGCTGTAACTACAGGAGTGTTGAAGGGCTGGGAATGTGCAGATGGTATTCCTCTAATAATGATCCTGGGCAGGGTGTGTGGAAGTATCTAGGGCAACAATCTTTTTATACTTTTGTTGGGAACACTTCCTTGTCCCTTAGTGATTGGAGGTTATGGTATTTGAGAAGAAACTGCTGTGTCAAAGAGCTTTATTGACTATGCAGAGGAGCAAAGCTTGTGATTGAATGATGAGGCTGGTTGTGGAAAGACTGACATCCTACACCTGACTTGGACACATCTTGTTTAGTCTGACCCTTAAGAACAAACAAAAACCAGCATGCAAGCTTTGTGTCTGCACTTGGGAACTAGGAGTGAAATTATATTTGTGTAGTATTGGGAGGTTTCATTATCTCAGTATGTTTTCATATCCTTCTGCAGCAGGGGCCACCGAAATGCAATGTGTTATTTAATAATAATAATTGTTTAGATGATATTTAATTGTGGGGGCAGCCTGTTTCTACTGATTTGAGAAGCATTTTTCCTTCCATAATGCCAGATTGATATATTTTTGAGGAGGCAAAAAGGTAATGACTTTTAGACAGCAAGAGTTAATCCTATGTAAAACTCTAGTTCATCCTCCTCGCTTACCTGAGTCAGTTTCCAAATCTTTGAAAACATTTATTGGAAATCATCAGCACAAAAAAGATAGTCCAATACCCTGTATGATTTGAGTGTAAGGCAAGTGTTCCCAAGAATGGGAAATGCCAGAGAATTTCAGTGGGCCTCTAGGAGGTTCAAATTAGGAGAAATAAGGACACTCTTCTGTTTTCCCTTTCGGCATGGTTAGATGCTATCAGTGTTTGCAAAGAATATACAGTTTCAGCTAAAATTAGTTGTGCAGCTTAGAGGTACTAATGATTTGCAGCACCCTGCCCCCAAGTAAGCAGAATTTGTGAGAGGCCAAACATTTGGGATTATCAAGTTGTTACTGGTATGCCCAACTGTAGATTGAGGAACCTATTTCAGACAACCACCTCAACCACCCGGCTACAGTTTGTGAACTATCCTAGGAGCCTGTTGGATGCTTTGCTTTTAGTGGTGTAGTGAAGGAATACCCCTTGATGTGAAATGAGCTTTCCCCTTTGACTTCTCCCAATCCCCCCCACCCCCTCTCCCCAAACCTATCCAACTGCCTCTTGTTATATAATTTGTCTGTCAATTCTGTGGAAGAGGAGAAAGAGGCAAGCTTGTGTTACTTGGAGGGCTTTGATGCCAGTTGAGAATGAAAAGCAATGCATGCTGCCAGTACAGCAATTGCTTGCAGGCTTACTGAATTTCATTCTTTGCTCATATTCACCACCAAAACCAGCTCAGAAAAAAGGAAAATCCCCCAAAAGGCTTGTCAGGAGTCAGCAGGACTGAAAACTGACAGTACTCTGAAAAACTTTTCCCAAGCTACAACATTATATACGAAACATTATGAATGGGCTGTCCTGTCTGTGCTTTACTGGTGTCTGAAGCTGGTGGGGCTGTTGAGCACAAGGCCAAAGGGAGCCACCAGAAGGTGTGCCATGTGTTAGTATAAGCCTGCATTTTCCAGTACCCTACTGCCTTCTCTTTACCTTTGCTTGCTCTACAGGTTCAGAGCTGGTCCACGGAGAAGGCCAGCACAGCCCTCCTCTCTTTTACCCTTTCTGTGTGCTAACTCTACACTTGTTGGAAAAGCAAATGAGGATATAGAAGGACATCTGTCAGCTGGCAGTCAGCTGGCAGCTCCAACTCTAATGGTAATGCTCCAGAAGACTGTTCGAAAGGGGTGTCCAAAGAAACAGGATGTAGCCAGTGGAGGAGAAGCCTCTGGCGAGAGCAACATAAGATATCTGACAAAAAAGAGAGAGAAAAGAAGCTGTCAGATAAGAAGAATCCAAAAGTACCAGGCAAAGATAGGGGGGGAGATAGAGCAAAATAAAAATTCTTGATGGCCAGGAACATGGGGGAGAATGCTAAGTCTGTATCAATGTATGAGGCTCCTGTGCCAGTGACACTGGGTGAAATGCAATTTCTAAGCATCTGTTGGCTGCAGTAAACGTCAATAACAGATACAAGAGCTGGACAAAGTGTGATGGGAAAAGAAAGAGGGTAGAACAGGCCCTGGTGTTTGTCTCTTAATTTTATCTGTTTTCTGTGTGTTGGCTCATTAGGAATCTTGCTTGCCTGCCAAGAGAGAAACCATTTTGGTTTTGCATAGTTGCAGCCATATGGGGGAAAAGAGATACAGTGTCCCCTCTGAAAATTTTTTGTTTTCTCTCTAATGTAAGATAAGATATTTTGGGTGCACCATGCTGTTTGCATGGAAATATTACAGCTGAGGAGTTAAATGGCAGAAACGGAAAGGGAATAATAAGCTTGAGGAAAGTTAGTCTGGTTGGCAGCTTATTGGAGGTTTTGGTTAGTAATTATAACAATCCAAAGGCTTCTAGTACCACAAACGTCTTTCTTTTCTTTTTGGTTTATTTGTGATGAGAGAAGAATGACAGAAAAGGTCCAGTTTTAAATTTCCAGCATTCTTTTTTTTTTCTCTTGTGTTTGGAACAGTGATTTATTAAGTGACACCAAAGCAGGCTTGCCACTGGGATAACAGCACACTGCAGCTCTCACTGCCCATCGGACAAAGCCTCCAAGCTGTAATTTGCATAGGAGCTCTTACACAAAGCACCACAAATAAATAACATCATGTGAGGATGGCCAAGAACAAGAAGTTGACGTGGTCCAAACCTTCCAGAGCTAGAGAAGAGGTCTGGCTGAATGATCCTTCATTTCAACAAGGGAGAGAATATTTCTCATACTGGGGAAGCCTGCCAGGAACAGTAAGAATCAGTTTGTTATTGCTAGATTGATCTGAAATGAGGATAAAAAATTGCAGAGCATAGTTGTTCCACACACTATAGGTGGCTTGTGTGTCTTGATGCTTCAAACGGCCTGGGATATGGAACTAGAGCTTCCAACCCCAGACCTGCTTCCAGGATCCTTCCACAAGCCCCTCTTCAGAGATGTTTGTCAAAATGGCCAGAGGAGAAGGTACAAAGTTCACTGCAGAATTTGAACCTTAAGCCTATTTCTTACATCCACCTGAGCCGCCCATTAAAAAATGTAGCAAGTAGCTGTGTGTGAGCAGGGCTTGGACAGCCTAAAGCATTTGCAGAGCTAAGGATGTAGTCCACAAAATAGAGGTGTGACCATCGCATGTGAGGGTGTGCCCGTGCCAGCCTGCAGTCACCTGATAGAGATCCCAGTAGTAACGGGGACACTGCGCTGCAGGACTTGGTGCAGATGGAGAAGCTCAGGAAGGTCTCTCTGTCCTCCACAGATACACTCCACAGTGGAACCAAAACTACTGGTGCTGCTCTGCTACCTGCAGTCTCTCTTGGAGCACAAGTTTGATGGGTGTTAAAAAATCCTGCAAACTAGAGCAATGTTAGGGTTGCCCTGCAAATAACAAAAAGCTGTGGCTGCTGCAGCGAATACTGTTCTGGCTACAGTGTCCGCTCTCCAACTTGTCTGGCTTTCACATGAACAGCAATAGCTAACTATACTTTGACATCTGACATTGTCTGTGAGAGATCTCCTGCAGCATTAACTCAGATCCTCTAGGCTTGATGGTGTTTCCTTCATTCTGAGTTTTAATTTTCAACCATAACTCTATTGACAGAGAAAGAAAGCAGGAAGAGAGGTGTTAGTTTACACAGCCGGGGAATCTCTGATAACTGTTGAGCTCTTTGTCACCAGTGGTGTCCCTGTGTGACCCCACAGGATGAATTACTGCTAGAAGATCCTTTCAGGTGTCTACATTAAACAAGTAAACCTGGGATGCCTTCCACAGCTGCAGTGTGACTCTTGGGACTCTTGAGTTTCTCACATGGCTAAATTTCAAATTTGGTGCATGCAGGCTGAGCTTTGCAAGAGCTGACACTGTGTTCCTTCATCCTGCATGGGGGCACTCCCTGAATGTACCCATGAGCTCTGACCTAGCAGGAGAACAGGGTGAAGAGGGATCTGCCTGCTGTACAGCCTGGGCACAGGCCTGAGACACTCAGCACCAGGGGTAGGTCCCACTTTGTCCTGACTCAGAACATGTCACTTCTCAAGCAAGAACCAGCTGGCTTTTCCTCTTTCTGTTTTCACACTTCCTAAGTGACTTTTGGAGCAAGTCTGCTTAAGTTTGAGAGTCATTCCCTTCCAATCTGTCCAAGTGTTTTATTCAAAGCAAACTAGCCAACCTTAAGATAAAGAAACACACCATTGAGAAGCCAGTAACCCAAACACAAATACTTTCTACACCTGGTTTACAAAACAGTGCAGTTTATGGAAAGGTTTTGGTTTAACCAAAACTCTCCGGCAGTGTAAACAGAGTGACAGAGTGGATTTATTTTCATTGAGGTATCAGCTAGTGATATCTGAGACATATGAGATAGCTGCAAGGGGAATCATTCTTAGCATAGCTATGCTAATTGCTAAATTCAAGTGGTTGGCTCAAAGGGTGGCTTTCTTCTACTATTGGTTTGAACAATTTACAGAGTTTTCTCACATGGCCACAGCCTCACACTGGGCATCTATGACACAGTTGGGGGGTTCAAGACTTTGGTTTTTTAAACTAAAAATATTACATTCTTTCCATTAACTACTCTGGCATGGGTTTTAGCTGTTAAGGTACTGTTTAGATGAAAACTCTGCTTCCAGAGTATCTTCACAGAAGACTGGAAAAAGCAAATCAGAAAACTGAATTAACTTCTCGGTCAGTATTCTGTGTGTTACAGTGTCAAATGCAAAACCAGTTGCAGTCAATTTGGGATTTAATTAAACTCAGTGCAGCTACCTCAGCAAGGTTCTCATGCAGACTCTAGGACATTAGATGTTCAAATACAATTTGTTGTGTAATTTGGATATAGTGGCTGTTCTGCTGGATCTGGGATTGTATGTTCATGGCATTTAACCAGCCTCATTAAATTGTCCCCAACCAAGCCAAGATGTTTTGTCTTTGGGCTTCCTAAGTATCTCGGATCTGTGGCCTTTATGTGCCAGCTCAGAAGCACCACCACTTGTTTCCCAAGTTCAAGAGAGGCATGGATTTGCTGTGTTATGTCTGGTGAAGGGCCACAAAGATAATTCAGGAACTGGACCATCTCACCTGTGAGGAGAGGCTGAGAAAGATGGGACCATTCAGCCTGGAGAAGAGAGGTCTCCAGGAGATCTTACACTATAGGAACAACATATGACCAGGTGACTAACCCATCAGTGGCATGCAGAGGTCTACTCCAAGTCTTGCTAGCATTTTCATGCTTCTCATTTGCTCCTGTTGCCACTTCTAAGAAAGATGGTTTGCTGGCTTCCCACCTTACAAGATTAGGATTGGCTTTTCAGAATGGCTATCCTCTTTCCATATTCCTCTGCAATAAAGGCTGCTGTTACACTCCTGAATTGTGATTTTCCTTTCTTTTGGCTGCTGACAGGGCAGCAGCTCCTCTTGTGTGTCCTCTCCACAGCCAATTTCCTTTGCCTTTGTTCAGATGTCTTCCAAACAGGCAGTGGGCAGTCTGGATAAAAAGTGAGCAGGAGCAGACTGCCCTTGGCACAATATACGTTGTGACCCTATCAGCCTGGCCTTAGACCTCTTCCATGCTCACTGCTTTTTGCTGCAGGCACATGGTGGCAATCCTGAGAATTCAAATGCATACACAGACACAGCAAGCATTTCTTACTGCAAAGAGAATATCATGGGGAAGCCTATCTAGCTAGACTGGTTTTATGTGCTGTGCCCTGCCTTTTTTCCCCCCACTCCCTCCCTGTAGATGATCATATCCTGAGCATCAAACACGTGACAAAGCATGGCAGTGATAAATGTTGAGTTTTAACCTGAGGTAGCAAAGCAGCATTCACCTGACATTTCACAGCACTGCAGCCTCTGGCTGACCAAGCAAGAGTCACTTTGCTCTAGCAATGTATCAAACTGTATTAGAGAAGCATCTTGGGCTGGGCTTCCTTTAGACTGGGTGATGAGATAATTTTCATGTTACTCCTCAGTCTGAGGGCTGCCTGAGATGCATCAGAGCAAGCGAGTGGGACTCAGCAAAGATTGTTGGTGCTAGTTGTTTTTGACCTTTTTCTCATCCTTGACTTGTGAAGTGTATTTTTCAAAAGTCAGTAAGTGGTAGGTAGCTGTAAGCAACCAATCCAGAGACATCTGCTCCCCTCACAAACAGCCAAAAGCTGAGCCCTGTTTCTTCCATGGAGCTGTTCAGGAAACTGTTGAAGGAGTAGAGTGGGTTAGAGTTGCTCACAATGACTTCCTGATCAAAGGGAGGCAGCACAGTGTCCCTTCTGCTGTCCAAAGAGCCTCCACAAGGGAGATGCTGCCCCCATCAGCAAAGGGTTTGAAAATGTGGTCAAAGATGATCAAAGTTCAGCATTTTCTTTGAAAAGAAGTAGCCTGGGAGGTTCATGTCTGTCCTTTGTGTGGTCAGTCACAGGTCAGGCTGCTCAGCCAGAGAGTGAGAGAGGAGTGCTCCAGCCTGTCCTTATCCTGGGTGTTCACCCACACCCACATCTCCTGCCCCTCAGGTGCTGGTAGCTGTGTGTTCTCCACACTGGGAACCAGCAAGAGATGCATTGCTTCCTTCACTCACAGCAACTTTATCACTACTTACTGCAGACAGAATGTGTTCTTGGGCTGATTACCCCAAAGGAGATGGGCTCTCAGCCTCCCATTCTGAGATGTTTCTGTAGCTTGACACATGTGCAGTAACTAATGAATGTATAGATACCTCTTGTGGGGGGGCAGGAACCCAAGTGTGGCTCTTTCTGAGGCTACGGGGTCATTTCTCTTGCTCAGTCTAACAAATTCTGATTTCCTTCCTGCATAGGTTCCCAGCAGCCATAGGGATGGTAAAGATCACCTCCTCCCCAGCCTACCTTCATCTTCTAGTTGCTTAGGATACATTCAGAGATGTAAGTTTTGGTACCATCAGGTAAACAAGGCTAATTAGTCACTTGTGCAGTATGAGTGGACTGGCACTGGCCATGTCTTTAACAGCTGTGTTCTGGGATCCCCTATACCCAGGGCTTATCTCAGAATGTCTGATCTGGGGGGATAGCATGAAACTACTGACACTACATCTAGTGTCTGCAAACATTTCTGTCAGAGAATCATAGAATCACTAAGACTGGAAAAGACATTACTACCCAGGGTGGTTGGGTAGACCAAACAACCATGACCACTAAACTATATCCTGAAGCACCACATCTACAGCTTCTTGAACACTTCCAAGGATGGTGACTCCACCACCTCCATGGGCAGCCTGTTCCAACACCTTACCACTTGCTCAGTAAAGAAGTTTTTCCTAATGTCCAATCTAAACCTCCCCTGGTACAACTTAAACCCATTTCCTCTCATCCTGTCCCTAACTGGGAGAAGAGACCAGCCCCAGCCTCACTAAAACCTCCTTTTAGGTAGCTGTAGAGAGCAGTAAGATCACTCCTCAGCCTTCTCTTCTCCAGACTAACAAGCCCAGCTCTGTCAGTCTCTCCTCGTGTGATACCCCCCAAACTTCCCACCAGCTTGAGGAGGGGTTTGTCAGCCCCATGTGTTTTCTGGTTTGAGGTGGAAGCAAAGCTCTGTTCCTCCAGGATTTTTCATCTGATCTACACTGGAGTTCAAAGCCTCCAGGGTGAGGAGCAAGCCAAGAGATATTTTTGCAATTATTACTGTCATTTCTGGTTTGGATTTAGGTGCAGTGATTTAGCTTAAATTTAGTTGCAGACATTCAAATGTGTTCCATTTGGTTGATCTTTAAAAGTTCTTCAGGGATTTAGCCTCTAGTATCTATCCTGTATGTGTCCATGGTACCCCTCCTTTTCCTAATACTTAAAGAGCATCTTCAGTTTCAAAGGTGACACTTTTCTAAGGGGACAGCAGTAGCACAAGATGAATTAATGTTTAAAAATCCCTGGTCTGGAACTGTCCCATTCCTTATTCTGGGCAGATAAAATGTAGATTTTGCTTACTGTGGAAGATGCTATTCCCCAGAAGTACTAAACTGTGATGAGTGGACTTGGGCCCAGCATTATTACTAGTTGGAATCACCAAGCTAGCTATCAGCCAGAAAGTATTCAGCTGCCAGCTGAGGGCCGAACCAGGACTGGGGTGAAGGAAAGTTTGGGAGTGTCATGAGGGCATTATTGACGAGCAGTAGCTGTTTTTAGACTGAGCCATGTGATTTGTAATATTCCCTTTGCTGGATGTCCTGCTTGTTAAAAATCCAAGCTTCGTATTTTCCCAGAGGAGAGAAGCTGATATTAAATAATTAAAATCATCACTGAGGTCCAACTGATCCAAAAATATCCATTAAAGTGATGATAAAAACTTCAATGTTGAGTTCAGGGAAAGCAAAATGAAATATCTGCTTTTGGCAAGGCCTCACTTGTTCTGCTTTAGAAGGCTCAGTGCAGGAAAAAAAAAGAGTCCAAAGAAAGTAGAAATTAAATGCAGACAACATCATATGCATTATTCCACCAGCACAGGACTGAGTCCTTTAATACTTATTTAAGCCCTTCAGTCCCTAAGGAGCTTGATTTACGGGCTTTGTGCTGATCAACAGAAGATAGGCAAGCTCAGAGACTGCAGCTACTTGTGTAGTGTGGTTCATGCTTTTGGCTCCAGCGGTCCCCTTCTCACTCCCTGGGGTACTGTTGAAATGTCAGACATCACAGTTGCTCTGCCCTCTTTTCTAATTTAATTTTACTCTGAAGAACAATGACCTTAAATTTGTCTGGTTTGGGGTTTTTGGTTTGGTGTGGGGTTTTGGGTTGTTGTTTCTCTTTTTTTTTTGGGGGGGGGTGGGTTTGGTTTTGTTTGGCGTGTTTTTGGGGGGGTTGTTCATTTGGGGAGGGGTTTGGGGGTTTATGGGTTTTTTTAATGGGTGTTCTGGGGTTAGTTGGTTGGTTGGTGAGTTTTTGGGTTTTTTTTGTTGTTTGGATGGGTTTTTGTTGTTGTTATTGTTGCTGTTGTTTTTCCCTTATGGTTTGGATCTGTCTTGTTATAAGGACAGAAATGAGCCCCATTTTTGTTCCATGAGAAAGGTATGCCACACCTTTCCAAAGTTTGCAAAGAAGCAGATATGGCCTTCAGCTCCCATCATAATTAGTAGGGTACAGAGCCCAAATGAAACAGGATTCTAGTGTGGTTTATGCACTTTTTAAAATTAAAAGCTGTACTTTGTGGCTTTCAAGCTCTGAAAATATGTCCTTGGGTACATCTGTGCAGTTCCCCTGACAAAAGTGGATGTAAGCCCTTTATAGGCCCTTTGTATGAAACCCTTTGTTTCTGTGCTTAGCTGTGGGTCACAAGAAGATGTCAGGGGTGGCATCCTGAGCCTGCTGAGATCCTACACCCGTTTCCTGTTCGTGTCACTATCTGCTGCTCTGTTGGTGCAGGATTATCTACTGATCCAGGCTTTCTTCTAAGCTTAGCCAAAGGAGGTGACGATGTCTCAGAGGCAAGGCTTGTGAGTTCTCTTAATTTTGTTTGCCTGAACTTTGTTAGCTGTATAAGACAAGGGGTATCCAATGATGTGCCAGTGGAGAAGTATAATATTCTGCAGATTCAGACAGTGTCTTGAACATATGCTTTTATATTTATGGAGGCAATTTCACTTCTGAAATTCACTGTAGATTAACTACACAAATGGTCAGGATTTTATCTTAGGGATTCTTAACTGTCCAAAATTCTTTTTAAACCCCCTTCTTTATTATCATTTGGCAAAGACACTTCTTGTGTATTCCAACAAATATTGCAATCACTTTATTGCTAAATAGATATGTTGGAGAAAGCATGTGCTTAACACCACAACATTAAATACTTAGCTGTATTAACATTCGGTAGTAGAAGTTTCTAAACTGTACTTGGAAGACATCTCCAAAGCCAGTTAGTAAATTAGAAGGCTTTTGAGACAAGAAGTTGAATGCAAAATTGTCTGTGCTGAACAATGCTTCTGCTGCAAGAAAATAATCTGCAAATTTGACATCTCAACTAAAAAAAGTTTGCAGCCTACTACTTTTCTCTAAGGATCATTTTAAGACCCACTTTGGATTACCAGTGCTTGTGGTGATAACAGTTCTCTGTTTACAGGTGTCCAATCATCTTTCTTCCTCTTTCCTTCCTAATCAACAGGAACAGTGGGAAAACAAAGAAGTCTTAACAGGAATGATCTCAAGGATAACATTTTAATGAAGTATCATTAATATTTATTTTATTAACAAAAAAAAATCTAAATGTACTTTAAAACAATACACAAGCAATAGGTAAATGTAATGCCACATAAAAGTCTATGCAAACAAACATATATTCAGGTATAAAAGGGAGCTCATAAGAAGATGGTCTGAACAGACCACAGTCATCAGCCAATGGTCACAGCTTACACTGAAGAAAGTTCTGTCTGGATGTGTGGAAAAGATTCTCCCTGTGAGCTTGGACAAGCACTGGGAGACATCACCCAAAGAAGTTATGAAACTTCCATCTCAAATATTTTCAAAACTCAGCTGGACAAGGCCCTTAAGCAACCTGACCTTACTCTGAAGTTTGCTTTGAACAAGAGGATAGACAGATGATCCTACAAGGTCCCTTCCAAACTTCCAAACGTGTGGGAGGTTTGTGTGTGTCAGAGGTAAAGCAGTGATTGTGTAAAGCCAAGGGCAGAGGATGTAAAATCTATTTAAAAGTCTTTGAAACACTACGTGAAACCCAGTTCACATTTCATCTCTGCATTCCACTGGTCCTGGTGAAGCCACTTTTCTGAGGCCACGTTAGAGCACATTGAAATTCATACACAGATGACTCAAACCTCTGTAGTCAGAGTGCAATGAGACGTGTTGCAGGACGAGAAAGCCTAAACTGGCTTGGTATGCATTAATTTTGTAGTAATTTTCTGATCAATATGCTGGCAAACTAAAATCACCATTCTTCAAAAGAGGTGGATTATCTGCAGCTGCCAGGATGGAATTTGAACTCTCACCTTCAAAATTAAATATCCACACATGAACACACTGGCTCTTGCATACCCCAGAAGAAATATGATGTCCACAGCTGGCAGGCAGGAACTGGTTGTCCTCATGCCAGGCCAAATTAGGAGAGAAGGGTACACATCATTTACAGCATATTTCTCTTATTCTCTCTCCTTCCTTCCTTCCTTCCTTCCTTCCTTCCTTCCTTCCTTCCTTCCTTCCTCCCTTCCCTTTCTCCCTTCCTTCCCTTCCTTCCTTTCCTTCCTTTCCTTCCTTTCCTTCTCAGAAAGAACTGGGAATTAAACCCAAGAGAGCTACAAAAGTTATTTCAGAGCTATTTCCCCTTCTTTCCTTTTGGGTCTCTAAGCCCCTAATGAAAATACAGAGCTGTAATGAATTTGTTCCTCTTCAGACATAATGCTCATGGATACTGCTGTGGGAGTTGCATCAGCAAAGTCTGCACAAGCAGGTCAAAACCTGGGGAGTTCAGTCCTGTTTCAGAGAGGTGGGAGAATCAGAAGGAAGACAATCTTTGATCCTCTACTCAATATGTACAAGAATTTGGTTGGATTTGCTTCTAATCACAGCTTTACTATTTACAGTCTTGGTCCATAAGTCATCAGGTATTTCTGCTGAGACAAGGCATTTTTTAGAATTAGCCTCATATGAAATCTCTGTAGACTGACAGAAGAATTTGTGATAGTCTTCCTTCACTGGCTTTACACAGACAATTTTTAAAGAACATTGTAGCTTGAAATTAGAACTTGAATGATTGCTTCAAACCAGAGAGAATTTTATGAGAGTTTGGGGTGATGTCCTTGTGTGTACTGTACATGTTGCAGAGATACCAGGTGGCCAGGTAAGCTTTGCAGAGGTGCTGCACCACCCAGGCAATCTTCTCCCCCTGCTTTGGGAGCTCATGGCTTTTATAGGCTTGCCAAATCATCCAGGTTAGTGGGCATCGTGGGAGCTCCCTAATGCAATCTCCTGCTAAAAGCAGGATCATCAGAGTCCAGACCAGGTTGCTCAAGGTCTTGTCCAAGGAAGGTGAGTCCACAGCTTCTGTAGGCAAACCTCTTCCAGTGCTTATTCATACTCACAGGGAAATATATTTTCTGTAATACCCAGTACATGACCACTGTCTGCCATTATTCTGCCCAGCACCACCATATGGATCCTGGCTCCATTTGCTCTGTGACTTCCTTGTAGGTATGGGAAGAAGATGTTAGGTCTCACCAAAATTCCCCCTTCTTCAGGGTGAGCAAGCTCAGCTCCATCAGCCTTCCCTTACAGGGCTAGCGCTCCATCCTCCAAAGGTGCTGGCTCTCCAGTGGCTGTACCTGAGCTTTGGGACACCCAAAAATAGGCATAATATAGCATTATTGTTATTTATTCTTTTAGATCATATTTTGAAGAATTAATGGATGAAGTATATTTTTAAAATTGAAGGGCAGTAAAGACTGCCTGGGAAATAAAGAGTTAGAAGCTGAGTTGTATATCAGTTTATTTCTTTTCAAAGTTTAGATGTGAAGCTTGTCAGGGTGACTTATTTCTTTCACTGAAAATAAAGATATATCTCTTCTACTTCATTGTGAAGTTACAAAGACATACTATTGCTGAGACCTTAGTCTGAGGAAAGATGATGACTCTAATGTAGAGGAGCTGAGTTGCCTAGCTATGGGAATATGGAGAAATTTATTTTAAAATAAGCTCTGGTATTATTCAGTTTTAGATCTCTCTCTGCTCTGTGAAGTTAGGGTACTTACAGATCACACCCTATGGAGCCCCATAAAGAATGGAAAGATTAAATTACTTTACATTGAAAAAGCAGCAGTGCTTTGGCTTTATTACAGCCAGAGTACAGAAGGTAAGATCTTTTACAGCCAGTGAAAGCTCTGTGGAGCACAACACATAAACCTGAATTTTCAGTGAGGAGAATTCCAGGTCTATAAATGAATGTGATTTCTGAGCAGTTTGTAGTGAATCATCTCAGCACTGTTCAAGTGCATGAATGTGGCTGCTGAGGCTCTCGAATGACCTATGTAAAATACACACCTTCCTTGCTGTCCCCAGAGCTAGAGCTTTTGCCCAGACTCCTCTTGTCTGATATTTCAATCATTGCCACATCATCTCTTGGGCCTCGACTACTCATTCTGTTTATGACCATGTTCTTCAAACATACTGTAGCTCAAAGTCCCCGCTGAGGACAGTGTTCATTAGTGCCCCAGGGCTGCACAACAGTACACACACAGTGCCATGCCTACAGTGAATTCCTCTGTTGATTTCAATGGGACTACCAATGCAAAGTTTACCACATCCTATAGAATCTGTCCCAGAACTTTTCCTTCCTCTGCTCTTTAAGTTTTCAAGTTCTCTGACTCTTTTCTCTCTGATTGTAATCATATTCTGGGTTCTTGCAGACTGTTTTGGCTTCAGAGCCACTTATACCATTCTGCAAATATCTTTAATGACTTTTTTCTTAATAATATCTCAAGGTTAACAGCATTCTACTTGGTTTATTTACCATGATAAACAGCTAGCTATGTGTTTGGATATCTGTCCTCCATCAGCTCCATGATTCTTCTTGTTCTCAGATTTTGTTTCCTGTTGTCACTCTTCAGAAGCTCACCCAAAGGGGATACTCTTGTAATCCACATCCACCTTCCAGCCCTCTGACAGGACCTAACTAGTCTCTTCACTGTATCTCTTCTTTCCACCTTCTACCTTCTATATCTGGGTAGTCTTCTAAAAGCACAAATTCAGATATTATTTCCATAACGGTGACTTCACAGCAAGCAGTCCTACAGCAGTAGCTGAGTCCTGTACTTACATGGCATGATAGATGCTAGACCCTGGCTAGTGCTGCCAGGCATTACCTGGGGTACCTGTGGGTGGTCTGTTCTGCCTGGCTCAAACTTGATGGTGAAATGGTTGAGGATAAAGTTCTTCCCAGAAAGAGTAATATGCCATTGGAATGTGCTGCCCAGGGAGGTGGTGGAGTCACTGTCCCTGGAGGTGTTCAAGAGGGGATTGGATGTGGCACTTGGTGCCATGGTTTAGTTAGTCATGAGGTGTTGGATGATAGGTTGGGCTTGATGATCTCCGAGGTCTTTTCCAACCTTATTGATTCTATGATTCATATGAATCATAGCCAGCTCCTGAACCATCAGCTACAGGCTTCCTTCACTGAGCTGGCTCCCACCTGGGATACTGCCTCCCTCACTGCATGCAGGAAAACTCAGTGCTGAGGCTTGTGCCTGCTCTCAAAGTCTAGGAATTTCACTTGGAAATACTTTCCTCATTTATTTATCAGGTCTGGGAGATCCTGGAAGGAGACCAGTCTGGAGAAGGGGGACAAGATATCTTACCTTGTGAAATGGGGAAATGTCTGAGACCTGTTTCCCCCGAAGCCCAGTAACCCAGTCCCAGCTGTGTTACACAACCTGCCACATAAAGTCAGAATGGATATGGGGACTACATATCTTGGAGAACTCAAGTTGCCAGTAGACATCCCCCACTAAAATGAGTTACGGTCTGTGCTGAGACAAGTTAGATCTCTCTGTCTGTTTCACTGTGTAAGCAGATTGGGGAAAATAAAGACCACAAACCACATAAAGAATGCCTTATCTTTTGTTCCTTTTCCCATAACATCCACTCCAAATCCACATGGAGACCACTGACATTGAGCTAGACTGACCTTGACTGACTTAGTTCTTAGGTCTGTGTTAATTAGTTAACAAGTCATGTCTCTGTAATTCTTAGGTTATGACAACACTGAAAGGTACCAGTGCTCTGTGTAGCACAGTGGGAATTGTATACACTATAACCCCATCATACAGCTGTGATAAATAAAGATCTGACACCAGAAGACATTCTTATATACTGCAATGTGACTTTAAAATGTTTTACATTTCATTCTGGTGATTAAACTAGTACAGTACTAGTACTGGACAGCAGATAGAGCAAAAGAACAGCCCAGGGGTTAGAGCACTGTCTGAGAAATTGGGAAACTCAGGACCAAGTTTTGACACTGCCTCACAGCACTCCTGTTGATTTCAGGCAAGTTATTTTAGCCTCTTTGTAATTCAGTCTGCTGATGCATCTCTGCTTCAGATGAATTTTATATTCATAAATGCAGTTAAAAATTTCTGAGGGCTCAGGATGGTATGGTAAAATGTCCAGGCCATGGATAAAAAGATGGCTTGGGTCTGACATAATTAATCAGTTCAGGGGCAGTGCCACAGCAACACAGTGGCTGGTTTCCATGGCCAGCTCTGCTCTGGGAAGAGTACATCAGCTTTTGTGGGAAACTAGCTGGCTCCATCCTGAGACAGCTCAGGTATTTCAGCACCACTTTCACGCAGCCAGAAGGGTCGTGTGTATGAATAAAGGAGCAGAAACACCCAGCACAGAGCCAGCCTGGATCTAGCTGGGTTTATGAGACCTGGCTTTGTACCAGCTGTGCCAGACTCATGCTTCCTCCCCAGCTTTTGCACCTGCTCCTTAGCGCCCCAGGTCCTGTGGGGCTCATTAGGTCAGGTACAGCAGTTCCAGCACCACAACGAGGGAGCCACGGTCTGTCTGCCTAAATGCTGAGGAGCAGGCTGTGAGCGAGGAGCAGAAAAATCTAATGGCTCTGTGAGATCAATGTAGCTGACTCTACAAGGAATTGGCACACCCTCCTGCATCCGAGCTAAATTCTCTGGAACTTCTTGGGTACTCCGTGATTTCATCCTCTGTTGTCTATACTAATGGGGTTGCTGCTTTACCAGCCCACCGGTACTTTCACAAAGTAGAGATGTGGCTAGAAACAGCTAAAAATCACTTGTTAAAGTTCTGCTTAAGACTTCAAGAGCCATCTTCCCAAGACAATGGAAGGGGCGCTTCAAATAAGAGGCTTTGGAGCGTGCCATATCACATTTTAGGAAGCCAAAAAGAGAAGAAAATAAACGAATCAAGATCTTAAAACCATGGAAAGAAGAAAGGAAGACAGCCAATCGTCAAACACTGCAGGAAAACAAGAAAGGAAAAGAGGAGCAGAGAAGTGAGGAGGACAAGGTTTCCCAAGGCTACAAGCAGTTCAGGGAAAAGGCTTTGCGAGGAGAGGGAGAAGAGCGGCGAAGAGGAGCCTCGGGGCAGAAGGTTCGGCGGTCCCCGGGGCGGGCGGGCGCTAGGGCCCGGCGGCGTTGGGGGCGGGGGCGCGGCGCGGGCTGCTGCCGCGGGCCCAGCACCACCCGCCCAGCGCGGTCCCGCACCGCCGCTGCCCCCGGGTGACAGCCCCTGCCTCGCCGCCTAAAAGCAGCGGGCGGAGGTGGTCGGCCGGGGGAGTCGGCGGAGCCGAGCGTGTGTATGTGTGGGGAAGGCTCGCCGAGAACACTGCCTGCATGTGGCCGGGAGTCCCCCCGCCTGCCCCGCCAAGCCCGCGCTTGAGCCCCAGCGGCCGCCGGCCCGCGCCTGCACGCGGGGGGCTGCCCCGCGGCGCGGAGCCGCTTTCCGGACCCGGCGGCGGGGCGGGATGGCCACGGGACCGTGCCGGGGAAGGTACGGGGGGGCGGCTGAGCCCCGGCGTGCCCGCGACCTGAGCGCCTGTGGGCGGGGTGCGCCCCTGCGCCGGGATAAATAGCGCTTTGCCTCGGCTGACAGCCCGTCCCCCGGGCGCACCGGGGTGTCGATCGCTGTCTCTCGCCCGCGGCTTGCGCGGAAAAGTTGCGGCTCTCCGGGACTGCTCAGGGGCCCCGATCCGGCTCCGACCTGGGTTTTTGATTTCTCTTTTTGTTTCCTCGGGGAGAGCCGGAGAAGGGGGGAGCACCAGGAAAGCTGGAGCCAAGCTTTTCCTCTCTTTCTCTCCCCACAGTGCAGGGGAGATGCTGGACGCGGCTGTGAGTTTACAGCGCCCGAGGAGAGGAGCACGAAGCGTGTGAGCTGTTGCCGGTCCACGCAGCAGGCGCTGCCCCGCGGCGCTCCACCGGCCCCTTCTTGCCCGAGGCGGCTCACAGCCCCGCACGCAGCCGGCCTCTGCCGCTCTTCTCTGCCGGCGAAGGAGGCTGCCCACCCTCCGCGGCCCAGGATGCAGTTTCGCCTCTTCTCTTTTGCCTTGATCATCCTGAATTGTATGGATTACGGCCACTGCCAAACCGGCCGCTGGAGACGCAGCAAGAGAGGTGAGTAGCGCCGTCCGCTCACCCGGGACAGCCGCCCGGGGCTGCGAGCACGAGCGCTTGCGAGGCAGGAGGGCAGCTATCGGAGGACTGCGCGCCCGTCCCCTCCAAGCCGAAGAAGGGGACCTCTCCGGCAGGTGAGCCCCAGCTTCCCCGGCTGCCCGCCCGCTGGTGGCGGGAAGGCGATCCCTCCGTGGGGCTGTCCGCTGCCCTCCTGCTGCGGAGTCCGGCCGGGAGGAGCGGCGCAGACGTGAGCTTCGGTGGGAGCGGACCGGCCGGAGTGGCGCGGCTGCTCTGCCACCCGCTTGGGGCTGCCGGGGACGTCAGGTGGTGGGTGCGAGTCCCTCGCCACACCCAGTCCCCCGCCACGGCCGTGTCCTCTTCCTCCTCCTCCGCGTGGCCGGCAGAGCCAGAGGTCTGTCTGGAAGCTGCCCGCCCCGGGAAGGGCACTGCGGGCAGCGACCGCCGGACCCTCGGCCACAACGAGGGGTGGAAGCGGATGGTTTCGCCATCGTACCTCGTCAGCTTCCAGCAGCCCGCAACTCGCTGTCAGCTCCCTTGTCCGTGAGGCGGACTTTGGGGCTGCGTTCTTTGGACCGTGTTTAGCATGACCGTGTTTCCGAGGCATAAAGGCTGCTTCTCCCCGTCCGTCCCGGGCATCCCATGGCCCCTCCGCGCTGCTGCCTCTCGACTCGGGCGGCTCAGTCTGGGGGAAGCCGCGGCGGCGGGGCTAATCCTGCCTTTTCCCAGCGCCGAGGGGATTTCTGCCGTCCACTGTTGCTCACAGCCTGCCGATCTCTTTGAGGAGAAACGAGCGGAGCTATGCGTTAGGGTTTAATCTGTTTTCCTAACATGCTGGTGTCGGGATTACGGAGCTCGGGAGCCGGAGCGGTGAGATGTGCCAGTACAGCACCCGTGTGGGCGAAACGGTTACTGCAGCTGTGCCCCGGCTGTCAGTGCAGCCGGGGACTTGGGCTTTGGGTTTGCTTGGGAAGGGCGAGATACTCTTTCAGTATAAAATATTTGTTATTTACATATTCTATACTATTTTGCTGTCCTTTTCCTTGTTATTTTTCTTGGCTGTGTCTCCACTTTCCATTTCTGAAGTTAGCTGAAAATCAAGCGGCTCAGCTACTGAGAAATTCTTGTTTCTGAAAGAACTGCACTTTCAGTGCGATTTACTTGGAAGGGGAAGGAGCTGACATCTCCAGTGTTAAGCTGGTACAAACAGTAATAAAACCGTGAAAGGAAAATACTGTGCTCTTTCGTGCATATGTTGCCTTCAGAGTAGGTGCAAATAAAATTATAAAGGATTTTTTTTTTTTTCCCCCAACAGATGGTTTTAAGAATTTAATTTTTGCGTGTGGGGCTAAAACGATAGCAGTGCTTTAGAATGACCAGACTATCTGTGCTAACAAAGGGTATACTGTGTCTTTAATTAAATGTGGAACTACTTAGAGTGCTGGCTAGACAGCGGAGGGTGATGGTGGCATTTCTGCTTTACAGCGAAGCTTAAGGGTTGCATTGTGGGAGTACTGAAATGAATAGACATCAAACTCCAGTTGTGTGAATTGTCCTCCTACAATAACTTAAGCTGGTTTTAATTGATCTTGTGTTTGCTGATTGATCTTAGACCAATTGTTATGCTTGTTGAACAGTTGGCTTTTCCAAAGGAGATTGATTTAAATTAGGTTTTAGTTTAGTTATTGGATAAATACCATCAGTATTGACAGTTGACTTACTGGCACTGTTTTGTGCAAAAGGTTTTGTTTTGTGCTTTGAAGAATGCAGTCTTTTTCAGTTAATAAGACTAAAGAAGTAAGCATAGCCAGTACTAAGCACTGAAAGCAAAATCTAAGAAAGTATTCAAATTATAATAGACATTTGCCATGACACATGCAGTCTGAAGTAATGCTTTCTTACAGGACCCAAAATTCCAATAATTTCACAATTTTTCCGTATCCCATCTGCAAATAATCAGGCATTCACTGTGGGGTACTGGCAGTTAAAATTTCTCTGGCATTCTGTTTTGTCTGTTACATGATCTCAGATGCTCCATAATATCATTTTCTTAATGAAATAATTTTTTTGGCATAGATTAAGTCTCCTGTGCGGTAGAAATCAATTGCATTCAGTCTGGAATTGTGGGCAAATATCATGTGCAGTTGATTTTTTACAATTATTTGTATTTTTAAGCAGCTAAATGTATAGTAAACTTTAAATATGTATGCCTGTGTCGGAGTTTTTGTGGATTTGTAGCTCATGTAGAATATTTTTCCAAACAAGAGTTCAGTAAATCTGGATGGGGACGTTCCCCAGATTTCTTCTTCATTCGCCTGCTTTCCCAAACCAAAGTGCAACACTGCAGTAGAAGTGGAATGAAAACTTAAGGCTTAGAATGTGGTTCCTACCTGACAGTAATTTGTATTTTGTCAGTCACGTCATTTAAAAGTTAGTAAATGAATTACAGTCTACAGATTCTGCTAACTCCGCTGCTGCTCTCAGTAACTTTTGCAGCTCATTGGAATATTGCTTTGCATAGTTGGCTCAGAGCAGAACCTTACTTCCCCTGAATTACTCCAGCAAATTCTCCATCTGGAAGTCTCTGTCCTGAGCAGATAATTATGGTTATTTGTCTTTCCTGCAGAAGCTATTCTAAATCATATTTAAGGGATACATAATTTAATGGTCAGTGGTATAATCTCACAGCTGGCTTAGCCTAATGCCAAAGCACCTCCTTTCCCTTTTGTGTTCAAGTGTGTACCTTGATTTTTCATTTCTCTTGGATACCTATGTTCTTGTTCATTTCAGTGAAAAGTTTTATCTACAGATAAGTCCTTAGCAGCCTGTGCAAGATGAGCATCTTTGTGTCTTAGCATTTCACTGAATATCATGGGGCACAGGGAAGACCCTCATCTTTGAGATGCTTACTACAGACCAAAATGGTCTGAAGTGAATGCTATTACCTTGGCTTACTGGGCAGAATGATGGTATTCTGCAAAATCACTGACAGAGAAGAACAGTGTTCATTGTAAACAGCCATCAAAAATTGGACACTAGCAAAATTCCATGAGGAAATAATAGTCCATGGGACAGCAGTGACTGTGCTGATGTGAAGACTCAAGTGTAGTACAGAGAAACTTTCTGGTGCTACTGTTGGAATAGTGACAAATGTGAGCAAGACACATTCACACTAGGAACTCTTAAGTTACTTATATCCAAGAGCTCAAAGAAAAACTATGGCTATCAAGTACTTATCACTGTAGCTCATGTTGAAGGAGTGTCATGAGGGCTAAGGTGCATACTCTTCTTCTGGGTGTGTATAAAGATTGGGGGTGATGTCTACCTGGACTTGTGTAAAGTGTTTGATACTGTCCCACTTGGTATCCTGGTCACCAAATCGCAGAAGTGTGTACTTGAGGAGTGGACCACTTGCTGGATAAGGAAGTGGCTGGATGGCCGTACTCCTGCAAGGACAATGCTAACTCCAAAAGGGCAATTTATCACCTAACAACAAAGAAGTCAAACTACAAAGAATATCTTTTAATTGTCCATCAGTATCCAAATGTTTTACCTATTCTATTCCTCCTCTCTTTACACTCAAAACATGTTTTACATTTGAAGGACAGCTAACTTCTTGTCTGCAGGTTACATCTTAAAATCTTTCAGGGAAGCTGCATGTTGAGATGCACATTTCCGTCAGGTGTTACATGAAATGCTTCCAACAGAACTTGTAAAGGAGCTAAGGTGTAGTCTAGAGTAGTTTCCCAGAAAACTATGGTTAGTAATAAAGTAGCTTCTGTTCCTTAGCCCGACACTACTTAATTATTACACATGATACACGCATCATTACTAAAACAGCAAGAATATCCTAACATCACTGAAAAGTCCAAACCTTTAAACTTTTGGCTGCTTGCACCTTATTGTCTGGTAAATCTGAGAAGTTTCTTAAACTAAAAACTCAGCAGAAGTCAAAACTTCTATGTGAACGACTGATCACTGAAGTAGCGAAGGATGCAGTGTTACTGAGGAGGATCAGTTCTCAGGTGCATTGTAGAGATTAGCAGAAGAGATGCTCAAAACGCCAAGAGTGAGCTCGATGGGTGTGTCTTGTCAGACCTTGAAGCCTCTGCTTTTGTAGTAAAACCTGTGAGGGCGATTTACACTGTGATGAAGAACCTGCATTTGTATGCCCGATAAACTTGGCTTCATTTTGTTTGTTTTGTTTTATTTTCCAAGACTTGACTGAAATCTGCTACTAGAGCAGCTTCAAATGCATGAGAAACACCAAAGTGAGTTTTTGTACTAGCATAGGGAAGCTAAGATAATCACAAGGATGCAGTTTCTCACTTTATGTCACTTAACATATACAGGCCAGCATCACAACTAGGATAAAGTATGTCAGCATAGTGGTGTTTGCATAAGCTATTCTTACTGAAAAATAGGATCTTATATAAAAGCTAGAAAGATGAAGAGGAATTCACTATCAAAATTCAAGGCATAAAAAAATATACAATGGTCTTTCTGTAAGATGTTTCTCTGTTGTGGTTCTTCTCTTGCTCTTTCAGCCAAGAGTCTGACCATCCCATGGATGTCTGCATTTAATTTCTGATCATCTAGCTATTTTTTAATGCCTAAAAACCTTAGCTAACCATAGATGAGACGGGACTGTCTGGTCAGACCTGCAGACCATCACGAGCTGCCAATTTTTCCCAGTGCACCATGCACAAACTTGGAAGATTATATCTGCCCATGACACTGCCTTCCAAAAATGCATCCTTGGTTATATGCTCCAGGAGTGGGATTCATGTGACTATGTGTAATTATCTGCAACATGAATCTCTACATTCTGTTATAACTGATGTTGGTGCAGTCCATGGTACAATTTAACTCATCCTGCAGTATGTGTCTCTGCCTACCTTTACTCAGATAAAGCATACCCTACATTCAGCTAATCATAGAATGGCTTAGGTTGGAAGGGACCTTAGAGATAATCTGTTCCAACTTTCCTGCTGTGGTCAGGGACACCTCTCAACTAGACTTGGCTGCTCAAGGGCTCATCCAGCCTGGGCTTGACCACCCCTAGGGAGGAAGCATTCACAACCTCCCTGGTCAGCCTGTTCCAGAGTCTCACTGCTCTAGTACTTGTTCTTTCTAAGATCCAGTCTAAATTTACCTTCCCTCAGCTTTGAACTGTTCCCCCTTGTCCTATTGCTACTTTATATTTATTATATTTGTAGTTAAGATGTACACATCTTCATTGTTAGTCCCTAACATAGTCTGCTATCAGCTTCAAATAGGAAGGGATCTGCCACATCTAGTCTTCTCGTGTGTATTAATTTTGTGTTGGTGCAGCTCTTAACTTGAACACATATGGTGCCTGAAAGTTTTACCTTATATTAGAGATTTATTTAGCTGCAGATTTTTTTTTTTTTAATGCTAAATTAAATACCTCAGGCATGCCCTCTCTTTTCACCTCAAAACTTTTGTTCAAGCACAGTTGGAGAACCTTCTGTATTTGTCTAGGCTCCAAGTATTTGCTAATCCTTTTCCTAGTGAAAAGCATGACTTCATACATGTTGGCTGCTGATAATGCACAAGTGTAACAGCTTGACCTTTTCATCATGGCCTGCATTAGACACCAAGATTAGGTGTTGCTATGGTTTGCATACTCATTTTCTCTGTAGTACTTGTTTAGCAGATGAAATGCTTTGGGAAGCATCAGCTGGGTGTTGCAAAGTCACATTGTGCATATGGAGTAAATCTATCACTTTTGGGGACAGTAGAGGTAGGTTTGAAGCATGTCTGCAGGTGATTTTTGGTGCGGTGCATAGAACAGGCCTGTGCTATGATATTGTGGTGCTTGGATTCTAACTGATCATCATGGACTGAGTTGAACCTGCTGCTGTTATCCACACCATGCTGCAGTCATGACAGCCTCAAAAATCAGTCTGCCTTTTTGGGGCACACACTCGAGACACTATGTTTTTGTATGGGGTAGAAAGAAGTCTGTTTTCCTCTTGAGGGCGAGCAGAGTTAGGTACTTTGATTATGTGCTCAAAGAGAGGTTTTTGAGAGCTCATCTGTTACGATCTGGTGAGCAGTGCAAAAAATGCTGATGCTCTTTGCTTCACTGTAATAGAAGATATATCTTTTGGTAGCAGGCAGTTTGCAAACCTTGGCATCCAATAATTGATTAGTTATGTATTTCTTTTTGATATACCAGTTTCAGTAGAGCCAAGTGCTTGATGTGTCTGTAAGCCTGTCTTTTTATGAGGGAATGGAATTTGTGCCAGCTGCTCTCATTCCTTCTTACATTCTGCTTCTATGGGGTTTGTGTGTTACTGTAACAAATAGTGTAGGTAATCACAGGTAATACTTAGGAAAGGCTTGCAGTTCTGTTAGTATGTTTCAGAATAAACACCTCTAATTGAATTATGAATGTTATTTGAAGAGGATAATAGCAAATCTCTTTTATGGTTAACATAAATCCAAAACATATGAAAATCCTTCTAGTATGATTTTCTGTTTTTTTAAAATAATTTTTACTCTCTAGAATTAAAAAATGTAAATCTGAAAATAATCCAGAGCATATGGTTTAGGGATTATGAGCCTCAAATTTACCTTGCAGAAAATTTTTTGTACTTAAAAAAAAAATGTTGAGAGTTTCTCTGTCTGGATAAAAACCAGGCCCACAAGGATGTAGTAGAATCAGAGGAAAGGACCTGAAAGGTAAATAGTTTGTGATACCACATTTTAGGTGTTGCCTGAGTAGGTGTGGTGTTTGTTTGGTTTTTTTTTACTCCCTAGGCAGTTTCATGAAGGGAAACATCCAAGCAGACTGTGCAGCAATGAAGACAGTGTCTGTGCTTTTTAGATGTTGGGGGAAGCTTGTACTGTGCAAAGAGAAAACAGTGGTTGTGTTAGGGAATTGCAGTGGGGCAACAAAATATCAACTTCCTATTTTCTTCCTCCAGCTGAAATGCTGGCTGAAGCATGTTACAAACCAGTATACACTCTGTTCTTACCTATGGTCTTTTCCACCTCATGGTTGCCACCTCTGAAATATCCAACCTCCCCAGCCCAGCCACGTCAGACAAGTGGCTGTTGTGCATGCAGAGACGAATCTGCACGTGCACAGTGGTGCTGACAACACTCATGCACCTATGCTAAAGTTTACTGGGCAGCTTAGGAACAACTGGGACAGCAGCTATGCTTACCAAAGATGGGTAGTACTGACTTGGGCTGGCTTCTTTCTTGGTACTACTCCAAACAGATGTGGGTAGATAGGCCATGTTTTCTTCATCAACCTATCCACTTAACCTAGTGGCTTCACTGGCAGGCATGGAGCTAGGAATGGGAGTTAGATTCATCATATTTCACATTGCCTACATTGAGATGACACTTAGGGATCCCAACTGGAATGATGCAGTTTAGCACTGACACTACTTAAACAATGACCCATAGATTAAGGTTGCCAGAGCAGAATCTGTTCCAGGTTTCCCTCCCCTAACAGACATGTTCTCTGGCCTTTCATTACAGCTACTGTAGACCTGGTTTAGGTCTCTCTTTACACAGTGCATGTTAGTTACATGATGGACATAGACTCAGTTTTGACTCTGCAAGACTCTGCAGGATCACAGCAATGTGCCCAAGCTGCTTTAGGTTGTGTTCACAAGCAGCACAGCAGCTACTTGTTATTAGTTTGCTTAAAGCTGTTGCCAGTTATTGCAAAATAGTTAGAAATAGCCTGTGATCTGAGACGTGTCACTCTTGCAAGGAAACTAAACCTAAGGAACATTTTAGAGAGGGTTTGTTTATTTATCTGTAAACACAAAATTACATGTTTTAATGCTTGCATCAGAAGCATTCTTAGGAGGTGGTTTTACCTCTAAATTTGGACCTTCAGGAGAGCAGAGGGGTTGCTCTCATTGTTAGTCTTTCACATGTAGTACTTTTGGTTAGTACTTATATGTGTTAGTAGCAATGGTAATAGAAGACAAATCCCTCTTTTATGTCACTGCTAAGCAACATTCTAGTGTTGGAAGCATCTAATTGAGATGGTGCTCCTAGGCAGGTGCTTTCCTTTCCAACTGGAGTGCAGCAGCTTCACTGATGCTGTCTCTCACTCTCAAAAAGACTCCCAGTCAACAGAAGCCTTGACAAAGCTCCTGCTTCACTTCTTCCTCCTATTCAGGTTTCCCAGAAAACAAACAAACAAAAAGCTGATGATGCACAGCAGAAATGAAAGGTAAGAGGTGAAATCAATGGGAAGATAAAAAACTAACTTTGTCTGGGTGATCTGAACCGCTTAAAGTTATGAAAATCAAGTTCTACACTGTGCTGTTTTTTGCATCATATGAGTTCCTCTCTCCCCATTTTTTTTGTTCCTTTCCAAATATTTACAAACACCAAAGAGTGAATTGTGAATGTAATGATGAATACACTGGAGCCAGCTCTGGTATGACTTGTTCTGTTGTCTGTTTCAGGCATAGTCTATATTTCTGAAGTGGTGCTTGCTCTGGTGTATTACTTTCTTATGCAATATCACTGCTAGATTCTGCAGCAAGGCTAGAAGTCAGGCACTTTTTTAAGAGCTGGAGTTCATTTTGCTAATGCTTTATTTGAGAACTCTTTTTTTTTCTTTTTTTTTTTTTCTCATTCCTTTCAGCTCTTTCCATCAGACTCCTGGAAAAAACTCGTGCTGCTTCCAACTTTTATTTCAGTTATTGTAACATTAGCAGTGGCATCAATATGTAGGGTTTTTTCAGCTCTTGGAAAAGGGTTGAAATGTGACTCTATTAAACCTGAATCTGTAGACAGGTTTGGTTTCATATTGTTTTCTCTTAATAGCTTTCCAAGCAGCTGCTAAGTGAAACTACTGCATATTGAGCCTGGTGTAATATGAGGCTCATTGGGTAAAATAACATTAGTCTGGGCTACTTAAACACACTCTGGAAGGCTTAAGGAGAAGAGGAAGGAAAATATTTGAAGAGATCAACTGGATGTGGTCGAATACAAGTAATGTCACCTGAGAAGGATTAGAATTTGCCAAAGCTTGACCTGAACGAAGACCTCCATTTAGGGCTTGTGTTCCTACTTGATCAGCTGCAGTAGTTTTACCATGCACAGTCTTCTACCAGCAGGCAGAGAGTGAAAAGTTCAGTGATTTACTGAGCTTCTGTCTCAGCTACAAAAATGAAAAAAAAATTTCCCAGTTTAAAATTCCTTCTTATTAGCTGCAGCTGGCTTTTTCTAATTGCTAAAGTCTTAACATTTTTTTTTCCATCTACCTTCTGTTGCTTTTATCCTTGGTGGGAGCTCAGTGTATGCACTAGCTGATAAACAGCTACATGTGTGGTTCATATTCTTAGACATGGACAACTGCAAAAAACTACCAACCGAAAAAACTCAACATGCACTGACTCCTCAAAATCCAGGGAGAAGACCCAGTGGAGTGGTTAGTAGCTGTGATACTTCATCCACCAGGGACATTGTTTTCTGATTGTGGGGTTAGAAAAACCAGCAGCCATCTATTAAACCAGTAGCCAGGACATGCCTACTGGTATGGTATCTTTGAAAATCACTTTTCTGTTTTCTTGACAGTGTTTTGGAGCGCTTGTGCACCTCTCTGAAGTGAGGAGTATGTCTTGAAGGTGTAGAAATAGAGTCATGGGGCTGTAAAGGCCTGAGTTCCTCCATGATGTAAAAGAGAATGAGGATGAGAATGAGGGGATGCTTAGCACCTCTGAAGAAAGAAGTCAAGAGTGATTTTTTTTTTTTTAAACTCAACTCTGCTATAGAATTGGGATAGGAGTAGAAGAAAATCAAATTCTTGATTGTGCCCACATCGTGTGACTGGATGTATTTCACCACAGCCCACTGCTGTAGCCATTCCTGCTGAATCTGAGGTTTGATCATTGAAGGATGAGTAGGAAATACTTCTATATGCACATTTGGGGGGTGGGGAGGAATAAATAAATAAAGCTTATTAAGATTAGAATTTTTCAGAAGAACTACTTCAGTTCATGATTCTAGGTCTAGACTCGAGTGTCACAGACAGGGAATATCCTTAATGTGGAGATGCACTTGCTTTCACCAGCAAGAGGTGTCTTACGCTGAGCAGTGCTTCTGTTCCATATGTAGGCTCCCATGTACATTTTCAGTACAGAGTTTCTGTTTCAGCAGAAAGTGATAATCAGTTCTAGAGTTTTGTGAAGTTCAGCATAGCATTTGCCTTTCTGGGCTTGATTTTTTTTTTTTTTTTTCTCAAAAATACCTCCCAGTCCCAGTTCAGCCTGGCAGATTCCTTAATGAGAAAAAACACACAGTGAGATGCAGTGCTGTGGAGGAACAGTGTGGCTCTCAGGAGACTTGTATTGCAATGATTTAATGTCACAGCTATTTAGTGTTAGCCACCTTCTGCACTTCCATCTTGCACAGGTAGCTTATGAAATTGGGGCTGGGCAGTAACCCTTTTACTTAGCCACAGTTGACTTGTTTGTCATCATTACTTTTTACGGTGTTAGTTTGTTTCTTGATTTTGGCCCTCATGCTTAGTCTGTAACAGAAACACTATCTGCTCTCTCCTTGTAGTCACCACGTAGAGATACCAGGATATTCTGCTGGGTGAAATAATTTCTCTTTTGTTTAGATATGTTTAACCAAGGAGAAATCTGATTAGGTGAATGCTCTTGATAGTATTCAGGTACATCCTAGGGCTTTGCATTTGCTGTTTGATGTTTCATTTTACAGCTTTGCTTAAATGCTCTGCAGGGATTGTGGTTTAGTGGTTAGAGCATGAAATCTGAACCCAAGGTGCCTGGTTCTCTTACCAACAGAGCTGATCAGTATGTTTAAAACCAGATTCTTCTACCTCACCACCCCCATAATGGATTTCTCTGTGTGTGTCTGCAAAGAAGGTTCCCCCCCCATATCCCTTCTTTCGTCTTCTCTCTCTTCTTTTCTCTTTCTGTTTTTTGTTTTTTTTTTTTTAATAAATGTCAAGCTCTTAATCAAGCACTGCAAGTCTTCCTTTCACTACTGTGTCTCAGTTACCCTGCTGCAGAGGGTAGCGTTCAAGTCACAGTGCAGTTTAAATTCTATCAGTGGTTTGCATGGCTAAAGGATCCAGGAGTGTTAAGCCCTCGGCATGTGTATGGTTACGAAGAAGGATACTAAGCACATAAATAAGTTCCCTGCCTCAAAGTGTATTGACTGAGCACAGACCTTCATGTAGAACGTTGCCTTCATGTAAAACATTACATTCAAGGCAGTGATCTAAGATTTAGAAAATGCTGGCTCTGTCTGATCTGAGGTCTCCTGCATTCTCATGTCTGTCAGAGGTGAGGTAGCAGAACCTCTGTAACTTTGCATCACTGCTCTGTAATGTGCAGAAGGTACTGCTCTTTTTCTTTAATTACAAGATATGTGTCTGAAAAAGGGGTTTTTATCCTGACATTTTATTGACTTTCAGCTGCAAAGGATGGGACATTTCATATGCAAGTGCCTACTGATTTAATGCATAGCAAGTAGGCTGATTTAATAATAATGATAATGATAACAATAACAATAATAACAACAATAACAACAACAACAACAATAATAATAAACAACCAGGTTGGAAAGAGACCTTCAGATCATCGTGTCCAACCCCTCAACCAATCCAACCCACCTAAACAACTAAACTATGGCACCAAGCACCCCATCAATTTAATTGCATAGCAACAATTTACATATCCATATAGAACAGACAGTGTTTTATTTCATACCATAATAAGGTCATTATCAGATTTGGAAAATGACAGCAGGCTTGAGACACCTGAGACTTGAGCTGTGAAATTAAGATGTTTCAAAGAGCCTTGCCTTTAAAGGTACTTAGCTGAACACCTACTGACTTGAAAACTGTTTCTGGTTTCAGGTAAGTTAAAAAATTAAAGGCATTCTCAAAATTAAGGAAAGTATATCTCTTATACTATAAGAAAAACATGTGACAGATTTATCTTTACCTCACTAGAGCTGCCAGCATCATTCCTTTAACCTGAGATTATTATTATTCACATTACAAGACTTGTCTGTTTTTAAGACAGAACAACAACAAAAAATTAGTCAGTAGCCTCTTGCCAAAGAACAGTTTTAGTTCCTGCTGGAGATGCACTGCATGGCAAGCTTCCCACCTGCACCACTACAGTTGATACATATTTTTTACCTTTTTGTTTTTTTTTTTTTTTTTTTCCATAAAGGAATTGTAATTTGGATTAAAAAAGGCCCTGTGGATGTTAAATGTCATTCTTTCAAGATAAGAGCCTGCCTGCTGTGATATAAGTGGCTCTGAAATACAGAAGCTACTTCATTAATTCAATTTTTAGTGGTATTCCTGCAAGATGAGAAGATAAAGCTATAGACATCTGAACAGCAAATATACTCCATCTGTTCTAGGTCAAGATTTCCAAGCCTGGTCTGTCATCATTCTTTGATGACTAAAACTGATGCCCTGCGCTGACAAGAAGAAAGCTGACAGAGTATTTGCTGGATATTTTGAATGTGCTGTGTATATGGAGGGTGTAAAGCACAGTGCCATTGGATGGAATGGATGTTTGAGGAGGGTGGGAACAGTGAGAGTTGGAGTTGTCTTTTCCATACACCACTCTGTAGCTCAGATGTGTATATATGTATGTGGTAATATATTTATATTTCCAGAGTTAAAGTTTTCCAGTCTGCTGTTTCTCCACTGTGCTTAGGTACACCTGTTTTGCTTTTCTGCCTTCCTCATTTCTATTTAGAATGCTTTGCTCCTCCTCTCCATCATATGCAGCCCTGTCATAGTGTCTGGCATTTTATCACCTTTTTTTCCAAGCATCTATGTAAACTCTTTAGTCTTGTCTGCAAATTCTTCATTTTTTTGGTGAACTTAGTGCTGAAGCTTGCATATTTATTTGAGTTATCACCTTCTTTCTGTCCCTTACTCTCCAAAATCCCCTTGTCTTTATTGAAAAAGGTTTATTGGTTCATTTTTCTGTTTTGTAGGGTTTTGAAGTCTTCTAAAATTTAGCAATTTGAATTTTTCAAGGAGCTCTATGAATTAAGGTTTTGCAATGATAACCTATGGTTTTACTAAAGATTTAGAACAGGATGGCTGTAATGATAAAGGAGGTATCTCAGCATGCAGAAGACCTCTTTTCTCTTCCTGACTCTCAACTTGTGTGACCTTGGGGAAGTTCAGTCTGCTGTGTGTCTCTACCTTCCTTCACTGGAAAGCAGGACTACACCTTTGCTCCCTGCATAGGCTTGTAACAAGGCTACAATGGTGAAGACTCTGCAAGTCCCTCAGAAGAAATACATCCAATTCTGTTGTTTAGTTCTGTGTTTCTGCTTGCGTTTTGCTACCTACTTTTTTGTTGTTGTTCTGATGCTTGTAACTTGGAAGACCTGTTCCTTAGCATTCACTGTTTTGGCTTTAGTGCCTTTATCCAATGTGTTCTTTGGAAGCTTGTTCCATAAACAGCTACACGATGATCAGAACCTCATGCTTGGATTCTAGAGCACTGTCCTGTTTAAGTTGCTCTGCTGGGTTCTTAGGGTGAAAATTGAGGGACAATCCTGGCCCTATGAAATGAATGGCTTGTCTTCTGTTGGCTTGAGTGGAATGAGGATATCACCACAGGTTAACAAGTATCCATATGTGAAATGCTGTGACATTTGGATCTGTCTGTGAACAAACTTTGCCTATCCAGTGATTTTCCTGGGCTGGTAGCGCTGTGTTCCTTTGCTTATTTACCCGCTGTAGATTATAATGAGGCCTTAGGTACCTTAGAAATAACTGAGGTGAGCTGGTAAACAGTGCAGAGCCACACTTGTTACCAATGCTCAATAAAAACCAAAAAGAGAATAGGATTTCCTTTAGGTTTCTGGATTTTGTTTACTCATCATAGTCTCAGCCTGTATAATCTTACAGGCATGAATGAGATTAAGTAACAGACACTTTTGTTAGCATTGTTTCAGACTTGGCAGTAAATGAACCGTGCCCTTTCCAGCCTTTCAGTAGACAAATGCTTCATATTTTATTGCAACAATTTAGCTCCTGACATGAACTGCAGGCCCATTAATCCTGTAATATAGTGAATAAGATTGGAAAAATACAGGTTGTAAATATGTTCTTCATTATGAACTTTAATACCAACCAGATCTATATTGTGCATTCTAGAACATGGTAGTCAGAGTGTACTAAGCAACTAGCAAATTGTTGACAAGGCTCATCTGCTATTGGTTTATTCAGGGGTTAAGAGCAAAAAGCCTTAAGACACTGCAACTGCTTGATATTATATGTTGATGCCTATCACATCTTGCTGGACACAACGTAAATAGATAGCGCCTGTGGCTTTACCTTCAGCTCAGTATTCATTGAATCTGGGAACAAGACAACTTGAAGACTGTGTGAAGTCCTTTTTAGTAAGTCAGGCAGAAGAAAAAGACTACTCAGTTCTGAGAGCAGTTGCATTTTCACATTGGGGATAATAATAAAAATACAATTCTAGTCAATGAAGCAGTAAATTCAAACTCTTCTGTTTAACCATGACCTTTTAATTTGGGGCTGGTTTTTCCACCCCAATTGAAATCTGAGAGTCTCAGATCACTTAAGAAGTGGGAAAGAATAAATTCCTCTTTATACCATGGCATGTGCCACAAGAATCTTAGAAGTGATGATCATTATGTTGTCTCAGTGGCCATATGTTCAATTGGTGCTGCTCCACTGGGAAAATGGACCTCCAAACACTGGGCTCCAAAGTGGAAAGTGTACTCTAGTGAATAGCCTGTGGACTTTATCTGTAGCTCATCTGTAAGGAGCATTCATGTGGGAAGGAAGCTTGAAGGCCCTAGGGATGGGGCATCTTCCATGCTCCAGGGTCTTACCACTCTCATCATAACAAATGTCATCTTTGTATTTCGTCTGAATCCTCTTTTAGTTTAAAATCACTAGCTCCTGTCCTATTGCAGTTGGCCCTGCTATAAGTGACTGTCCCTAAATTTCTTAGAGCCTCCCTTTAAGTATTTAAAGGGCACGATAAGGTCTCCCCTGAGCCTTCTCTTCTCTGGGCTGAACAACCCCTACACTCTCAGCCTTTCCTCACAAGAGAGATGTTTGATCCCTGTGGTCATTTTTGTATCCTTCTTTTGGGAGAGCCACGTCTGTTCTGAGGACACCAAAGCTGGACACAGTGCTCCAGGTGGGATCTCACCTGAGCAGAGCAGAGCAGCAGCATCACCTCCCTCAACCTGCTGTCCACACTTCTTTTGATGAAGCCCTGGATGTGGCTGGCTGCCTGGGCTGCAAGTGCACATTGTCAGCTCATAGCCAGCTTTCCATCCATGAGTACTCCCAAGACCTTCTCCTCAGGGCTGCTCTCCATCCCTTCACCCACCAGTCTGTACTGATAATGGGGGTTCAGGTGCAGGACCCTGCACTTAGCCTATTGATCGAGGGCCTTCATTGTGTTATGTTTCAAAAATTTTCTGAAGTGTGTAATTGCAGAAATGGTCCCACTGCCTACTGCAGAGTTTCATTTTGGATGTATTGAAAACAATCACTTCTTTCTTTCTTTTTTTTTTTTTTTTTAATAAAATTTCCCTTTCTTCCCCATGGAGTTTGGCTGTGTTGGCTTACAAGTTAGACTTGCAATACATTTGTGAAAGGACAGTCCCTGTATAAATGAAGAGAGATTCTTTTGAGGCCTCCTAATTATCACTTAATTAATAGAAAATGCTGTGAAATTCTGATGTTGCACCAATGTGCTGCCATGTTACAAGTTCCATGGCACTGGCAACTGAGCAGGAAAGGATGCAGTGAAAGAGCTTGTAGCCTTGCTGTGTGTCTTTCTTAGCTTCAAGCCTTTCCTTTAGGACCGAGATCACTGCTGTCACAGCAAAGAGAGGCTAGTGAGGAAAAGAGAGCAAAGACTTAGTGTGTTTGGTGGAGAGAAAGAAGTGGGTTTTGTTTGTGGTGGTAGGTTAGGCAGAGAGATATAGAAAAAACCTTGTTCAGGAGAAGTGGACAACTGTCACAGAAAGTATCATTTAGTACAAATCAAGGCAGATGTCAAAGATGTCATCAGTGTACAAACAGCCATAGAGAGCAGTACTGACTTTATTGGCATGGGGCTTTGGGGTGCAGTTTTTCCTGGGTCTGACAAAGTGCATTGTGATCACTTTGGAATGAGACTTCATGGAAATACACTGACAGCATGTGCACAGATCTGGAAAACATTCCTGTGTTTGAAGTGGTTTAGCAAAATTCATTTATTCATTAAATCAAGGGTTGTGTTTAGGCTGCAGGACCTGATGGCCCCCAGAATGTGCACTGGGCTCCTCACAGTCATATGTAAACTGCCTAACTGCTCTCAGCTGTGCTATAACAAATAATGGCACTTAATACCTAGCAACAGTAGTACCTCTATCTGTAACAGTAGTAGACATTCCTCTAACAATTCTTCAGAAAAAGAAAAAAAAAAGAGATCCCTCAGAAAATGTTATTGAGCTTTCTTTGTATTTTTTAAAAATATTTTTTGTCACTGCTACTTCTAAGAGCTGCTGTTACACCTTGGCTGCCTGTTGTGGGTGTTGCATTGCTTGCTTTGAATAAAGGGCACTCTCTCTGTTTTTGGCAAGTACTTTGCCATTGGGAGAGGTTCACTTCTGTGTTGGTACAGTGATGAACTTCAGAGGTTGCTGATGCAGAGGAGGATGCTCTATAACCATTCCTGGATACAGAGGTTCTTGCTGTGAATCATGTGTTGTGAATCCCAAGGCAGTGTACAGTGGACAGCTCTGTCTTGTCCCCTCTAGGGGCTGTCACATTGGCTAGAAGACCAGCAAACCCTTTTGCAGTAGCATTTGGTATTGAACCTTGCTCACTGTGTGTGTCTGGGCTGCAAGAGCAATGAAACCAAAAGTTCTGTGGCAAGATTGCTTCTGTGTTTTTAATTGTTACCTGATCTGTTGGAATGTTTCAGAGACTGAACCGAGGAGCCCAAATCTGCTCAAATGTATTACAAGGCCTGGGAGGGTACCCTGAAGATAGGCTTGTGGTGGCAGGTAATACAGCTGTGCAGTCCTCTTAGAAACAGTAGTGGACATATTTGTGTGAAAAATTGCATGCTTGACGCAAAGATGTGGTGAAATCTCCTGAAAGCTATCATTGTGTACACTTTCATTTTAACTCAGATCTGAAACAATTTTTTTCCCCCTCAACAGCCATGTCTGAGCAGATGTAATGATTTTGATGTTCTATAGTTAGCCCATTGCTTAGCTAATGATTGCTCAGCAAAGAAGCCAACAAATCAAGAATGTAAAGAGCATAGTGGCTCACCTGAGAACACTTACTGTGTGTTGTGTTTGACTTTTAATTCTTGGTCATATGATTGCTACATAAAGTGTTCAGGATTTTATAACTACAGAAAGGAGAAAAAGTGTAAGAACTGGCTTTCAAAGGAGGGTCTCTTCTTGGGTTCACCTGGAGATGATCTTCCTTTTTGCATTCAGCATAAAGCCAGTGAAGTCAAAATAGGAAGGAAAAACTGCGGTAGTGACAGATGATGCTATCTGCTTGATAAAGCATTTGGCTGGGAACCTTACATTCACCTAAGGCTGGCACCAGCTTTGTAACCTGCAAACAGGTGCTGGAAAGTGAGGTGATCAAATCTTCCAGCATCTGATAACCTTATCTTTGTCTCCTTCTGAGCTGAACGAGCCAGCGATGGACTCAGTGAGACACAGATCTGCTCAACAAACCACCTTGCACAGCCTCATCTTTGTGGGCGTGTAACATGTTACAGGCTGAAGGCTGGTGTGTGAGGATAACTGCCTTAACTGGACTGTCCTTTAGCACTCCTGTCCTGTCCTCCTAGTTTCTTCAATGTATGTAGCTCTAGTGGCCAGCATCTGAGTGAGATTCTGTCTTTGTGGCCTGTTGGATGGTGCCAGTACCTGTGCCAGTGCAATGCCACTCTATTTTTTCTAAATCAGCTTTAATTCCTCGTTATTTGGGTAGGATGCCTTGCAAGAAGATAGTCACCTGAACCTTGAGCACACTTCTTGAGATCTTTTCTCATAGCACTCATGTTGAGGTATGGTGTATGAAGGGATTTTCTAGGTTCATCACAGAACATTAGGAGTTGGAAGGGACCTTCCTGCCAGAGCAGGATCACCTAGAGTAGGTCACACAGGAATGTGTCCAGGTGGGTTTTGAATGTCTCCAGAGAAGGAGACTCTGCAACCTCTCTGCGCAGCCCATTGCAGTGTTCTGTCACCCTCACAGTGAAAAAGTTTTTCCTTATGTTCACATGGAACCTCCTGTGCTCCAGCTTGCACCCATTGCTCCTTGTCCTATCATTAGACTTCATTGAGCAGAGCCTGGCTCCATCCTCCTGACTCTGCCCTGCACACCTTTATCGACAGGAATGAGGTCACCTCCCAGTCTCTTCCTCGCCAAGCTAAACGGACCCAACTCCCTCAGCCTCTCCTCATAAGAGAGATGTTCCACTCATGCTGAACTCCACTGCATTCAGGAATTGCATGTAAGACCAAAGCCTAATTGCTTTAATCAGGAAGTCCCGAAGGGTGTAGTAGAGGAAAGAAGATGCTGGTGTAAGAGGGCAGAATGTGGCAGCAAGAGGAATTAGGGATTAGGATGGAGCATGGTTATGAATGTGTGACA
Organism: Dryobates pubescens; assembly: GCF_014839835.1. NCBI lineage: Eukaryota > Metazoa > Chordata > Aves > Piciformes > Picidae > Dryobates > Dryobates pubescens. The sequence continues at coordinate 270,748 of NC_071625.1, forward strand.
GGATAGCAATGTATACCTTAAAGAAAAAAAGACAAACTGTTCCAAACATCAGGAGTTTTGCAGAAGAAACACCTCTTCATTGACTTGAACAGCAGCTAACTTGAACAGCAGCTAAATTGTGAGTCCCTGGTTTAATTACTGTTAATGATGCTTAGCTCTCAGCATTATGACTTTTCTATTTGTTACAGTCAGCTGAAATACAGCTCTTGACGTTGTTTCAGTTGTAGGTGCTGATGACAAAGTTTGTGCATCCTATAAATGCATGGAACTCTTATTAATTGGTGGTAGAAGCTACAATCCATATTTTAAATAAGTAGCATAATACAGCCATTCAGAATTACACCACAAGAAAGGGAAGGGTTTAATGAACTCCATATGTCTGCTCTTAGAACTGCTGGAGTAAAACTTTGCTGTGCCACATAATGGTAAACCACCAGTGCTATAATGTATTTGGGGTCTTTCAAGAACCTTCTTTAGAGACACGCTTCTGACAAAGGTTAATTCATTAATGGATTCAAGCCAACAGGATTATGGTTTGTATTGTCACAGTAAGCATCAGTGTTGCTAGCATTGTCCCTTTAACTGCAAACTGAGATGTAATACCTCTGCTCTTGTGGGAAACCTAATTTTTGATCAAGCAGCAGCTTTTCAAGTATATCACTTGCATTTTTAAAACAATTATGTGAATGCATATCTTAGTTTATCCTCTTTCAGAGCAGAGATTACCAAGAGTAGGTACACACAGGAAAACCTGCATCAGTGATAATTTTTACACAGAAGTATTGATGAACAGTTCTTAAAAGCATCTCCCTGGCTAAACATTTAAATAAAGCATCTCTGTTTGAAGAAATTAGTTACTGACAGGTAGCTAGCCTAGGGCTGCAGTGTGTAAGTGGTCTGCCTTCCTGCTCCTCCTTCCCCCACAGACAGAACTTACACCTGGGAGTACTTCTGAGCCCGCTGACCCTACATGTGTGCTGCCTGGCCTGGCCACTGCTCTTCTAGTGAGGATCAGATCACTGGATTCTGTAGTGACATTCCTGTGGGGAGAATGCTAAGAAAAGCTGTAGCAGTCCCTGCTTCGCTCGCAGCCCTTAGCAGAGGCTGGTAAGGAATGTGCGTGCCCACATCAGCGGATGCACTGCTTCCCATCCAGATCTAGCTGGCTCAGAACGGCAGAGCAGCACTGAGACATCTGTGAGAGGGGATAGAAACTATCCATGGACCCTGGGATCGCAATTCTTGTGCTGTAGGAGTGGAATGTGTTTTTAACTCCTGGAGAGACAGAGAGTGCATATAGACCATCTCCTTGAGTGATATCACATCATTATCTCATGATAGTGAAGGAAACCAGTTTCCTCAAAACTTACTGGAGTTGCTGATATTTCTAGAAAGCAAGCAATTGGAAATTCTCCATGATCCAAGAAGTAGTTCATGCATTTCAGTGTTGTTACACAAAATGACTGCAAACCTAGATGCTGCTTATATTGTTCCTTTACAGGCTTTTTCCCTTGAGAAGTGAAGAAAGAAACATCATTGTTTGCTCTTTTATTTGTCACAGGATTCTAGGACCTGGGTGTTCAGGATCCCATTCCCCTACCTCTTAAGTGTTGGCAATACCACCTTTTGGAGCCTGTCAGAAAAGGGAAGGAGAGCTCTTTTCTCATGGCAGTATATTTTTATATCCTTATTTCTGTTGTCTTCATTATCTTAAAGGGCTGATAATGAATCAGTTTGGTTGCTCATCAACCCTCATTTTTAATGAAGAGATATTTACTGCAGACACAAACATCCATTCGTTATCTGGGGTGCTGGGATTTAACACACACTGGCAGTCACCTTTGGTACATGTGCAGTGCATTCTAGCTTTTTATAAGGCTGTTGGTTACAAATAGCTTTGAAATAACTACCATGCCTTCCAGCTATAAAATCACATAATAATTATTCATTGTATCACCATCATTTTTATTATGTTAAAAGAGATTCCTCCACATCCCCTCCCACGGCAGAATGATGTTGTCGAAGGGTTTTCGTTTGCCCACATGAATTCAGGATTGTTTAATGCCACCATACGGCTCTATCATCTTTGCTGAGGGGAAACTGACTAGAGTGAGACAGCTGCTCCATGAAACATCAGTAATTGGATTCATGTTTAAATAACGTGTGGGCTAAAACCCCCTTCAACTTCCTAGCTTAATTCTTTTTATTATCTACATGTAATCTGAGTAGGTTCTAACTAGAAGTTCTCTAAGAATTAGGCTAGCTGGCTTTATAGCTATAATTTAGGCATAGTTATACATACCTCTGACAATTCCCACTTCCTCTTCCATATTCAGAACATAAAAGACAAGGATGTTGAGATGATAATTTGTTTCTGAAAATGAATTCTCATTCTTCTAACCCCTCTTCCCCCAAATTTTAAAGTATTTCTGAGCCTTAGGGCCATTTATTTGTGTATTGTTTTCTCAATTTTCTCTTTTACATTTAAGGCTGCTAGAAAAAGTCTGATTTTAACCTAATTTTAGTGTGGTATATGCTGTTATCCAACCGCTTTAACATATTTTAGGCTTCAAAATGCAGTCATTTAAACTACTTTGGTTCCAGAGCATCTGATTTAGATATCTGTGCATTCACTTCTTAAATAAAGTGAAAGCATATTGTGTCATACAAGATATATTTTTTTCCTTCATTATCTGATCCCTATGCATTTGAACTTGGGATTCTGTGACAAAGACACAGTTGTTAGCCTGCTGATTGAATTTAACAAGAAGCTGGTGTTCTCTAAATGGGAGTGCCTCATTTCCTATAGCATAGGAGTACAGCGATGCTGAATGCACATATGTACAAAAAAAGAGCACTAAACCCCAGAAAATCCCCTTAACTCTCGGAGCTGGAAATTCAACCGCTGAAAGGCAATTGTACTGAAACTTAAGCCAAAAGTCATTTTCTTACGTGGTTAAGGAATTTTCAATGTAATAAATAAACTGTGATAAAAGGGGTCTGTCTGTAGAGGCAACTTCAAGGAGCTGGTATGGATTCATGTGTTTTGAGTCATCGTAGTTCCCAGCCAAATGTATAGCAACAAGAGATTTTCAAACCTCTTGTGCAATAATAGGCAAAATAACCCTCATTTTACTGCAGCTGCTCCATTCTTACTGTTAGATATTTGTGTAGACAATGCATTTTTGAAGCTCCTGCCTAGTAAACAGATACTACTGGCAAGCATCTGCCAACCCTGGAAGTGCATCACTGTTGCATCACACAGATTGTGACAGCAAACAGAGTCCAAGAGTGTCATCAATTTCACTTTTCACACATTTCACTTTTAGCCATATGAAGGTTAGACTCGGTCTGACCTAGGCATTAGGGTGGACATCTCAGCAGGGATGTTCAGCCCACTTAGGATTAGATTCTTTTGTAGTCAGTAGAAGAGGATGAGCATCTCCCAAGGATAATTCATCTTACCTCAAGGGGCTGACCTAAAACTGAATCCATAAGGTTTTAGCCAGTGAAGCTCAGTGAGGTGAATTCTATCCTCAGCTTGCCAAATCCTGTAGCTTGTTACTAGGGCATACTTGTGTATGACTTGGGAACGATCCAGGACGTCTGTGGTGGAAATTATATCATGTTTGTTATAAACTTGAGCAAAACAGAGTGTTTGCTTTAATGTGGTTGAGCAAAGCATCCTTTTGGATTGTAAATTTGGGAAAGGAACCTTGTGTCAAGACTCAGACTCTCTGCAGGTGGGCTCTGGTCTGGGAAGCTGTAGAGCCAGACTGAAGTTTCAGTTAATTTTTAAAAACATGATTCCATTATGGGATGATAATAGAAAGAATTATGACACAAAAACACGTTGATAATGAAACTTAGAAGGCTTATGACAAGCATCTTACATTGCCTGTATGTACATTGCCTTATAACAAATATTTAATGTTATCTGCTCAGGCCCTTTCCCGTCATTCGTTGCTGTATTTTGAAAATCTTCACCAAAGTAGATTAGAGTCACAGAATCACAAAAAACAGATGTTTGGAAGAGACCTCCAAGCTCAACCAGCCCAACCCTCAACCCACTACCGAAGGGTCAACACCAAACCATGACCCTAAGTGTCAGGTCCACAGGCTGCTGGAACACCCTGAGTCAATGCATCCTGCAAACCTCCATGTGCACAAAGCTAACACAGCTCCTGTGGGTGACATCCCTGTTCTCACAGCTGTCAATGAGTTGACAGAAATACTTCCAAAATAAGGAAATCTGCTCCTCTCCAGTACTGTTAAAGCAGCTCAAGAGTTGAAACTCTTTCAGCAGCAGTGTTTGTGGAGAGTCTTGCCATGGTACGTTGAGTTTCAGGATTGCATAGGAGCACATTAGTATGTTCTGCCAAGCTCCTGATCTTGGTATGTTCACTTGCACAGCAGTATTAACCTCTCCACAGTATTCTGTATGTGTAAAGAGATTATTTTTATCCAGTGGTTCCTGTCTGGCTCTGCGTAGTTACCATCCTGGGCCTTTTATTTTCTTTTGGGGGGTGGGGGGATGTGAAGTGGTGGTTTGGCTCTTAAATTGTTTTGCTTTTTTGGCACTTACGCTTGACTGGCTTCTGCCTTCTGTTTAATTCCTAAATATTTTTTTCTTTGCATAGTAGTTACTGATCTTTATCTCTTAACATTTGTATTTGTGGTGATGTGTTTGTTTTAGAGTTTCCACAGTGTGCTATAATTTATTCTTTGTATCATATTGTATGTTCAATTACTGACTTGGAGAGCAAAGGGGAAAAAGAACAGAAAAACTACCAAAGGCTAAAGTCTTCATATTGTTGTCCAACATCTGCAGTCAACACAAAATGCACTGAGGAGAACACAGTTGTTTCAGCAGACTCTCCAAGCCCAGGCCTGGGTAAAGTTGATAGTTTCAGTGGGACTCAGGGGAGTACACATTTTCTGCCAGCTCTGAAAAGACTTGAAAATGTGTTGAAATCTTCCATGTATTGTATTTGTTTTGTCTGTGTAGGCAAGTGCTTCTGTGTGGCCCCTGCCTTTCTTGATATCCTCTACAGCTGACCTTGTAGGTAGGTTTTATGTCTCCGGTGTCGATCAAAGGAGTTTGTAAAGTGCTTTTTAAAAGTGCTTTAAGAGTTGGCCTGACTCATGTTTCATGGGCTCCAAGGATTTATTTGAAAATACGTTCAGCAAATTAATTTTTATTTCTGTAAGGAATTTCAGTTCAGTTTCTTAAGTGTGATTATTTTTTTTGTCCCCTCTCCCTACTAAAGAAAAAAACAAAAAACAACCAAACAAAAAACCCCAACACTTTCTTATGATATTTATGATTTATTTAACTAGAAACCAAAGATTTCCCATTTTATGCTCTGATTCCACAAAACTGGGTGTGTAGTTTTTCTCATGGCAAAGTTACAGGCCACATGCAGGTGAAAGGCCTTGCACATGCCTGTACATTGTGGTAGGATTTGTAGAGTGGTATGTAGGTGCCTGCAACTTCTAATACCTTATTAAATTCATTATTTCATCTGTGCTGGTGGGACTTTGTAATTGTTTGGTGGTGGTGTTATGTTTGTCTCTGTGTGTTGGAGGTTTTTGTTTGTCGTGTTAGACCGGACTCAGTGGAGCTACTGAAGGGTTAAGGTAGTCTGCCATACTGCTTCAGCTGACAAGCAGAGAGCAGGTACCTTGCTATTTGATCTCAACCCTTATCTCTGGGGCATGGCTTGGTTGCTTGATTCGCTGTCCTAAGCATGTTTGCTTGGTTACTTTCCATACGAATGTTTCCAAAGCACTTCAGATATATGCAGATATAGCTGATTTTAAATATCTAGTAAAATGAGGCTGGTTTCAAGACCTCTGGAAGTAATGGGCATCAGTATCCTTACCCTTTTGATTATGGTGTGAGGTTGCCATACAATTGCTGTGTGGGGTGTGTGAAGCTGGTAATGGAGTCCTAGCACTGCAAGTGGAGATGAGCAGAATTCAGCTTCATCTCTTCATGATGGTGTCTTCAGAAAGGTTCTGTTCTTAATCTGCCCAAGAAGCATGTGAAGATGGGAGATCTCAGAAGAATATACTTAAAACTGCACCACATTTATAAGCAGATGTTATTTTGTGGTTTATGAAGCTCCAGCTGTATGCCAGAATCTTACATTTGCACACTTTCTGAATCTAGTCAGAAGCTGATGTATCAGTTTAGCAAAACCCAGGCTTTTCTCTCATGAATTTGTGCTGCCAAAGACATTTAGATACATTTGGATGAGGTTTTCCACTTTTGGATACATTTTTGTTTGTTTGTTTTGACACATGATGTTTTGAGATCACATGTGTTTGCAAATACGGCAGCCAGGAAGAGACCAAACTAATCCTTAAACAATTCAAAGACTAAGCTGATGCAGTAATGGCTTTTAGAATCTTCAAACTGCTTTGTTACTGAAATAATATATTGAACTTTCTCCCCCTTTTAACAACTGCATTTTCATTTAATCATCATTGCTATTTGAGAGAGAGGAAATCTGAGAAAGAAATTATTTGAGGGATGGCAGTAAAAGTTGATGTCAGTCTGGGCTGATGTCTGCCTTGTTTTCTTCCTTTATCTTTAGCCCTACTGAGTCACAGCCTCTTCCTAGAAAAGCTCTTCTCTGATAGCAAGTGGTGGAGCTGCTCAGCTACAGAGGCTGTGTGTGTGTGCACAGCTTCCCTTTCTGGCCGTTGTTTTCCAAAGCGTGTATGAATTCCTGTTTGTAAGGGTAGATACTTTTCCTCACAGGCCCTTGTGTTGCCCAGTCAGAACGTTCCTACCAGCAGGTGGAGAACAACTGAAAGAGGCAAATCCAGCCGGTGATCACTTCTTCTGAAAGGTGACCTTTTCAGAATGTCTAACTCCATCTTTCCTGTTCTAAATCTCGCTTCAGCATATCCCAGGAATATCTGTTGGCTGGACAGTATATGCAGAAAAGGACTTTTGGAGGGAGGTATCCTGAGCCACAGGAACCACTGAGGAAAAGCAAATGAGTGGGGAGAGATGTTAGAGCTGCCCAGCAGCCTGGAAACTCCCTGTCTCTGCAGCTGAGTGCCACCATGGGATTCTTCATCACAAGGATGAAAAGCCTCTGAGATTTCTGAGTCCTACTAAGTGTGATCTATCCCTTTGTGTACATCAAACTGACAATTCCTGCTGCTGAGTGAGGAGAAAGGTTTGGGCTTAGGACATTTGCAGTTCCTAATTTCAACCTTTCTGATCTGATTCTAGAAAAGGAGGGGGTTTGGTCTTTTATTTTAAGGACTTAATAGATGATAACACCCCAGGAGATCTGATGGTTAGGTTTGTGCCCATTCTGAAGTGGTCAGGTCCTAAGCACTGGGCACGGTGGACTAGATGTCAGTTTTGGATTTCTTCTTGGGAGACAGCAGAAGCCAGAAGCTCAGGTCACCTCTGAGCTGTTTTTAAGGACAACTCCTGTCTTCTTTCCCCTTCTGATAAACAGTGGCTTGTGATTCTGGTGGCTCTTCTTTCTTCCACACTTGCAGTAATCTGCAGTGCTCAGGTTTCTCCAAGCCATGAAGTTGTGGGGTGGCAGATGCTCCCAGCCCAGCTGTGTGTGAGGCAGCTGGCGGTGCTGTGCTGGCTGCTGTGTCTCCTCCAGGGAAAAGCACTGGGCCAGATTCAGCTTGTTAACATCCAGCTGGATCTTACTAGCTACTCTGTCACAGCAGCATGTAGAACTGGCAGCTGACATAGAGGAAGTAAGCATGGAACTGCAAACTGTTAGAGAGCAGAAGAAATTGGAAGCATCCCTTAAAATGGTGACCAGACTTCCAAGGTGTGCAACATTCATCCAATGCTGAGTTGTCAATTCTGCAATCACAACTGGGACAGGTAGGACTTGCAACCAGCCAGCACTGTGAAACAGAGTATTAACAAGCTCCTATGCTGGCCTCACCTTGATGTTTATTTTCTCTTCCCTCTCCTGCAAGAGTTTTGTTCTATAGGCATTCCTCTGCACACCACCTTCTCCAGGAACCTTTCCTTAAAGCCTGAGGAAGTGGTTTACTATGGGATCCAGAGGCAGGCCATCACAAACACACCAGAGTAACATCCTATGGTTAGGAAAGGAGTGTGACTTCCTGCACGCAGCGGGATGGGTGGGGGTGGGAATGGCTCAGCTGCTAAAGTGCAAGCAGCAGAAAGGCAATCCCCAAAGTATATAAAATTCCTATGATTCAGATGACTAAATCAGCTGAATGCCGGTAAATGTTCCACTGGTTCAGTACAGAGTCTAAGTGCATAACCTGCAGCCTTTCTGACAGCTAAACTTGGACTCTGGAAGCAAGCCAAAAGAATGGGGTAGTGAAAGAAGGTAGTAGAAGTGGTTTTAAGCATCTTACCACTCAACACTAATTAGCATTTTACTGTCAGCTAGGAACAGAGGTGGGGAACCTAGCTGCAGTGTACAGTTTCTTTGTTGAATTGTAACCTAGGCTTCCTTATTACTGTATTTCTGCTGCTTGTTGTTAATAAGCATTTTGTACAGTAAAGCACTGGAGTGAGGAGCCCAAGCCGGCTGCAACCTGGCCTGGAATAAGGTGGCTCATAACACTTTTTCCACTGATGAAAGAAGTGGAATGGCATGTGAATTCACCACACGATGCCTGCTTCTCTCGCTGCAGAACATATTTAATTAGATACTTGGGCATGTAAATTTATGAGCATCTTGTTTCCTAACTGAGGTACTCCTAATTCTCTCTGCACCTAACTGGAGAATGTAGACCTTTCCACAGGAGTCCATGCCATGCTAGGTGGTTGGACAGGGGCTACAGGAGGACTTGGTAAGACAGCATTTGGCTGCATCTTTTATTTATGAGAAAAGTGTAGGCTGATGGTGATACAACAAAGAGTTTTCCGATGGAGCGGTTCAAGGCCTTAGAAGTCTTTGTCCCTGCAGCAAACTGGTCATACTTGTGTCATCAGCAGGAACAAAGTTAAGAGAGACCACATTCATGTTGAAATATAAAGGGAGCTACCAGATGGATCACAACCAGTGGATGAACCCAGAAAAACACTTCAACCTACCCATTACCCACCAAGGCTTTTCTTGTTCTTTGCCAGCTGTTTATGGGGAAGCAATCCATTCTTGAAAAGAAGTGACGTTAAAACTACCATCACTGTGTCTGAGACTGCTCCAGAGCCTCATGCTGGTGCAGATTTCGAAGAGCACAACTCGGACTGAAGGAGTTGGGACAAACATTTCTTTCTCTCCTAATCAGCACATTCTCTGAGAAGACTGCCCCAGTAAACATGTATGGTTCTGTATTCCATTTCTCTTGTGTCTTTGAATCTGATAACCTAAGTTTTACCCTTAGATAACCTTGTGTGCCTACAAAATTTTACTTAGACGTCCATGTTCCTAAAAATAGTCCACGGATGAAGTGTTCCAAGCAGCAAACCGCAGCTTCCTGAGGTGGCGGTGGTTGTAGTGCAGTTTCTACTTCAAAGATTTTGTTGTATAAGTGATAGAGCATTGCAGAGGCCATGTCCAGTTTTACAATGCAGCTTTGCTGTTTGTGTTTCTTAATGATATTTGGATGCAAAGCCTGTGTCATTAGCTGGCTAATCTAACAGAGGATTGCTATGCCATGTGTTTTGAGGTACATGTGCCCCCTCCACTACTTAACAAGGCTGCTTAACTTGTATGTTATTTCTAGCTTGCAAGGAGCAAAATGCTGCCTATGTGTTTTAGTCATATATTTTATCACTTATATACTGGAAGCAAGCTTACTGTTGCAGGATATTTTTAAGACTGAAAGTTCAGGTTGAGTACTCTTGGTACAAATTGTTTTCCTGGTGTCTAAAGCCTTGCTTGCTCAAACTCTTTGGTAAAAGAGATCTGGCTGGGATGCAGGTTTGCCCAGTGTATTTAGAAGAGGCATTGTAAATGATAAATAGTGAATTCAAGTTCATTTGGCTGGGACAAATCCAAGCATGATGTGTGTTATATTCCAAAATTAATTTTAAAAGAAACCAAAAACATCAGGTGGGGAAAGTAGAAAAGGGAAAGTGAAATGGTCATTTGGCAATACCAAAATACTTAATTTTCTTGACAAAGTTCTTAATATTTAAAACCATTTCCATCTTTTGGACAGAAACCATGCACTCTGTAATTACTGGCAATAAAACTAAGGATTTAAGAGCTATGAATGTTACAGTTGGAGGAAACTATAATTAAGGCTGGCAAGACTGTTTCCTCAAGGACCCAGAGAGTTCAGGCAGCTTTTAAAAGGACATGGTAATTATTTTTCCCATTGAACTTCTCTGTATTGATAAATGCTTATCCTCCAGTCTTCAAGCCGTACTGTTAAGCAGTAAAGAATATCCTGAGTCACTTATTAATTTGTGTTTTCCAACGTGCTGTTTCAGCTCTCAGATGATTGATCTTGTAAAATGGTTTCTTCTGATTGTAAATCAGGAGTCTTCAGTTCTACATGTCCTATCTCCTGCTGAGAAAAAGAGAGCTGTAAAACAATGGATATGCTTAGAAAGTAAGCTGATTCTGGAACTCTGCACTGTGTATTTATTTGCATGTGCTCTCTTGTAGCCTGTTTGCTTCTGGTGAGCCAGGAGACTCTGTTGCTGCTGAATACAATAGTGGGAAGACTTAATTATACAATGAATGTGGCTGCACATGAGTATTGCCAGCAGTATCTGCAACTGGCCTTGGACTGTCTTGGAATCACTGCAGGAGCCACTGGCATATAAATCCCTCTTAGTCTGGTGGGTGTCCCTGGGGCAGTATTTTGTATCCAGGAAAGATGTTGTGGAGATTGAAGTGGTGTTAGCTGCAGCTCCTGTGAGGTTCCAGTGCTGTTAGGACTTTGAATACTCCATCAGCTCTCAGGAGCAGTGTGTCTTGGCACGGACCACTGACTGTCCTTTAGCCCACCAAACACTATGAAAGGGCAGGAGTACCTGGGAAGCCCCAGGGATGCCCATTCCCAAGTGCCTCTGTTCCTGCTCCTTGCACCATGGAATGCTCATCAGGTGGGAAGCACCAGAACTTGGCTGATTTGTTCCTGCTTTATTCTGCACTGAAATGAATACTGATTTTGAAAAAGGAAGATGTGTGAAGTGGGATTAATGAAAGCCTGGAGTGGGAAGTTATAAAAATCAGATAGTGCTAGTGACTGGAAAGGACTGTGCACTGTTTAATAGCTCCATGGGGACTAGGGATGCATGAGGAGAGAATGGGCATAGAAAGGTCTCATTTCATCTGTCTATCTGTCCATCTATATATCCATCCATCTCTCCCTCCTCCTCCTCTATCATTCCCTGTTTGCAAGGTATTTTGTATCCTTTTGCCAGAATCCTAGTGTGACTTGCATCATCAGACAGTCCCTACAGAAAGCTTGCAGAGAGGGGAAGCTGTTTCCAAGAGCCAGTCTTCTCTGGCTGCAGTGAAATGTGTGAGTCTGATAATCACAAGTTACCTTATCTCCTGAATTTTTTCCCACTTTTCATTTCATGTTCAGGCAGATGTAAGAAAAGTGTTTTGTTTTTTTTAAGGAAAACAGCAACAAAGTTAACAAAAAACCCCAAACAAACCCCCAATGCCATAGAGATTTTGTGAATAACTTGAGTTTTCAGGTTAAGCAGTGAAGGATTTAAATAGAAATTTAAATATCAATGTGTTTAATGATGTTTTTCTTCACAGAAAAAGGTGTCATAGCTTCCTAAAAAATTGCCTCTGATGGCAGAGATGAAAACAAACATGATTCTCAGCTGCAGGTTTATGTGTCACCAATGCCTCCTAAAAATTGTGAGGAGTTACAAACTCAAGTGAATCTGAGATACAAAGTGTGAGATTCATTTCAGTATTTTGATCCTGTCCTGTGAAATGACTCTGTGAGGACAGCAGGAGTGTTAGGAGACCATCTGACTGCGCTTTCCTGCTCAATTTATCAGTTTGCATTAGGATGTGCTTCCAGTGTGAAGATAGGTTTTCTTTCTAAATCATGCAATGGTTTGGATTGGGAAAGGTAATCAAGTCCAGACGTTAACCCAGAACTGCCAGGTCACCACTAAACACCACATCTACACATCTTTTAAAGCCCTGCAAGGATAGGGACTCCACCACTTACCTGGGCAGTGCTTTCAATGAAGATACTTTTCCTCATGCCCAACCTAAACCTCCCCTGGTGCAACCTGAGGCCATTTCCTTTTGTCCTGTTGCATGTTACCTAGAAGAAAAGACAGACCCCTACCTTGCTGCAGCCTCCAGTCAGGGAGCTGCAGAGAGCCAAGAAGGTCTCCTGTGAGTCTCCTTTTCTCCAGACTAAACAACCCCAGTTTCCTCAGCTGTTCCTCATAAGACTTGTGCTCTAGAAATTCCAGTTAATTAATTCCAGGTCTTTATTCCATTTAATTACTTTGAGTAAAAAAATATAGTAATGGGAGTTGTAATCATGATATGATTTAGCAGGCTGAGTTAAAGAGTGCGGTTGCACAGTTCTTCATTTCTGGAAAGCCAGCAACAAATACTTATCGTTCAGAAAACGACACCAGGGGACTCATAGCTGCAGTGGTCTTGGCTCCTACCAACTTACTTGAAACTATTTGAGTCTGTTAATATACAGTAATGTCAAAAATAAAAACCTGTTTAAATATCAAAGCACCAATTCAGCTGCCAAGGTTTCAGTGCCTCATTTGAAAGTGGGGGTCTGCGTTTTTCAGTAGCTGTTTTTTCAGTGGCTTACATAGGTTTTACCTCTGGTGGTCTCTGGGATGAAGTGTTTTGGAAGCTGAGAGGGAAGCTTTGGGAAAATGGTTTCTCTTTCATGCAATACTCTGGAAATTTTGTTTTTCCCAATTTTTAATGAAATTGCTTTATTTTTTTCTCTCTCACTTTTTTTTTTTTAAGTGAGATATATTCCCATGTAACTTCTTCCTTTGAGGCATTGATGTTCCTTTTATTCTGAGATAGTGAAGTGCTATTTTCTCAATTTTGAGAGTGAAGAATTCAGAGTAAGAAAAGCTGAAGTTCTTTGTCCAAGCCATGGAAACAACTGTGGCTGAATTATTCCTTTAAACTAGGTGTGTCTTATCCTAACCTGAGAGCTTCCTCGAGTAGTTCATTCCTCCTCTCAGAAGTACAGGCTTTGTAATAAAAGGGAATAAAAAAGAAATGGATTTATTTAGCCCTCATTTGCTTTCTAAGACCAGAAAGGACTGTTCTTATCATACATTGTCAAGTATTGTCATCTTTTACTGAGGTGTGTATAGTCTCAAGACCTAAGCTGGCACAAGGCACAGCGATTCACAGCTTACTAAGCTACAGCACTGAGCGAGCAGCTGCAAAACACTTCAGGCCCTGGAAAGGCAAGACATTAACTAAATGAAAATTGCCCAGACAGTCCCAGCAGGTAAATTGTGCCACATGCTGATTTGAGGGAGGGAAGTTCCTTTCTGAATGTAATCTGATAACTGGCTTGCCTCTGAGTATATGGGGGATGTATACAAACTAGACCTAAGTTTGATCTAGCATGTTACTGGCCCCTAGTTATGGCCACTCTCTGATCATTTAGAGGAAGAAAAACAATTTTTTATTCATTCTTGGGAAACCACAGCTGCTGGTTGCATGCTTGAAGTTGGTAACCTTTTCAGATTACTGGCTGGGCCCTGAAGAGACTCTGTGTAATTTATAACTAGTGTCTTAACAGCCAGGAGCCTATTGATCAGAGCTACCTTTTGCTCAGTGTAAGAACCTGTACAAGATTCTTCCTGCCAAGCTTACATTAATGTGAACATAACCTTACATACATTTTAAAGCTTCCTGCTCAGCACCTTCTGTCTGAGGTCATTAGATCTTCCAAACTATTCCCACCTTACATTTCTTCATTTTTAGAGGTTACTGCTTTCTGCACCTTTCAGTTGAATAATATTCTGAAGCTCCATTTCCATGCTGTTCAACATTTCAGAAGTGTTTCTGAAACACTAACCATCCTGTTCACTGCTTTATAAACTGGGGAAATAAGGCATGTTCTTCACTCTTACAGATTTACAATCACACTCAAGGATTTATTTGTTTGGCATTTCCTTTGCATGCCAGTTCCTGTTGAACAATAAAATGTGATAGTGAACAATAGTGAAGCATGTAGTCAATAGTCTGGTGGGGCCTAATATACCAATGAAAATAACTATATGGTCTTTGTTGACTTCTGTTGGAATGCTCTTGGGGTGATCTAGTTTCAGAGCAGAGATTTCATATCCTTCACTTTTAAGATATGATGAATTTTATCTTCCAGGAAGTAAAATGAAAGACTTGAAGCATCTTCTCTAACTACATTTTTCTCCCTGTCTGTTCCTCAATCTTTTCTACCTTTTTAGGAATTGTTCAGTAAAAGTATGAAAAGGTGAAGTGAAATACCATGCATCACCCATAAATTCTTCTTGTGGGCCATTGTGCTTTGTGTCTTAAGCAGAGTGTTCTGGATCTTCACCTCTAGCTTTAGTGCTACCAATAATGTTTTGTCTTCAGTGGTTTGGGTGGGTCTGGGTTTGGAACTGTGTTTTTTTTGGAACACCTCTACAATGGATCCCTGCAGTTTTCAGTATGTGGAAAAGTTACAGCATACAGTAGAAGACAAAGTAAACATGCCAACAAAGAGTAAAAACATAAATCTCTGTTTATTCACCTGCATGCTAGAGATGAGTCCTATTCACAGCAGCTAGCTGAAATAGTCCAGATATTAAAAGGCTTGGGAAGAACTGATTTTTTTATTTTTAAATGCCTGGAACTTTGTTCCAGGAGATGTTGATTTGCAGCAGCAATATGCTGGATGAAGTTTGCTGTTGCATGTGCCTTCAGATAGTGACACAGGAGAATATGTACCTGGGGAGAATTCATTGCTGTGCAGTTTTGTGCAATTGTGTGATTAAGAAAGGGGTGATGACAGCCTGTGCTTTTCTGGGTGCTGTACCACGGGAATGGAAATTTCAGACCTTTCTGAAATGGAAACATCTGAGACTGGTGTCCCAATGACTTTTACTCACCTGAGAGACGTAAGTGCACGACCTGTGGACACTGCTGGCCAGCACTTCCCACCAGCATTATGTTAAAAGGAACATAAAGGAGTCTTTGGGTTTTATGTTTTTTCCTTTCCACAGCCTCCACACTGACACCATGTTTAAAGAGTTGGCCCAAGGTACAGTAAGTAAGCAGGAGCACAGCTATTTTTTCTGATTAAGAAGTGGAACTACCAGCCTCTCCTTGAGCATTTGCTTCTGCTTCCCAAGGAAATTAATTTTCAATGGAAGGCAAATAAGCTTCCCATTTGAAATATGCTGGGGAATGTAGGGGTTGTGACCTACTCTCTTCCCTCTTCCTACATAAAAAAGCCTGGAAGGAGCAGTGAGCCCTTGAGCCTCATATGCAGGTGAGATCTAGGAGATACTGAGAGACAAAGAGATAAGGCCTTAGCTGAGGAGTGTGAGTTTTCAGAAACCTCTTTGGGAGAAGGCAGCAGCTGGTTTGGAGACTTCCCAGTTCCTGCTGTAGATGGCTTAAGGTCAGTTCTGCGCAGGTTCAGAGCTCTCCATGATGAGCAGCTAGGCTGCTCGGTGCTCCACTCTTGTGCTTTACTGTCTGCAGGAGAGCTGTGACTGGCAAGTGACAGAGTGGTATCCTGGTGGGAGGGAGGCAGAGACATCCCTTCAATGAAACCAGTCTGCTGTGCCACTGAGGCAATAGAGCCTCACCATTGCATGGAGGTCTGGTTGGAGAGAGCTGAGCATTGGGATATATCCTAGGGGTGGGGCAGACTGTGCCTGCTCTCTGTCCCATCAATTCATTCATACAGTTTTCATCAAATACAAGTAATCTGTGCTGTTGCCAAAGGTAATGACTTGTGGTGCTTTGCCTCTGAATGTCTGGGGAAAAAAGCAGAATCTGAGGGCTGGGTGTCAGGAGGGAGGGGACAGGCTGGATTTAAACTAAAGCACAGGAGGTTCTGTCTCAACATGAGGAACTTCTTCACTGTGAGGGTCACAGAGCACTGGAACAGGCTGCCCAGAGAAGCTGTGGAGTCTCCTTCTCTGGAGACATTCAAGACCCATCTGGATGTGTTCCTGTGTGACCTGTGCTGTATTCTCTGGTCCTGCTCTGGCAGGGGAGATGGACTTCATGATCTTTGGAGGTCCCTTCCAACCCCTAACATCCTGTGATGCTGTGATCTCAGATGTGATTATTTTCTGCTTTTTAAGTAGTGGGTTTGGAGAATATTTTACTCTATAGGCCTGTAAAAAGCTGAAGGTGTAATTAATGTAAAACTTAAATAGAAATTAGAACACAAGTTATCCTTCTAAAGAATTGCATGTTAAAAGCCTTTGGGCTTTCACGGTTAGAGTTTCTAGAGGTTGCTATACATAGTTACTAGCATTTAATCAAATTATCTGGTGTTTATGTAGTATCCTAAATCATAAAACTACCTTACAGAAGTTTATTTAAAGCTTATATCATGGGTACTTCTACAGACTGAAGGTGCCAGGTGTGATAAAGAATTTTGAGATTTGGAGCAGACCAAACTGTGCCCAGCTGTGCAAACAGGAGGGTGATGGGCATGTATTGGCCATGTCTTGGTACTGGCTAGACTACAGGGCTGCTAAACATGCATCATTCCAGCAGCTCTTAAGGGGATGAAACAGGGGTCCTCTTGGAGGGACTCTTCTCAGCCTGGTAACAGCTGAAGCAGCTACTTTCCAAGTCAGGAACTGGAATAGGTTACAGGAAAGGACTGGTGCATGTCATTTCTTTCTATAGCTGAAATGGACAGGCCTACAAACTAGAACTCAGAAGTGGGACTGACAACATGCACTGACATGAACATGCATGATGCTTTTGGACACCAACTGTAAGTATTTGAAAGGGCCATGCTGCAAGATCGGTGACCTGTGAGTGGTGTTTGTGAGCCAGTTGATTGGTAAGGCTTGGTTGTTGAGGGTTTTTTCTGCACAAGCTCTGTAGCTGGCATGTTTGCATGAACACAGGGGCACAGGGGTTTGTTTAGTATATTTTATTTTGCATTTCTGTGGCTCTGCCTGCACTTTGTGGCTATGGTGCTTGGACCTTTTCTCCTCAGCATTTTGAGTGTTGAATTACTCTCTGTCAGTGACAGCAGGAAGACCTAGGATAAAAAAGGTGAATCTGTGAACAGCAAACTGCAATAGAAGCTGATTTTTCCTAGGATGTTTGAAGAGGGAGTGGGACACTTTCCTCTCAGTCTGTTATTGTACTTTATTTTTAGGGTGACAGGTGATGGAGTGGTGTTTGTGATGTTTTTTTCCACCTGGTAGCCAGAAAGGACTTCCTGTGCATAAACTGTAAATTGTTGTTATTGCTGCATTTCTGTAAAGATGAGTACCATCACTGAGGGAGCACTGCTGAAGTGGAAGAGGTCTGAGCAGCCAGCCTGTGGAAGCACTGCTGCTCCATTTTCAGGGAGAGGAAATGCCTCCCAAGGAACTGAACAAAGAGACATTTTGGAGGAGTAGACAGAGGAGTTGAAGGCAAGTAGAGCTGAAGGCAAGTGAGGACTGGTAGGCTGTGAACAGCAGGCAGAAGAGGACAAGGGGAGTTAAATGTTTCCAGTTGGTAGCTGGTATCCAGAAAGTAAACTATGAGGGGTGACTGCAAGATGGTTGAATGAAGAAAGGTGACTGAGATACCTCTGTGACTGGTAGTTCAGACTATTTCTTGAGAATTGCCAGAGTGCTGAAGGAGAATATCTAAGTGGTCTGCACATGATTCTCCCTACTATGGTGGTGGAGAAAACAGTACAGAAAATTCTGAAAGTATTCAGCTGGAAAACTGAAAAGTTTTGAATTCACTGTCTTTTGAATATAGATGGAATGAAGACAACTCTTCTGAAGCCTAGACTAGAACAATCAGAATGAGTTTATGTCATCAATAAGAGAATGAAGTGAGCAAATGGGAGTAGTTTAAGCATAAAACTATGATATTGAAAATATAATTATGACCTCTAAAGGAAGTGAAGAAATGGTTTCATAATAAGCAGGCAAAATTGCTCACTCATGAGCATAGATTTGGTGAGATTGCTCCCAAACTCCTTGATGTGAAATGCCACCCTACAGTTAGTCTGCCTTCAAAGGAGGAGTGGGGAACGTGGGTTTTCTGAGTTGTGGACAAGTTCAGAGAGAACGATCCCAAGTGGTTAAAGTCCAGCACCCTGAGAAAGATAGCACTGCAGGACTCCAAAAAGCGGCTGCTTCCTCCCCAGGGCCACATGGCACTTGGGAAGCTGTGTCTTTGCAGTCAAAGGAACTTGCATAATGCATGAATGTGTTTTTGGGAGAGTAATATCTAGGAAAAGTGGAGAAGTTCTATCATTTCTGTATTTGGCAGTGATAGAGTCCATAAGCCTGTTGATAAAATGGTAAGGGATTGATCAAAGGACTGGATACTTTGCCTTGTGGTGAGACATTCTGTAATCTTGCTTTGTTTATCTTACCCATGAGAAATCTAAGACTTGACCTGATCAGAGTGTCTGTGCTGGGGAAAAAACATTGACAAACTGTTAAAATCTGGCAGGCAAAGATATAAAAAGGTTCAGTGGTTGCTATTTGAAGTTCCAAATCCCAGTGCCGCTTTTTGACAGTGAGAGGGATTAGCCTCTGTGATACCTTAACAAAGGCTGCAGTGGTTTGCTTACCACCACAATCTACAAATCAAGAGGGAATGGTTTCTTAAATGATATGTTCTAGTAGAGCACAGGGCTTGTGGCTTCTTTATGCAGGGCCTTGGGCTAATTGTTCGTGAAACTCCCCTTTGGCTTTGACTCTTTTAATTCTCTTAAAGACAATGGCTAGACTCAAGCTAGTCAATTTTTTTCCCCATTTAAAAGTTTTTCTTTTTTTTTTTTTTGTTGTTACTGAAGTTTTCTGTCCAAAACTTACTTTTCCTTTTACAGAGCCCTAATGAAAAATAGGTATTTTTCTTGGCTAGGCTCTGTAAGGTTATATTCTTTGTTCTGTTCCAAGCATGAGTATATCTTAGTGGGGCTTATTGAGTTCTGTATGGGACATCTTTACACCATTAATTGAATTCAAGATTATGAAATCTACTTTCTCTGCAATAAAATCCAGCTTGTAGTAGTTTTTTCAGTTGCTTCCCTACTCTGTGTCCAGTCTGCACGTCTCTTGTTTACAGTGATAAGTGTCTGGGAGACATTTCTGCTAGATCTGAACTAAGATTCAGTTATCATCATTGGTGTGGCTGCCATACCAGCTAGGGCAAGAGTGCTGTCAAGGTGGCCATTAGAATAGCATAGCATAGCATAGCATAGCATAGACCAGACCAGGTTGGAAAAGACCTTTGAGATCACCAAGTCCAACCTATAATCCAACACTATCTGATCAACTAAACTGTGGCACCAAGCTCCCCATCCAGTTGTACCGCTAAACCCCATTTCTGACTCTATAGAAATGATTACAGGCTAACAGGATGTTAGGGATTGGAAGGCACCTCTGGAGATCTTCGAGTCCAACCCCTCTGCCAGAGCAGGACCACAGAATCCAGCACAGGTCACACAGGAACATATCCAGACAGGGCTGGAAAGTCTCCAGAGAAGGAGATTCCACAGCCTCTCTGGGCAGCCTGCTTCAGGGTTCTGTGAGCCTCAGTAAAGAAGTTCTTTCTCATGTTGAGGTGGAACCTCCTGTGCTGTAGTTTATACCCATTGCCCCTTGGCATAATAAATGATGCTAAGGTAGTGGCTTTTACTTCTTGTGTCTCTGCCAGGCCCTCCTCTTTCTCTGGTTGGTTTTAGATGAATTTGTCCATTTCAGCCTGGTTTTTACAGAAGTGTAAACTATCAGGTTCCAGTGGTGAGCCAAAGCACCAGATTCAAAAAGATGCTTGTGACACCTTACAAGTGGATATACAAGAATGACATGAATTAGTAGCAGTTGTTGTGGTATGGGCTGCAAGGTGGTAGGATCAGAGAAAATAAAATACTCTTGGTTCTCTTGCCTGCAGAACAAGTTGCATTATTGTGGGGAACAGACCAGACTCATTTTGTGCCGTTGATTCTCTTGTGATTTCAAATAGTCATAACAATTCCCTTAAAGCTGCTTCAACAATTTGCCTTAAATACATTTGATCCAGACAAGAGTTAAAGTAATTAGCTGACATTTTATTTTACTTGATATGGATCCAAACCATGTAACTTTGAAACACCCCTGGAGTTCAGAAGAGCTTGGGTACTAGTCTGTGTTCTCAAGTGCCCTTTTCAAACATGGCAAATGGAATCCTAGATTTCAAGTATAAAAGCAACACAGGGAATGAAGTCTGTGAATGTTTTGTCTTTTAAATACAGGGGTTCTCTAACATGTAGTCATAGAAGCAGTGAGCAGTGGAATAGGAAATGCATTGTGTGTATGTGTGTGCGCGCGCTGGTCACGCTGCCCTACATGCTTGTGTGGCTGCGTGAAATGTTGCTGCTGCTGCAAGGACCTCACAGTCCCAATGCACAGCCAGGGCTGTGGTGCACTTGCACACCCAGAGGACAGTGCTAGCCTAGAGCATGTGTGCAGCTTCGGTTTTATGAAGTGATGACTGCAGCACTCTGACACTAGGTAGCATTTGGCAGCCTTGTGGAAGGAGCATGTTTCCGTGAGGGGTTTGGCTGGAGGAAACATTCCTGGCTGGTATACAGAGGGTCACAACAGGGATGGGTAGTATGATGGTTTATGTTGTGTGTGATGCAGCTCGTGACTTGGAATGGGAGTGACAGTGCTTGGCAAGCTCGCTGTTTTTCCTTCCAGTTTAATACAGAAGGAAAAAGAAGAGGTTATGAGGAGATTCAGGAGGAAGTGTATAGGTGTTTCTGGTGATCACAGAGCTGTGTATTTCCTCATTCAAAGAGCAATTACATGAGAACTGAGAAAGCTGTATGTGATAAGGTGTATGTGACTATCTTTGCTGTGTTAGGAAGTCAAGATGGAAAGGGGAGACTTTGGGGCAGGGGGGATTTTGTAGGTCCTTATAGCCTGTGTGCAGAGGGGCAGACAGAAGGTTGTCACACCTGTGCCACAAAAATATCGCTATGGTGTTTGATTGTTTCAAAGGATGTGTTCATTATTTAGGCAATTTTGTAGCAGAGCACATGATGATTTTCCTTGCTTTGGGACAAGTTAAACTGGCAGATGGGGCACAGAGGTCAGTATGCTTCCCAGGAAGCTCTAAAAAGAATATAAGCAATAACAATGTGGAAAACCACTGCTGCTATGACATACACTTCACAGTCCCTGACTGTGTGCAGAATACCCAGAAGCAGCACAGTGGGTGTTTTTCAGAGGCTTTGATGAAGTTTGCCCTATTACAGCATACAAATCATATCACACAGTCACAGGCTGTATCTGGTTGGAAGTGACCTCCAAGATCATCCAGTCCAATCTTTGACCCAGCACTAAAGGGTCAACACTAAACCATGTCCCTAAGCACCAGGTCCACGTACCTCTTGAACATGTCCAGGGATGGTAGCTTCAGTACTGCCCTGGGCAGACCATTCCAGTGTCTGAGAACCCTCTCTATGAAGAAGTATTTCCTAACATCCAGCCTGAACCTCCCCTGGTGCAGCTTGAAACCATTTCCTCTGGTCCTGTCTCTTGCCACCAAGGAGAAGAGGCTTTCCCCTGCTTGCTTACCTCCCTTCAGGTAGTTGTAAAGAGCAATAAGGTGTCTCCTCAGCCTCCTCTTCTTCAGACCCTTACTGCTGTGTCAGTGATTTTTAATTTATTTTAAATTATTTATTTTTTTAATTAATATAGTTAGAAAAGAGACATATCTGATGCATTTGTAGGTTTTTATTGTAATTTAGTAACTAGGAGAGCAATAAAGTCATCACTATGTGACTATTAACTGTGTGACCATCTCGAACTCTGTTATCCAAATTCAATGGATGAGAGTAACAATAAGTCATGTAAGTAACTGTATATGTCACATCTATAATCCCTCATATCTGAGGGCTTCAGAGCAGTTTGCAAATTTTGATAAGCTGAATCTCACAACATTCCTATAAAAAGGGGGAAAAAATGCATGCAGAGAGATTACAAATAATTTTTTAAGGCTACTCAGGAAATAGAGTGTAGGTGTCCTGGTTCGGGGAGCCCACACAGGAGTCTTTCATAATCTTGTGTTGACTTTAGGCTGTGAAAGGTGTGCTGACCATCACCTAAACAAATGATGGCACAGCACAATGGAGGATCATTTTAAGCTGTTAGCTCCTGTTCGTGTGAGAAGGGTATGTTAGGACAGAGCTATGACTGAAGCCCAGAGAAGTCAGCATAATTCAATTGGCCTGCAGAGCAAAGGGTTATCAACAAGATCTCTTACCAGAAACAGAAAAAAGGAAAAAAAAAAAAAGAAAGGGATACTTGAGAATAACAAATGGGCAGTCACAGATGAAGGAAAGCTGGACAGAAGAGTCAGAGACACATTTTGAAGCCACTCTAAGGTTTAATGGGAGTCAATGATGGAAAGTGGATGTGAGACCTACAGGGACACTACAAAATTATCTGCTCCAGAGCCTAATCCCTTCTGCCCAAGCTACACTGCTGAGGGTAGTAGCCTTTAGCTGTATGTATGCTGTTCAGCAATTGGCCTGATCCTAGGTCATAATCATATGCATTCTGTATATGAGACCCTGGCTTCATCTCATTCAAGCTCCAAAAAGCACTTTAAGTGGTGAATGCACCTCCTGCATTGTTCTTTTGAATTCCTTTGTTATAGTACAGGCTTTTCTGAGTAACCTCAAAAAGATTGGAGGTAGACATTCACTGAGACTGAGACGCAGGGAGACAACAAAAGGATTCAGAAATCTCCAGGATTGCCCACCATGTGTTAAGCAACAATTGCTTTGCAGTACATGGTCTGATATTATTTGATGTGGTTGATGAGAGGCATTCCCTGCCAACAGTGAGCTGGGGCATGCATCCAGGCCTAGCTTCTCTTGTTGAAGATGGGAGTTGTATCAGAATAGCTGCAGGATGAACCATATGAAAGTTACATCTGAGACCTTCTGGACAACAGGAGATGGGTTGAAGAGTATAAGGCAGTTGGTCTGGTAGGGTGTGTCATTGCAAAAAGCCCATGACAGAAAGCCAAGGAGTCATGCATGTACCATGTGTCATAAGACTATTCCCGTCAGGAAGATTTCACCAGGTGAGCCTGCTGCCAGAGGACTCCAACACTCAGAGACTGTCCCACTGGCTGAACCATTCCACACCAGATCACTTGGCTTCTTACCCTGCCTGCCACCCACTAGGACGATTGTGTACAAGACTGGAGTTGAATGGTGTTGTGCTGAACTTGGTGAGGCATGTGTGGGGGACGAGAGTAGAAAGGGAGTGGGAATCTGGTCTGCAGATGTGTGAAGGTGAGAGTAAAGCTTATCAGCTACTGGTTCCAGAGAGTGGTGGGCTTTGCCTGGCCCTACTGGTGAAGTCATCCATTGCGCAGCCTCAATTATCCATCTATACAAGTTAAAAGTACCAGCGTGCCATATTAGGGTTTGAATGCTTGTATTATCAAATCGATATAGTTCTTGTGCTCTTGGGGTAGCTTTTATTAAAATGCTCTTGAGACCCCCAAAGACACTTTCCTTGTTGCATAATACTTTTGTTTTATTTCCAGTAAACCAGGTTTGAACTGGCACATTTCTGTGAAGTCCTGAAGCCAATGCAATATTTAAAACAGACAAATTATGTTGATTTCAGGAATATCTTGAGGCATTCTCCTCCTGCTAACCTACTGTGCTGACTCAGCACCTGAGAAAGGAGTTGGCAGCCCAATAGACAGAGAAGTGTTATGTAACTCTGTAGAAAGACAGGATAATAAAAGCTCACAAGGGCAAGGAGTGATGCAGCTAAGATTTATGTTGCAGTTATCAGACAAGTACTTTAAAAGAAAATAAGAAAACAACAAAACAAACCTAGAGAACAGAATTGAAGGGTGACCTAAAATGGTAATGTGCACTAAATGTTCTCCTTTGGTAATATGTATGCATATGGTTTTCAGACCATTTTGGGGTAGAAACTTGTAGAAAAAGACTCTTAGAAGTTAAAACTGCTACTCTTATTTTTGGAAATACTTGTCTTGATATTCTTAATAGAAAGACCAAGTCCTGTTGTAGGACCCTGAGACAACATGTGTTGCTAGTGCTGTCTGTTCTACAGAGTTCTCTACCTCCAATATTGCTCTCCTCACCAGACAGAAATGTTGTTAGTGTGCTTGCAGGAGTTCTACAGACATGTCATTCCAGATGCATGTGACAGGGTACTGATGTTCTTATGTTTTGTTACTGTTGTGTACTTCTGTCTCCAGCTTCAAATTAGAATTCAGCACCATCAACCCAGCATTACCATGGCCACTAAGCCATGTCCCTAATTGGGACAGGGATGCTACATCTACATCTCCAGGCATGGTGATTCCAGTACTTCCCTGGGCAGCCTGTTCCAATGCCTGACCACTCTTCCAGTGAAGAATTTTTTCCCTAATACTCAATCTAAATCTCCCCTGGTACAACTTGAGGCTGTTTCCTCTTGTCCTGGAAAGTATCTTACTTATGTTGTACTGGTGTTCTTTACGTAACTTTGTCTCTGCTTGCTTGTCCCATTATTTTAAATGTGTGTAAATTCATTAAATTGCCTTACATGCAATTAAGAATACAAAGATTGAATTTCTTTTTATTCACTTGCCAGCACAGATGTATGAGAATGAGTGCACTTTCAAACCCTTCCTTTCAAAGCTACTTTTAATCGTGTGGTGGATAAGTAACGCTGTAGAGGGAAGAGAACCTCCAGCCAAAATAATTTCCAAATGATCTTAAAGTGTAATTTATCTTCTTATTTTGCAGCTAGTTATGGACCAAATCCAATTTGCAAAGGCTGTTTGTCTTGTTCAAAGGATAATGGGTGCATCAGATGCCAGCACAAGTTATTCTTCTTCCTGCGAAGAGAAGGCATGAGACAGTATGGTGAATGCTTGCATTCCTGCCCGTCGGGGTACTATGGACTCCGAACGCCAGATATGAACAGATGTTCAAGTGAGTTGTTTTGAACCCTTACATGCACTTTCGTAGGAAGGCCATAATTCACCCTCAGTTTTTAAGATGAGATGTTTTCACAGATGTCTCAAGGTCATGATAAAGAGCACGCAACTCGTTCCAAGATACGTAATGTTCAGCAGATGAAGTAGTCAATGCATTGACCTCTTCTCACTGGAATTTTTATCATTATTTTTACTTTAGTTAGAAGGGAAATACAGGAAAGAGAGATGATTTAAGTAGATACTCCTAGTTTGAACAAATTGCTGCTATATGAAAATAGAAAGGATTAGACATTGATTTAACAGTTCCTCCTGTAGGTGCTAGTCACTAATATATGGGTGGGCGTCTTGCCATGCTTTCTGCTCTCACACAAACTTCAGGTGAGCAGACACCTCGTACCAGACATGCTTTAATATGGAAGTGCTGCTGTTTTAATAAAGCAGAAGGACTATTAAAAACAAACAAACACACTTTCCCTTTAGGTATGGCACTTTATTTGGAAATTTACAACCTGCTAATGTACAACAAGAGTCCATGTTTGCATGTTTGTGCCTAGCAGCACAACTGTTAAAATCAACCAGTGCTCTGCTATCTCTACACTGTATTTCACTGCTGTCTGACAGTTGTGCCAATTTGCATTGATCGTCCCATGTACTGGTATGTGGACCCATATGGACTATTAATCATTGCTATTATCTTCATTTTGCATTGATTTGTTTGTTGATTTTAATTTTTAATGTGTGTGTGTCATAATCTAACCAGAATTGGGTCAGTGAACCTAAGAACTTGAAGTGAGAAATAGCTTTTCTTTGCTTGCTGGAATAATCAAGTGTCTGTTAAACGTGTGGAACATTCTCCCTCGGTGCTGTGGCAGAGGGCTGGGACACACTGTTGTGAGAAAGTGATTGTTGGCTTTGACATCACACATGAGGTCACTCTGTGGCAGTCTGGGCTAGACAAGGAGCACTCATGGCCATGCCTGGACACAGGCAGTGCTGCTCTGCCTCTTCCTCTCCCGTTCCCTGCTCAGGCTCTGTGGATGTGGCATTCTTCACATTATGTTCCCAACTGCTGTGTCATATTGCTGAGTGCTGCCTAATCTATACCAGGTGGCTAGGTTTTGATGAAAAATTGAGAGCAGTACTTGGTTTATGTATCCCTTCTGTAAAGTAATTTAGGATCGTGGCTTTAATTTTCACAACACATTTGTGAATTCAG
This sequence comes from Dryobates pubescens, assembly GCF_014839835.1. Lineage (NCBI taxonomy): Eukaryota > Metazoa > Chordata > Aves > Piciformes > Picidae > Dryobates > Dryobates pubescens. The sequence goes on from NC_071625.1 coordinate 297,082, forward strand.
TGACTTGTCCACTTTAAGGCTTTCAAAACTGGGCTGTAAAAACTTAGCATATAAAAGTGTTTTTGAGAATAGTTACAGCTTTATCCATATTAGCCTGTACTGGCCTCGTGAGATAGGCAAAGAAGGCCTTACTGACAACCTTTCTTTACTTTCTTAAAAAAACACAAAAAAGCTATCTGCAGAAGGTGGGTGGTGAAATCAAGATAACCTTTTTCATGTTTATCACTTACAGAAAGTGGTCGTTTCCCCCAATTACAGGTTTGGTTTTGAAACACAGAAATGTGAGCTGTGGCCAACCCATATTGGCATGTGTTGAGCGACAGATATTTAAATCAACCTCATGCCTTTGTCAGTCTTCCCTGTGAGAAGAATGATGCAGTTGCATTTGCTGACCAGTCCTGGTTGCCTTCCAAAGATACTTTATTTTAGTGCCATTGCCAACTGGTGCATCTTTGGTTTTTTTCTTGGTTTGGTGATCTTGCATGGCACACACATTGCACACACATTGCACACAAGAGATTTTGTGGATTGAAGCTGAGAATAAGTTTCTTCCTACTTGATGTTAGATACTTTTAGGTATGCCTAGTTACAGACTCCATTGCTCAGATAGTATTAACTCAGCTAAAAATAATAAAGATTCTGGCTGTGTTAAGATCCTTCTGGGAGTTACAGGACTTGAATTGCAAAAGTTGAAATGATTTCTGCCCTATTAGTGTCTTTATAGGCACAAAAGCTGTTTAACATTTTATTACTGGAACACTTGCCCGTTTCTGTTAGAAAAGGTATAGAACATACTTTTATGGAAAATGTTGACATTACTTTAAAAGCCAAACACAGTTAGTGCCAAATCTAACACAGTAAATACCACAGCCAAGTGCAGCAGCTAGCTCTACAAGTATGGAAATTTTGAATTTCAAGCCTAATTTTCTACATGCAAGCAGTATGTGTGTCCTGAATTTACTAAGTGGTTCTAGACTGTTTTCTAGTAACAGTGAATCCGGTGATATTGAGACTGCTTGTCTCTAGGAAGCGATGTAGAGTTTCCTTCTGGAGATGATTTTCATCTTGAACACTGCAGTATGAGAATGCAGTACATGAAACAGGAAAATGTGGAGTCTTTTCTGTTGAAGAATGCACAAGGGAATTGTTAATTGTTAATTTTCCAAGACTTTTCATTCATTAAGGACTTTGAACTGAGCTGCTCCCAGAGGAAATACTCTTACAAGGGGAAAAAAACAATCAACACAACTGAATTGAAAACTAAGATGAAATCTGTCATCTGGGTGGCTGGTTTAATATTCGGCTGATTAATGGATCAGATCTATCTTGAACCTTTCAACTTAGTTGTATCTATAGTAACCTCTACAACTTTGAAGGGAGAAAGCACTCGGAATTTTGAAATTACAGCTCCCTTCAGCTTGGGTTGGCCATTTGTCTTTGTGCCCCATGTGCCCTTGTGTCCTCAAGGTGAGTTGTGAAATGTATGGTCTGTCTGGATATTTGAAGTCCCTTCCAGCTCAGGAGGGGAGGATTAGCACAGAAGGCAGTGCTGGGCAATGACAGATCGGTATGGAGTGCCAATGGGCACACCAGGATGGCAGCATTAAGTTTAAGTCTGTAGCACCAATGCTGTTTTACTGAGCAGCAGGGGGATGGGAACAGGAGTTGAAAGGAGTGAGTGTGATGGGCATAAGGGCAGTCTGAGGAGAGGTAAAGTTAAGAGGTTCTAGGGTAGAAGAGGTAGAGAGATGTGAGGCAGGAGGAGCAGGAATGCTCCCAGTCAGAGCTCAGTGTGAAGGACCATGTGCTTTGGACCAAGCAAAGATGTCACTCCCCAGCATAACTAACCTCACAAGCTATGGGTCCAGTGACTCCTCTGGAATGATGTCTTAATGGCAAGACTGAGTTTGACCTTCAAAAGGCAAACACTGTTAGTGATGGACTACACATAGGGACTCCTCAAATAAGGACCCAATTTCAGTGCAATGACTATCAGTCCTTTCAGTTTAGGAATGCCATGTTTGCTTACCCAGCTTCAGTCTGCACCTTCCCTTTGCAAAATATGGTCACAATCTCTCCAGCTGAAAGATGTTCAGTACTGTTCAGCACAGCTCTCTTCCTTACACCAGTGATTGCTGGTTTTCACTCTTATGGGTCCCCTCCCATATTCTCACTTCCTTTTCCCATTCTCAGCTGCTCTTCACCGGTGTCAGCCTTTCATGTGGAGCAGAGAATGTGCTATGTATCATTAACTTTGTTAGGAATTGACCAGCTGGCTTTCCCACTATGTGTGGTTAAGGAAGTCAAGGATGAATATTCAATCACACTGATTATGTTTAGAAAGGGACAATGTGGAATGGGGCTTTCACTAAGGCAACACAAGACTTGTGTGAACTTTTCAATAAAAATACTTTACAAATTAGTAACTACTTTTTACAGTTGAGAGACATCTTTTGACCTTAAAATTCATCATGAGAAACTAATATACTAAACCTTCCTCCTGTTAAGGGATGTTAAAACATGAAGCACATGCATCTCAGTATGGAGCATTTTATGCTTTATTTTGAGCTTCACAGGCATTATATTTCCCTACAAGTCAGCTTATTCTGCACTATTTTATAAGCTGGTTATAAATACACTATGGAAGGATACTATTTGTGGTGGTAATCTTATGCTCTCTGTTAATTGTACTGCAGAAAGAAGCTGTATACAGAAGCACATACTCTGTTTTTTACAGTAACAGACATACACACCTGAGTCTACATTTAATTCAGTATCTGAATCTGTCTGTTGAGCTCCTGGGCTTTTAATTCTCTGTCTAAAATGTAAGTCTGTCAGTTCTTTAATTCTTATTTTAAAAGAATGAGTAGGAGTGGCTTACCATGACTGTCAGGAAGCCGCAGCAGGTCTTTTAGTATCATTGTGGTTCATCTGCTTAAAATGTATCCCTAATTTGGGTATGCTGTAATCCAGGCTTTATCCTTCCAGGGTTCTTAATGCACGATTTATGTCATTTTCTATAAAGATTGTTTCATCCACATCACTCAGATTTGCTTTTTATGATATTGAAGCATAAAGCCTAAACAGGAATGTTTTCTTGCTGGCTAGCTAAGTGTGTTTCTTATAAATCAGATTGGTCAGCCTAACCTTGACTGAAACATGGCTCATAGCTATTATTTTTTTAACAGAATCTGCTGTTTGTGCAAAAACACTTCAGAAGAAAATTGTCTGAAATGTCTTTGGATGCTAGAGCTCACTGAAATGTCAAGAAAAGAGAACTTTGGCTCCTCAGACCTGTGTATAACTTGTCTTTGGCCACTCTGTTGCAGTAAGCAAAGTCAGAGATGATTTAAATTTCTGTCTTTGGATTCTGTTCTGAGAATGGCTTTTTCTAAGGGGAGTATTATGCCCCTTTTTATTTTTCTCCTCTGCAGAAGTAAAGATTATGATCCTTCAGTTTGGTAGGTTTCCTGTCGCTCGACTGAGGTACAACACTGGCTCATGGAGTTGCATTTATTTCTTGCCCGTATTCTGTAACTGCTCTCAGGCATGGAGGCACTTCTGCTCTTGAGTTCTGTTGAAATGTTGACCGTGCAAGTTCTTGCTTTCCTGGCACTTCCAGTTGAGAGATTGCACAGTCTCCATAGACTTTCCATTGGAGTAGTTACATAGTTGCCCCGAAAACCAGCAAGATTTGTTTTAGCCGGACACTGAAGATTACATTTCAAATTGAACACAAGGGAAAGAAGAAGTAGGGACTAAAGTGTCTGCCCCTCAGACCTCTTGTTGCTATCTAATGAGAACAGCAGCAATGAAGCACCCTTTACTTCTTCACTCTTAGGTTCTGAAGATTAGGTTTCCAGCTCTGTCGTTGCCTTGCAAGTATATTAGTCCTGCCAAAGGTATGTGATCGCTCTTTGGGGTTCTTCTGCAGGACTGAATTTATCAGCTCTTTCTCTCCTCAGCGCCAGTCTTGTCTTCCCCTGTACCCCCAGAGCTTCTACTTCCAGGCTTCTCCTCCTTACTGGTTCTTAAATCTCCCAGGCAGTGAACTTTGTCTATTTGAGAACCTCTAGTGGGCACCATTTTCTGTAATTGTTAAAAGAAAAAGACCAAAAAGAAAAGGTATTTCTGAAGAATATTGCTGGTTACGCATTGTCTGTTTCTTTCCTGTAAAGAGCTCCTTCAGTCTAGAAGCTTAGCTGTGCTTAGCTCAAGTTTCTTGATGTTGTTGGGTTGTTTCCTTTTAATTTTTTTAAATTCTAGGCAATCTTTTTAAAAATAATGCACCAGCTGAATAGTTCAGCTACTGAAATTATGCACAAAATGAAACCGCTGAACTGGCAAGAAAAGCCATCACATATGTGGCTAGTAAGTGGAAGTACTAAAACTGCTTCTGACCTTCTCTGCCTTGTTCCAAGTCATTATAATTATGTCAGTAAACTAACTAGCTAATGTAATCTAAGGGAAATTGAAAAGGATTTAGATAGTCATTTTTCCAAGTGGGAAAGATTTTACTTTCCTTCTGTAGAGTTAGGCATAAGATGCTGAGATCAGAAAGGTCAAAGGATTGAAAACTTCAGCAATCAGAAGAAAGCAGTTCATTAACTTCAAGCAGTATTTCCTTGGGGTTTATGATATTATTTTGTGTAAAGGATAAAACTCTTTTTTTGAAGTACTGTTTTTCTTAATTATGTCAAATAACTCCTCTATAGATTATTCATTTATTATCCAGTTTATTGTTTAAGTAATAGAATGCCAAATTAGAATAGAATAGAATAGAATAGAATAGAATAGAATAGAATAGAATAGAATAGAATAGAATAGAATAGAATAGAATAAACCAGGTTGGAAGAGACCTTCAAGATCATCGCATCCAACCCATCATCCAACACCATCTAATCAACTAAACCATGACACCTCCTCCTAAACACCTCCAACGGTGGCGACCCCACCACCCCATATGCTTCCATTAAGACCTATTTTTAATAAAGTCTACATAGGTAATGATGCTGAACATTCATCCAGCTATTTATAAGGTCAAATAATGTAAAAAAAGAAAAAGCTTCCTGCTTTCAATGACAAATACTAAACTGAAGCCAGTACATATAACACATGCTTGCTTTTCAAAGACAATTCTTGCATCTTAGTTTTCTCAAACAACTTACACATAAAAAATAACTGAAACTGAAAGCTGTTCCTCCAAAAAAAGAAATTAATTTATGTAATTAACACAAATATCAGTTAACTAAATTTTTTCCCTGCAGTTTTGATTAGGTAAAATAGTATTTAAAGAATGTAGGGGAAAACGTAGTAAATAATTGCAATGAATTGTAAATTCTCTTCTAGAGCAGGCAGATTTCAGGTCGGCAGGATTCCTCATTATAGCACTTCTGGTTTTGCTGTTACATTGCTTCACAAATCCTTTCACTTTTGAGCCTTACTCTAACTCACTCAGCTGTCTCACTGTTCCTTATGATCCTTTTGCTTTAGGATGCAGAATAGAAAACTGCGACTCCTGCTTTAGCAGAGACTTTTGTACCAGATGCAAAACTGGCTTCTACTCACACAGAGGCCGCTGCTTCCGAGGGTGCCCTCCTGGATTTGCAGCCTTGGAAGAGCTGATGGAATGTGTGGGTGAGTCTTCTAGTACAGCAATGCTGCTGAAACAGCTGTTCTGCTAGGTGGTCAGGTTCAAATTTGGCACTGTTTTCAAGCTGATACTTAGTATTTCCTATCAACAAATATTCACCAATGAGTTACTATCTGATTTTCTTTCATCATCATCATCATCATCATAATTTTTGTTGTTGTTGTTTTATCAGAAGGCTGTGAAGTAGGTCAATGGAGTGAGTGGGGAACTTGCAGCAGAAATAACAAAACATGTGGATTTAAGTGGGGCCTGGAAACAAGAACAAGGCAAATTGTGAAGAAGCCAGCAAAAGACACGATACCGTGCCCAACCATTGCGGAATCCAGACGGTGTAAAATGGCCATGAGGCATTGTCCAGGAGGTAAGCATAGTCCATGCCAGAAAAATATTTATCAGCTTTCCTTGACTGAAAGCCTATTTCTGACTTGAAAAAAAGCTGTTTCATCCCAGCTGAATGGGAAATCCTCTCCCTGCTCTGCCAGCCAAGGCAGAAGGCAGCAATCCTACAACAATCCTAATTGGTGAGGCAAGATTCCAGGGAAAGCCTCAGCATGGAAGTGGTCACTCTCTCAGCAGGATGTAAAACTCTGTTTTGGCTGGTGTGGTACTGAGTTTTTTTCAGTGAGGTGTCTTGTGTGAGAACCATAACAGTTTGCAGTTTGATCTTCAGTGTGAACACAATAGCAATGGTAAAACAACTAATTGTTCTGTGCCTGGCAGGAGAGATTGTGTTCCAAATCTTCCTGTGAGCAGCACACCCAGCGCTGGCGTGATGGTTATTTAAATTAAATCAGGTAGCTTACACATGGCATTGTTAAGTGAGTTATTTCTAGAATGCATTCCTTGTTCTGAATACTGTAGATCAGGGCCAAACTATGATAGATGTGGTACAGGCTGGATAATGATAGCTGTCAGCATTAGACCAGTTCATGGCAATTACCACAAGTAGATAAAAGAAGTAATCAAATTTCTCTCTCGTGGTTCTCTAAGACATAGGTGGTGATGTTGACTGGAAAAAGGAAATAGAGTTTCACATTCATGCTCAGTTTTGTAGACCCCAAAGTGGAGACATATCACAGGTGGAAAGGAGCTTTTCTTATCTGTCGAAATGAATTGATTAACCTTTCACTTGTACAAATGAAACATACTGGTCAGAATTTGCAGCAGATGCAATGATCAGCAAGTGATAACGATACTGAGTGCTTCTGGAATCACAGGGGGAAAGAGAGGCTGAGGTTTGAAGGGACTTCAAGCGATCTTTAGTGTAATCACCTGCTGCAAGCTGGGTCTACAGTGAGATCAGATAAATAAAAAGGAATAAATGGTTGCAGAATATAAACTGATTTATGTCTCCTAAGCAGCTACAGAGAGGGAGTTGTCTGGGTGGTGTTTCAAATGCCCAGTGTAAGTTTTTCCCAGGCCTGGTTATCTCCCTGCAGACAGGGAAATCACAGAGATTGTCCTGTTTGAAACCCTTGCTTCCTAATATGTTTGAATTATGATTACATACACAGCTGGTCTAAAATCCCATTCCTTTATTAAATTTAATTTAGTTAGCAGGTTGCCCCATTTAGACACTGGATGTTTTTCTTACTTAATTACTGTGCACTAGTGGGAGGCAAAGACTGGATACAGGGAAGCTCAAACCAAGCAGGTCCTGGCTGCTAAGGAAGAGATTCTGTGTTTTTCAAAATGTGGTGTTTTCCTAATGTTAGAAATGTTGTAATTGAACTTTTAAACTGGGCAGATAAGAGGGGAAAAAAAGGGTTAGTACTACGGGGGGACCAAAGAACCGTAATCGCTGCAAATGTCAACTGAGAGGCTGTTAATAAATCCTTTCTTCCTAATGTTCTCAGTACATAAACTCACACAAATGTGTAGGATAAGCATTGGATTATACAACTAAGACGGTTGTAGATTGTGATGGATTAAACTGAGCACAGGAAGTAAGGAAATTTTTGATAGAACAGGGTCAAAAGAAGTGCTCTGGGCACATGCTTTCTGCTTCTGTGCATTTCACAGGTACTATTAATGGTACAGACTACAGAAAAACTTCCATACCAGATTTTTACACATTTACAGAAGGACTGGAGTTAGATTCAGTTTACCTGCTAAGTACTACAGTTTCATATTTTATCAGGGATTGAGATGTTACCCATCTGGCTGTATGGCTGTGGTGCAACTCTGGCTGGGGAAGAATTCTTTATAATTTGTCCAGCATTTGCAGAGTTGTAGAGATACATGTTGCCTTTTTACAAGCTAATTGCTTGTGGTAGGCAAGACGACCTGGTCGGGGGGGGATGGGGGGATTGCCGCAGCCAGACCCAGGTGGATGGCAAATGGCTTGGCAACAGATACAAGCTGGGATGTAAGTGAAAGATGATTTAACTTCTTTCCTGCTGAAGCCAGCAACATAAAAGGATGCTCTACTTGATTTCAAATACATTACTCAATGATAGTCCCTTTTTGTCAGTACTAATTGATGTAACTGTGTTACCAGATGGGGATGTCACATTTGTGCATGTCTTCATGTTAGCTATGTCACCCAATGGCTTGGGTGTAACATCACTCATGCTATGAGAAGTTAGTCTTAGAAAAAGATGACTTGGATCATTCAGACCACCTCCTGCCTGTGCTGGTCTCTTCCTGATAAGGACTTTTCTCCTAGCTAGCTTGAGAAGGAAAAAGTAAAAAGAGTGATTGTGTTACAAGCAATAAGGAATTATTAAGCAGGCAGAATTGTTCTGTTGACTGATAAATCTTTCTGTCTTGAAGTTTTCCCATATATTTATTAGAAATATTCTTTTTTAAAGTCTTATTTTTGCATTCCTCATGTTCACCTCAGTAATGACTCGTTTTGTTTTGTTTTGTTTTGTTTATACCCCTGCTCTTGTCTTTCCTATTAAGTATTACACAAGCAAGCAAAACAGCTCTCTATTGCTTTTAGTCTTGCATCTGACTGCGGTTCAGCCTAACTCTATGCTAAACTCTGTTATTTCTAGTATAAATCATTATACCATTTATGAATGCTTATTTCAGACATGGAGAAAGAGAAGTGAAAATGGGAGGTATAGCTACATTAATTTCCTGAGTTCAAAAGGGGGAAGGCACCGGGACAGGTCATGAGGGAGGGAATTCTTGCCTTGACACAAGTGTGTAATTGGATGGACTTCATGCCGGCTGATTGGATTTTAGGGGCTTTTTATTCTGTAATCTTATTTCTTTCTATAGAGGAAGTAGAATTTAAGACTTCTGGAAGAGTAACAATTAAAAAAAAAAATCAGCCAGACTTTCTGTCCTTATACTGAAATTGTGTTTCATTATTGTTGTTCAGAAATTATGACTGAAAAGACTGAAAAAAAAGGAAATATACTTGAATATAGCAAGCTAATTATGCAAAGCTGCAAAATGCATGTTAACCAAGTCGTTTAAAGGGCTTTTGTGTCTGGTGAGCTACTAGTGACATGACGAGTGAGTTAATGTCTTGGTTTGCAAAAAGTATTTTAAGGTAGGATAGCATTTAAAGTAAATCTGTACCTAACCTTTGGTGAAGACACTACCTATGCACTCTGAGTGTACTACACTGGCATGATTTCTAATAGAAAGCACGTGACAAGTATGGCTATCTCTAGTAGGTACTTTTCCCTTCTTTAAAATTACGTATTTCATCTGAGAGTGAATGTTTTAATGTTTCTGACTTTAACTTGATAACCTGCAGTGAAAAGGGTCCAAGAAGTTCCCCTACTCCCTCCAGAATTGTGTTTCTACCTACATGTGTTTTGACTCCTGTCAAAGGAAATCTGAATTTCCCTCTAAATAAAAACAAGGATTTATTTCGAAGGGACCACCTGAGGATTTTTCTTTAGTTATGCAACAAGCAAAATCAGAATTACTGAATTATACAGGTTGGAAAATACTTTGAGAGAGGTTACCTAGTCCAGCTATCTCCTCAAAGGTGGTCTGGGGCTGTATCCAGACTAGTTTTGAAAATTTCCAAGTGCGGAGTCTGCACAACCTTTCCTACTCAACCTTCTTGTAGTGCTTTACGATCTTTTGTTTTTATCCAATGTGAGCTACTTGGTTTCGGTTCATCTGATAGCTCTCTCCCTCCCACCATGCACCATCATGCGGAGCCTGACTGTGTTCTTGATGACCTCCTCAAAGGTACTGGAAAGTTCACCAAAGCCTTCTCTTCTCCAGGCTCAACAAACCTTTAGTGTCTCTTCACAGGATGTATTCCAGCTCCCAACCTCATTGGTAGCTATGGTGTTAACTCTATCAATATCTCTCCTGAACTGGAGGAACCAAAGCTGCCTGTGATATTCCAGATGTCACCTGATGAATGGCAAATAAAGGGAGATTCTCACTTCCCTTACCCTGCTGTCAGGCTGTATTAGCAGGTCAGCAGATTCAGGGAAATGATCGTGGCTGCCAGGGCACACATCTGGCTCACGTTTAGCTCAAATTTCAGCAGGACCTCACAGGTCTTTCCCAGCAGAGCTGCTCCCCAGCCAGTCAGTGCTCAGCCCATGTTTTTTCAGGGAGTACTTCCTTCCTAGAGGCAGGACTTTGCACTTGTCTTTGAATTTCACGAGGTTCCTTTCAACACCAGAACTCAGTGAGGTGATTATGTTGATTTTTTTGACTACATCTACATTGTAGTGTCCCGTGTTGAAAAAATCTTTAGCCAGGATGATTTGAGCCCTTCATTGATACATTGCACTTGTAGTCAGTATCAATGTGCAGTGCAAACACCTCTGCCCTTGGAGAGTCAATGCTGGGGCTTTCACCATATTGTGTCTCCCATTGGTCATGTTGTGTTGCCACCAGAGCAGATAGCCTGAGTGGCAAAGACTGCTCCAGGAACAGCAAGAGCTGTTGATTTGTCCTTGAGGACAGTTCAGCACTTGGCTAGATTGGTCCAGTAGACTGTGCAGTCACCAGCCTTGGAAGTTTGCAAGGACTTGACTCAACTAAACCCTGGACAATCTGATCTGAGTGGTCTTGATCCTACTGAAAGCAGGAAGCTGGACTTGGGACCAACCTGAATGATTCTGCAGTTGTGAATGGCAGGATGTGCTGTGTGTTTAGACTGAGATTATACTTTTCCTTGCTTCCTTTGGGATGTTTGAGTCCTAATTAATGGCTTTGTTAGCCAAGCATAAAAAGTAAAGCCTACCCACACATGCTGCTTCCCTGGCTGGTTTCAGTGCAATGGGCAGGCCTGCAGTGTTTACAGTGATGTGCTGCTCAGAGCTTCCCAAGCTGCTGCTGCATAATGTAGCTCAAGGAGTGGGAGCAGTTTACAAGTGTCAGCATCATGCTGTGCTGAGAGCAGCAGCAGTAAGAGGGCAAAAACCCCAGGTGCTTTACAACATTTCAGACTTATTATGATCTTTCCTTGAGAAGCTGAAAGTTGCACGCCCCTGTGTTTGAGTGACACTAACATGTAGCATAAAGATCACAGCTGTTTCCAGGGATGTTGGTAATAACATCATGATAACACAGCACAGCAGATGTGAGAGTGAACTCCTGTTCAAAATGACAGCCAGCTCTTAAATTGTTCTGCTTCTCTGTCAGATACCAGTGTGAACACCTTGAATTATTTGCCAGTTGTACTTATACAAAGATTTCACCACAGCAGAAAGGGTACTGTAAGAACTGTCAAACCTTTTATCTTAATTCATTGCTTTTAAAGTCACACTGGGAAACCTTAGCTGTTGACGAAATGTGAGTTGCAAGCAGCTCTGATCAGAGGTAGGATAGCTGTCTTAAATTAGATTGCATTTAGTTGAAAAACTAGTCCCCAGTATGGGGAAAAGTGCTGCATTTCTCTTCTACTTGGAACAGCAAGTGCCTAAAGGGTTCTAAAACAAAGCTAGTTACAAACTACCACAAAGACAATTACATTCCAGCCTTATAATTTTTTCTCTGAATTTATGGACCAGATTATTTTATTACCTCCTGATCATAGTATCATAGTATCAGTCAGGGTTGGAAGGGACCACAAGGATCATCTAGTTCCAACCCCCCTGCCATGGGCAGGGGCACCCCACAGCTCAGGCTGGCTGGAGCCTCATCCAGCCTGGTCTGGTCCCCTCCAGGGACGAGGCCCCAGCCACCTCCCTGGACAACTCATTCCAGGGCTTCACCACTCTCATGGGGAAGAACTTCCTCCTCACATCCAGCCTGAATCTCCCCACCTCCGGCTTCATTCCATTCCCCCTAGTCCTATCACTACCTGAGATCCTGAGCAGTCCCTCCCCAGCCTTCTTATAGCCCCCTTCAGATACTGGAAGGCCACAATTAGGTCACCTCAGAGCCTTCTCTTCTCCAGACTGAACAGCCCCAACTCCTTCAGTCTGTCCTCACAGGAGAGGTGCTCCAGCCCTCTGATAATCCTCATGGCCCTTCTCTGGACACCTTTCAGCACGTCCTTATCCCTCTTGTAATAGGGGCTCCAGAACTGGAGGCAGTACTCCAGGTGGGGTCTCATCAGAGCTGAGTAGAGGGGGAGAATCACCTCCCTTGACCTGCTGGCCACACTTCTCTTGCTGCAGCCCAGGATCTGATTGGCTTTCTGGGCTGCAAGTGCCCACTGAGAACTCATGTTGAGCTTCTCGTCCACCAGCACCCCCAAGTCTCTCTCCTCAGGGCTGCTTTCCAGCCAGTCCCTGCCCAGCCTGTATTTGTGCCTGATCTACCATCTGTTCCTTATAACCTTTAAACTAGATGAAACAACTCTTGTGAGGCCTAAAAAAAGAAAGCCCACAGGCTGGCCAAACAGAAAGAATAAATTTTAAGCACTGCAAAAGGTGGTGCAGGATAGATGCACTACACATCAGTTCACAACTCTAGCACATAGCACTAGGAGTGGTGTGCAAATAGGACTGAGTGTGTTTACAACAGAAGAAAAGAGATTGTGTTTGATAACTGATGGCTGAAGAAATGTCTGGGCCATAACAGCTCCACAGACAAAAAAATGCTTCCTGAGCAAGGTGTGTGTCAGGCTTCAGATCATGGCTGTGGTTAGGCAGCTATCACTAGGTGGTGGGAAGTTTCTAGCTAGAAGTACGGTGGCAGAGGCAGAAAACTCTTGAAGGAAGGTAGTTTCCAGATCATTACAGACTGTGTCAGTTTTATAACCAGCATTCTGATGTAATGGACAGAGTAATGTTTTCCTATTCATTTGAGGATGATTAAATCTATATTCTCTGCAGGACTTAGAAATAGATGCTCTCAGCTGTAATTTGCAGCGCTCAGTGTGTGATTATTCTGACACCAGACTTTCATAATCGGTTCTGCAATCCGATGCCAGCTTGAGCGTAGGCTGCAGTAATACCACTGTAGAGAACAGGGGAAGCCAGTGGAGCATGAGTCCTAGACACAGAGATAGAAAAATCCTGGGAGATAAGCTGCATTTTTTCCTTGCCACTGTGTCGGGGAAAAGGAGAAAAGGGAGATGTAGCACTTCTGCAGAAGTCAGTAATAAAGATGGCCCAAACAACAGCAATGTGTTTCGTAAGAAGTTTTATAACATGCTGAACATTTCTTGCAAGTGGAGGTTTTTTATTAAATAAGTAATTATTCTTAACATTTCAAGCTCCAAAAAACTGATTCATACATCTTTTCCAGAATAATGTTTTTCAGGTGGAGCATGTTGTGAAAGAAGACTACATTACTTTTCTCTTACTTTTCTTCCAGTCATCTGAATGATTTTTGGGAAGATAAAAGAAATTCTTTTTTTTTTGAAGAGAGGAAATTCTGGGTTTTTTGGAAGGGAACATCCTCTTCCTTTCTTTACAATGTCACAGGTTTACAGTATCTCAAACTGTGACTCACGCTTATGAAATGTTGGTTCTTTGGGTGAGAGCTTATCTGGAGCAGGTCAGTGCTGTCCTGTTGGTGAGCTCCTATTGATCTCTCACAGCACTGATGAGCACGACCTTCTTCATTGTTATTGCCAAAGTTAGGCGTTCCATCAAGGCCAGCGAAGTTTCATTGCTTGATTGGTTTAAATGAGAAACAAATCTGGGTGTTTTGTAATCATAACTTGTTCCACACAGTGCTGGGATATCAGAACTTCAAACAGGAGCCAGAGTATAACTACAGTCCTTGCTTCGTTGAGCAATTTTGGAACCTTTCTATAATTCAGGGAAGGTTGTTCTAGAAGAAACTATTGAAAGCAGTCAAACAAACAAAACCACTGAAACCAACACCCCCCCCCTCCCCCCCACCATGCACACATTCCCAAGCCAGCTGAGTATAGAATAAGAATTCAAATAGAGTTACTGGACTCAGAGTTATAACTGGCTGCATCAGTAGGTGCACTTCCAAGCTGGGAGCAACATGGTGCAAAAGAACCACGTGTGTTTATTTATGGCTTTGACAGTAGTCCAAGTCAGAATCTCCCTATCATCTTTCAGGACTGTTAAGACAGAGTGTGGAGCTATTGATAAGGGGGTGTTTTATTTTTCTGTGCAAAGCATAATGGCACCAGATTATATAATTAACAGTGTAAACTCTAGAAGTGTTCAGTATATGGCAGAGACATCATGTCAGCTCACTAGCAACTGAATTATATTGTCTACCTTTTATACCATTAGTGCTAATTTTTCTAATAGCTTTAAGACTGAGAAAACAGAGGAGAGCTTTGTTTACAGAGAAGAGTGTGATTTAGAAATGTTGGGCTTCTCCCTCGGTCTCAGGAGGAAACTCACTCAGGAAGTATAACTGATGCTATCAGCATGACAGTTTCAGGTGCTGAAGGAAAGGTACAAATGCCATGCAGTCTGTAAGAGTGTTGGGCCCCTGTGGACAGCGCTAGAAAGGTGATTCCTTCATGAGAACTCGACTGTGGGAAGTTACTACGCGTCAGTCTGCAAGAACTGTTACAAAAACACTTTACCTTATTGCTTCCTAAGTCAATTCGGTGAAGAGAATGAAATGGTAATGGTGACATCAACGGCAGTTCCTGGTGTTATATTTTGTTACCAGTTTTAAAGCTTGGCTGCTGGAACCACTGCATAATAGCAGTTTTCATCTTTTAGCTATTGTTTCAGTCTCTGTAGCTGCAGGCAGATTCTGGAAACATGGAGACCCTGAATGTTTCAACACCAGAAATGAAATAAAAAGCACCGGAAATTAATGATTGCTTTGAAGCCTGGTTGTTTTAAATACTCCTTGCAATTGGCCTATGGCTTCTGACTCAATGTGATTGTCAGACTTGTACTTCACATCTCACCCCCAAAGGAACATATTTGAAGGTGCTGGTTTGGAGTTTTCAGCATTTGCTAACACACTGTGTCTCATTTGGGTAATTCCCATGTATTCTTGTATGAAAGCATTTGGCCTGCAGCTTATGGGGAATGTTACTGTGTAGGGCTGTGGATTTAGCACATTTCCAAAGAGCTTACTTTTATGGCATTTATGTAAAATCTAGTCCTCAGCAAAAAATAAACGTGCTATTAGTGAAGGAGCACTTCAATGCAGTGATCCAGCATGCTAATTTGAGGAGATTAGAAATTCATGTTTGTGTTCAGTCTCTGAGAAATGAGCTCACACAATGCATTGTGACTGAGCAAAATAATAGCTGCTAATTGACTTCCTCGGTTGCTGTCAGCAGCTTCATTTGTGTTGTATAGGTATAATTGTGTGTCCTCAAAGAGATTGCACTACATTCAGTTATGATGCAAGTCAGGCTTCTTCCAAATGCTTTATTAAGCGCAGCAATTTCCTGCTACAGATAAAAATACTTCAGTCTTTAGTTATGTTTACATTCTGCTAGCAAAAAGGAGCTTCTTTTAAAAATGTGTTACTTGTGGTCTTTAAGGTTGAGTTGATTGAAGTTAGTGTACAGGAGTATGTGAATATGGTGTTCAGCTGAGCCAGAGTGAAGATAAAGAGCACATCTGAAAGGCCATTGAATGGTAGTGATGTGCCACCATGCTACCACGTGTGTCAGAGTCTGAAAGCAAGCTCTGGGATTGTTTAACAGTCCACACGAGTTGGGAGGTTTCAAGACTAAGCTGTTTCACAGAAAATGAAGTGATAATAGTTACTGCTGTTAGCCATATGGTAACTGAGAGAAAAAATTGTTTACCCTTGGCAGAAGTTACTACTAAACAACCTCCACAATCCCACTTTTGCTACCAAACCTATTTTCCCATTGAAAAGGAGCCAAAAAGTGCTTTGTTGATCTTACACTCCTGAAGATAAGTGCAAGAGGTACTTTGTCTACTTTGGAAATTGTGGAGTGGTTGTCTGCCAAACGTTTACAATTCTAACAATCAGATCTCTAGATCTTCTTTACTTGAAGCTTCACACAATGTTTATTACGGCCTAGCTTTATTTTGATGAAAAGTAGCAGGAAATTGATTATTTAATTGTGCATATCATGTTCAAATTTGGAGCCAAAATTTATTATTCTGCTGTGATTTTTGTAAGCTTCAGCACATTTGGCCAAGATGTAGGAGCTTGGATTTTGTATGTGCTTAAGTTTATTCTAAATAGGTTTCACATCTCATGTTTTTCATTTCTATCTGAAACTCAGCATGTTATGCTCAAAAGCTAGTGCTGCACCTTAGAGAGATTGGGACAAGTGGTTTTTGTTTGTATATAACAGAAATATTAATGTGTGTGAGTATATGCATAGAAGTAAAAATGCTTGTACACTTCCAGGCTTGCTAATATTTCCCAAATTCAGAAGACCCTTGCTAGCTAGAGTGATTTGAATCTTTTAACCATTGGTCCTCCTTTTAACACATAGCTGGTTTTGTTCAGACTGTCAAAAGCCTGTTTAATAACAGCTTTGGTGTTAGAGGCCCTACTGAGTGCTGAGCACATCTGAATGTTAACAGTCCATTCAAATCTTCTGCACAATTTGTCAGTCCTATATTGAGACAAAATTTTCTATTGTTTTATGGAGCACCTGCCTTTGAGATACTCAGAGACAGATCCACTGTTACACGTGTGCTTACACAGTGTCTGTTGAAAATCACAACTCCAGGTATACAAGAAGCTGTGTAGTAGCTTTAACAAAAAAAAAAGATTTTCAGAGTGACTTAGCTTAGCAGACATTCATAATGCTATCAGTTTTCTGCCCTTCCATAAAATAATTACAATATTTTAAAATGATTATATTAAGTAATTACTTTGTTTGGAGGGTGATCACAAAAAGCATCACTGAATATAAATCCATCCAAACACCTACATGTCATTCTGCCTTTGGCTGTGCCTAATTAGGTAGAAAGTTTTTATTAATTACATGGGTTTCCATTAATAAGAGAAAATAAAGTAATGCAAAATGTGCCTTGGTGCTCTGTACTTTAGTGCCCCTGATGCTTTAGTCCAGGAGTGGACATTGCTGGACTAGGGAAGGGCTAGATGAAGGATGGCAAGCTCTGCACCTCACTAGAGCACTGAGGGCAACTGTAGAGGCAATTTCTGAAGCCTGTGGAGCACTATGAGAAAAAAGTTAATGAGAATTTACCCAAGATATAGTAATGCCAGCAAAATATCTGCAGCTTATTTGCTGTATCTGAGGTAGATTACACTGTGGATGCTCTTTGTTTACAACTGAGACACTAGCACCATTTTTGTCTCTTTTTTTACTATTTCAAAAGAATTCCTCTATTTTGCAGTCACTCTCTCAATCTCTGACTCTGCTGCACGACTCAATAATCAATACAATAAATTACTGTAGAACCTGAAAATATTCCTCCTGCCTTGAAATATCAATATTCATGCCTGAAATTCACTAGACACTTGTACTTTGATTTCTGCATCTCTCTACATCTTAATCTTCTCAAAATAGCACTTTCAACTGGAACTCTGCAGTGGTGGTGACTGAGGCAGGAGCATGGGCAGGCAGGCACCGTGCTTATAGCTGCCTTTCAAAGTGCCTACCGAACACACCATCATCTTCTCTGGGTATTTTCATACTGCAGAAAGCCCAGATAATTGAGCTGCACATCTGCAGCAAACTCTACCATTTGCATTAGCACAATAGTTGGCTGAGCAAGCTTGCCTCGACGCAGAATATTAACAAATGTCTTTTCCTGACCCCATTTAAGGACAGGGAAAACAATTATCTGTTTCCTTTCCGGAAGGTGATAGAGCTCTCACTGCAGAGTGTTGTCTGATGTAGTCAGTTTAGAAGAAAGGGAATCTTAACCAGCCATTTTACCAGGAATTAATGTCTCCACATGCTTTCATCTTCTGTAACTACCATTCTGGGCCAGAGCTACCAGCCTGAAGCAATTACTACAAAACCATGAGTGATTGGAAGCCATGTGCAAAAATCTGCCATTTTTTTCTGTAGCAGCAAACCTGGGAGAACTGAATTGCTGGTGTCATTGCCTGGTTGGGAAGAGGTGGAGGGACACACATTTTTGGATGAAATGCTACAGAGCTGCAAGTTTTTCAGTGGCAACCTCCATGAAACTACATGGTGATGCATTGCAAATGAAGTAGATTCTTGCCCTGCAATGTCAGGAATGGAGCTGATGTGCAGGCTGTGAAATAACAAAATTATTTTAGTGTGATAGCACTACTGTGGTCAGCTGTATCTCCACTCTTTCTTCCACACTGTGTTAGTCTCATCTCATACAGCAGTTCAGACCTTCCTTTATGATTTCTGATCTCTCCTGTCTCAGGCAGTACATGTGAGACTTGCAGGTTCAATGAGTCTCTGGTGCTTTTTCCCTTGGTAAACCTAGATTTTGTGCATTTTCAGTGTCATGAAAATTCTGCTCTCCCTTCTGTGCAAAATAAGTTTGACCTGATCTGTTAACAGCTAAGAAATTATGAGCAAAAATGTTATAGCTGTATGACCCTAACTAGCCTTGCAGGATTAGAACAGAACAGAGCAGAACAGAACAGAATAGAAGAGAATAGAATAGAATTAACCAGGTTGGAAGTGGCCTTCAAGATCATCAAGTCCAACCTGTCACCCAACACCATCTAATCAACTAAACCATGGCACCAAGTGCCTCATCCAGTCTCTTCCTAAACACCTCCAGTGATGGTTACTCCACCACCTCCCTGGGCAGCACATCCCAATGGCCAATCTCTCTTTCTGGGAAGAATTTCTTCCCAACATCCAGCCTAGACCTCCCCTGGCGCAGCTTGACACTGTGTCCTTTTGTTCTGCTCCTGGGTGCCTGGGAGAAGAGACCAACCCCCACCTGGCTACAACCTCCCTTCAGGTAGTTGTAGAGAGCAAGAAGTCTCTCCTGAGCCTCCTCTTCTCCAGGCTAAGCAACCCCAGCTCCCTCAGCCTCTCCTCCCAGGGCTGTGCTCCAGACCCCTCCCCAGCTTTGTTGCCCTTCTCTGGACACGCTCCAGCAAGTCAACCTCCTTCCTAACCTGAAGGGCCCAGAACTGGACACAGGACTCAAGGTGTGGCCTAACCAGTGCTGAGTACAGGGGCAGAATGACCTCCCTGTTCCTGCTGGTTACACTGTTCCTGATGCAGGTCAGGATGCCATTGGCCTTCTTGGCCACCTAGGCACACTGCTGGCTCATGTTCAGCCTACTATCAACCAGATTTCAGATTGTGAAGTGGCAGAGCAGTTGCTGAGTGGCAGAAGGTCAGACAGTGGGGCATCCACTTAGGAGGCTTCTGGCAGCAACTACGTGCCCAGTGAGAAACTGTTACCAAGCTCTTCTGCAGTGCCTCTGTATGGCCCTATGCAGGCCAGGCTTCAAGCACGGTAGTGAATACATGATGCTGTCTTGGGAAAGGCAGCCTGAGTTTAATCCTGCACTCACACTGTTCCTGACATGTTAGCTTTGGGCTGCTGCTACAGTAGTGCTTCCAGTGGATCACTGATTGACTCAAAGGAGCTGCTTTCATGCTTCTGTATTCTGATGCTACCTGCTGGCTATCTCAGCTCACAGTGTTACACACAGAGAACTGTTAGGATGTATGGAATTTGGGGGTCAGTGCATTGTTCAAGACTTGTGGCTGGCAGGGAAGGAAGAAAACTCTGCTAGCGATAGTAACTTACATCTGATCTGTTGTTTGAAAGCCCAGTTATATTCCCAAGCAGTAATTCTTGCATGTAAGAAGAGAACACATCAGTTCTTCAAAGACAACCATGTTTTCATTGCCAGATGAAATTTCAGCACAGAATCACTTACCAAAACAATGTTTTTGAGAAGTGATAAGATCAGGCCACTTAAGATCTTCATTATGTAAATGATGGATTGAAATCAATCCAGACTATTATAATTTGGGACAGAAAAAATAATAACCTTCCCCCTCTGCAATGTTTTGTATTGTTCAGTGTTAGTTTTAGCTTCTGTTCTTGGCCCTTGGTAGATCTGCAGCCCATTACAGTGGCGCCTGCTACAGCAAATACTGTGACAGCTTTGCCAGTTTCTCTGTGATAAACCATGTTTTCCAGGAATTCAGACTTACTCATAAAAGAAGCCTTGTAGCTGAGACTTGGCATGACAAGTCTCGATTCACAAGGATTCTGCTTGTATATTTATCCAGATTTTCAAAAATAAATCAGTCTTCTAACTTATTAAGCCAGAGGTATTTCAGAATGATGTATTGTTTGAAGAGCATAGAATGGTACATGCTGGAAACAAATAATATGATCACTTAATCTAAACAGACACATTTCCAGATGATGCTTTGTTGCTCTTACCTCACAAATCACTCTTAAATCACAGAACTGTCAGGGCTGGAAGGGACCTCAAGGATCATCCAGTTCCAACTGCCCTGCCATGGGCAGGGACACCTCACACTATAGCAGGTTGCTCAGAGCCTCATCCAGCCTGGCCTTCAAACCTCCAGGGATGAGGCTTCCACCACCTCCCTGGGCAACCTGTTCCAGTGTCTTGCCACCCACATGGGGAAGAATTTCTTCCTCACATCCAATCTGAATCTACCCATTTCTAGTTTTGCTCCATTCCCCCCAGTCCTATCACTCCCTGACACCCTAAAATGTCTCTCCCCAGCTTTCTTGTAGCCCCCTTCAGATACTGGAAGGCCATGACAAGGTCACCTCAGAGCCTTCTCTTCTCCAGACTGAACAACCCCAACTCTCTCAGTCTGTCCTCATAGCAGAGGAGCTCCAGCCCTCTGCTCATCCTCGTGGACACCTTCCAGCATATTTCTGTGTGCTTTGTTTTTTGTGTTGATCCATGAGGAAACAAAAAAAGAGTTTTAAATAGTCAAATTATTTGAAGTATCCTAGAAATATTCAGGTGGCTAAGGTATCTTCCTTTGAAAAGCTGTGAATCAAATAAAATTTAATTGTATAAAAAGTTCTCTTAACTTGCTGACTGCAGAGGGGGTTGGACTAGATGACTTCTGGAGATCCCTTCCAACCCAGACCACTCTGTGGTTCTGTGATTAGATTGTGATGTTGATAGAACCTCCTAATGAGCACTTAAAAACTTTTGTTTTCTTTAGTGTGCCATGATTATTTTATAGGTGGCAAGATTTTTCCATGTAGTTAATTACATGTGTGTAACTATTAATACCTGTTGTGAATGTTCATGGTGGAAACATGAAAGTCAGTCTGCTTTGTGACTCTTACCTTGGCTATTTCCATAGCTCTGATGGAGACAAAGTGTAACAGTGACAATTTCTAATAACCCATATAATTGGGCAGCTTTTAATTGGCTGCACAGGCAGGCAAACCAGGGAGAAAGGTTTACTCTGTGTTGGAAACATATTTTTTTTGACTGCCTATTAGTCCTGTTGAAATCAGGTCTGGGAAGGAGCGATTATCTAATGTTTATTTACATAGAAATTAACAGCAGAAATCACATGGTCAAAGCCTATATGTGTGGAAAGAAGTTTAAAGAAGAGTAACTGGATAGCATTAGGGAGTAAGTAATAATTGGACTCCCCAGAAGGAAACTTAAAGATGTTAAGCATCACTGGAGGGAGAATAAATTCAAGCAGGATTTTGAAAGTAATCTCCTGAAGTCAGCAAATGACAAGAAGAAAACACTACCTTCCAGTCTGAGTTGGAGAGAAGGAAAGTGGCTGTAGTAATGGATTAGTTGTCTCAGCAGAAAAAATAAACAGTGGAGTGGATGCTTGTAACTAATTTGATAAGTATGTCACACCCTAAATAATCCAGTTGTCACCCACTATTAATCTTATAGGACAGCTTAAATCAACACATGGAACAGATTGCAGCGAAGGCACTGGCCAAGCAATGAGTATTTGCTAACATGATGGAATAATTAGCATTCAGCAGAAATCAACTCTACTTCACTACGAGAAACTGATAATCACTGAGCTGAGCTTGGTTCAAATAAATACTTCCTTCCAGCACTCAAAACAGTGTCAGCCAGCCCAAGTGTGTAGCCAAAGTTACACACTTGCATGTGTGGTTTTAAGTCCACGTTTTCCAGTCCAGGGGCTTATCACGTACTCATCTACAATCAGGACTGTAGAAATTATTCAGCTTGAAATGCAGCTACTAATTTGAAATCAGAGAAGTCTGACAGAACAGAACAGAACAGAATAGAACAGAACAGAATAGAATAGAATAGAATAGAATTAACCAGGTTGGAAAAGACCTTCAAGATCATCAAGTCCAACCTATCACCCAACGCCATCTAATCAACTAACCCATGGCATCAAGTGCCCCATCCAGTCTCTTCCTAAACACCTCCAGGGATGGTGACTCCACCACCTCCCTGGGCAGCACATCCCAATGGCCAAGACTGGTTCAGGTAAGTGTTTCTTTCATCATTTCTTGATCTTCCAGGCTTGATGATCTCAGAGGTCTATTCCAGCCTCAAGAATACTGTGATTCTGTGAAAGAATATGCAGGCAGAAATTTATCATTCCTGGGAAAAGTGCTACCTGATGTGAGTCAGAAACGTGCCATGAAACCTATTTCACAACAACTTTCAAACTTGAAACTTGATTAATTTGATTAATAGGATATAGCCCTTGCAGCTGGCCACCAGTTTAGCAAGGACTGTGTTTAGTGCTACTGTGCTGCAGAATGGGCTGTCTATGGCTGCCAGCCTGATTGCCCACAAGGAAACACTAGCACTTGTAAGCAACAGACAAACAGATCGTGAACAATTTCAGTTAGCACTGTCTGAGCTAATACTGTCCAGAAATAACGAAGCTGAGATCTCATCTCCATCAGAAGCTCACTCAAAGCTGTCAGAAGAATGTGATGATGTGGAGCAGCAGTAGCACAGACATTTACTTTTTTTGTATGGGTAATGAAACCTTGAAACTATTCTGTACAGACTAAGGTTTTATTGATATTAGAATAAGGATTTTAAAAAAACACAAAACAAAACAAACACCCACCCTGATAATTACTCCTCTCTGTGCTTCTAATCAGCAGTCTTTGATGCACATCTGTTTTTTAAATACATCTGTAACTTCCAGTCAGGAAAAGCCTTTTATGGCAACTAGCCTTTAAGCTACATGCTGTGTTTATTTCATATATTCGTCTTACTTTTCTTCTGAGGAAAGCATCCACAGAGTATGTACTTTTTAAAGTATTTTAAATTTAGTGTAGACTGCTTGTTTAAACTGATCACAGAAATTACAGTGCTGTCTTTCTTGCAGATGTATATTGGAATAAGAAGAGAGCCTGTTTTGCCCACTCCACATGCATTAGTAGACACCAAGCTGTACTGCGGCTTGTACCATCTGATGCCAAAGCTGTATCCATGCGCCGTGGATTTAAGGAGGGAAGACAGCCTCCTGTGGTGCTGAGAACATCTGCACCAACAGGCTCTCAGCAGAGTGCTGCTGCAGGCCACTTATTCCGCTGGCAGATCGATGTCTTGTTCCTCTCTCTGAGGCGGGGAAAAGAGTACTTTTGTTGTTGCTCTTCGGGTCAGTGCTAAATATAAAGATTACTTTGGTTTAAAACATGGTGTGTTTAAACACTGGTGCACAGAAGTTTGGAATATGTATCAGAGAATCACAGAATGGCTCAGGTTAGAAGGGACCTCAGAGATCATCTGCTCCAAACCCCCTCTAATGGTCAGGGATGTCTCTCAACTAGACCAGGCTGCCCAAGGCCTCATTCAGCCTGGCCTTAAACACCCTCAGGAAGGAGGCATCCACAGCCTCCCTGGGCATCCTGTTCCAGAGTCTCACCACCCTTGTACAGAAGAACTTCTTCCTGAGACCTAATCTAACCCTGCTCTGCCTCAGCTTCAAACCATTCTTCCTAGTCCTGTTGCTAGACACCCTTAGGAAAAGTCCCTCTGCAGCCTTCCTGTAGGCTCCCTTTGGTGGGAGGCAGCTCTCACATCCTTCCCCGGAGGCTTCTCCTCTCCAGGCTGAACACCCCCAGCTCCCTCAGCCTGTCCTCATAGCAGAGGTGCTCCAGCCCTTGGAGCCCTCCTCTGGACTTGCTCTAACAGTTCTATGTCCTTCTCACGATGTAGTCACACTTCTGTGAGTCTTTGTGTCTGTTTCAGCATGTGAAACAGCTCATGGATAAATTTAATCTCAAGGGCTTTAATCTCAAGTGTAGTAAAATACATACATATTTATATGAATAATAAACTCATATCTGCATAAGCTTTTGTTCAGTCCTCTGTGAGTGCTGCACAAGCAGCCACCATAGGTGCTTCTCACCCAGCCTTGCATGGGCTGCAGGTGCCCTTCAGCACCAAAAGGCAGTTGGAGCCTTCCTGGAGCCGTGGTTTGTTGCTCCAGTGGATTAGTAAGTGGGTAATACAGCCTCATACAGCCTCTTCTGCTTCAAAGCTCTGACTGGCAGTTGCTGGATGGTGGACACTGAGGAATAGCTGGGGCCAAAATGTCCTCAGCTGCTCCAGCTGGATCCAGGCAAAGGGCATTCCCCATAATGGCTTTAATACCGGTTTTGTTCTGGTTCCATTCCCTCTAGTCTGAGTCTTCCTTAGATGTACATGTTTATGGTGAAGGTGAATGACAAGTCTGGGCTCTGTGGCACTGCCCTGATGGATGACATTTTGCTATTTGCTTATTGCAGCTTCCAGTGTAAAATCTATTAGAGGCACGTGGTTAAGCTCAGCACAGGTTAGAGTTTGCTTTGTTTTGTTTGGGTGGTGCTATGAGCAGGTAAGTTCATCCAAAAAGAATTCCTTTCGAAGTAAAATTTCTTTGTGTGGAGACTAAGCCTGTACATTGTGGAAAGCTTCTGTAAAGGCAGTTCCCTTTGGATAATAATTGCAGCTGTAGAAAGGAAGAGAAGCATCACAGAAATCAGGGGCAGGACTAACTACCATCCTCAAAAATGTCTACACTCAGGACTTCCATGAATCCATGAAGTGCTCTTATCTTTACCACAAAAAAAATTAAAGCACCTGCTGGCTGGATGTCTTATAGGAGAGTGATGATGGCCTTAATCTGGTTCTGTAAGCACTACTGTTTGTTTCTGTCAAATATGTATTTATTTTTTTTTCCTAAATAAGCAGAGGGTAATAGTAAGCAACACTCCAGAGTAGCCCTACAGGAAAATCCATGTTGCTTTATAAAGTGGTCCCAGTCAAAACCCAGTTCATTGTTGTTTAGTTCAATGTCAAGTTATCCTGGAGGAATAAAGAGTTAAAGAACTGGGAATATATAGATGGAGGATGAGGAATGTCATCTAAAAAGCAGTATTTTCCAGAAGAAATCACATGGGTCTGCTACAATGTAAAGAAAAACCATTTAAAAATCAAATGGAATTGTTGGCTGCAAAAATTTGGTAATAGGGAAAAAGCACAATAAATCCATTCTGTCCTGTATATGAGCAGAATCTGACAGCCAATCTGAGATTTATAGAAGATACTGGAAATCCAAGCAGATAATTCAGCTGGAAACAGTGCAGATAAGAGTCAGAAACTTTACTTGAGAGCTGCAAAATAAGCTTCTGAAAAAGATGCACAAAGACTGCCATATGTTTAACTCCTCAGAAAGATGATGAACAGAGCTTTATCTACGGTGCATGACGAGAAAAGTCTGATCTAGGATGAAAAGGCATAATAAGAAATAATAGCTGAGCAGGAATTTCTGGCAGTGGATGATTAAGTGATGGGGCAATTACCAGAGGAAGTGGTGGATGCTCCATCTCCTCTTGTGTTCAGATCTAGTCTGGATGTAGTGCTCTAACAAGTTATTAGCCTCAATGGCATATGAGAATGATGTTAGATTTCTCATGTTTATATGTTAGAGATCTCACTAAAGGTTCTTTTGACCCCAGTTCTCACTTCCAAGCACTGCATCATCCTAAGTTTTAAGTAATGAAACATGTTTTCAATTAGATTAATATAAAGTGTAGACATTCTTAAAGAGACATGCATGATCTGACTTTCCTCTCTAAGTATTTATATTTAATCTGCAGACTTTTAAAAGGTTTGAGACAATCTTGATGTAGTGAACCTCAGATAAGAACTGGTTCAGCTGGCCTCAAGGAAAACAAGACACTTTGAGTTATTAAGTCTAATAATAAACTTTGAGAAATCACAGGTTATTTGGCTTGTGGTTTGCCCTTACTATGCTCCCATGTGCATCTGCAGTAAAATTTAATATAGAACACATTATGTCTAATACTTCTCTTACAGGCAGGCTTGAATTTATTTGGAAAAGCTGTAGAGCATAATTTGAAGAAAGCACAGCATAAGTAGTTTGTTTCTGTGTGAATTTCCACTTTCAATAACCATGACTTTGAAACCACCTCATTTATTTCCTTCAAATTGGGCTCTTTCACTATGAAAATCCCTAAGCATATCAGATTGACTTTTCTTCTTTTGGCTGTTTTACATTGTATTCTGATTGATGTCAAAGAAAAGCTTCAAAAATGCCTATCAATAAATCATTATCTGTAATACCCTCCCCCCCCAAAAAAATATAATCAGAAGGATATTAAACATTTTCCAAACCACTCACTGAGACCTAATAACTATTATATTTTTGAAAGCTTATTTTATCTTGGGCAAAATTATTTTTCTGGGGAACAAGAAATTAATGAGTGCCATACACCAGTGTAATGCCTTGTGGGTGAAAAAGCCTAGGTGGATTCACGGTCTGTTTAGGCATTATTTTGGAGAAAAACAAAAAGAAAGACTTTAAAGGTCTGTTTATCTTATTTACTGATCATTCCTCCTGTCCCCAGCCAGTTCCTGTTCAAGCCTTAAGCACCAGTTAGCAAAAAAAAAGTTAGTTAACACTTCACAACACCTTGAGGACATTTAAAGAGTTGCTTGGAGAGGGGTTTTGTGGAGATGGGAGTGCAAAGCTTTTCCTGTGCAGAGAGTTGAACCAAACATTGCTTAAACACTCAGGAAAGAACTGCAGGAGGCAGTTTAAATACAATTAATTCAGTAGTTTTAAATTCATGGTGAATGTTTTTATAATTACATAGTCCAGAGTTTGAGATGGCCACCACAGACACTGCCAGAAACACAGCCAGGCTGGGAGGCAGGGGTGAAGCAAAGCGCCAGATGTGTGGCGCAGGACAATGAAAACAGGCTTAATGGTATTTCTTTAGGAAATAAAGCAGACAATAACACAAATAGCTGATGGTCATACAGCTTCTTTCTTTCATGTTCCAGGCCAAGTCTGTCAGGCAGCATAAAACAATCACCATCTGATATATTAGTCTGATTTAGTCTCCTTTAAAATAAAAAGTTACGCACTGTGGATGTGCTGATGAATGTGTGGTGGTTGTAAACCTCTTTGAATATCAGTTTCAGGGCTGGGAGGGAACAGTGTTTTTCCCTGAAGAGCTGGAACTCACCCTTTAGTCCAAATGTTCCTTTTGATGGCTCTCTCCATGGTGTGTTTGCAGTGGGAAAATATTAGCATCAACATCCTGGGGAAAGCTCTGCTGCCACTTCCCACAGAGACAGTGGACAGCTCACATGATGCAACATGACCACGTTATGCAGGGCCTATCATCCTGGTGCCTTTCTGCACTCTTGATGCACTCCTTTTCCAAAGATAATGGCAGAGCTTTGAAAGCTGCTTAACAAAACCCAGCCAGGTGATTTTACATTCTTAACTTCAATGTGAAGTAGATTCTGTATAAACAAAAGACTTATAAAAGTGTTCTATGGACCTTAAAGCTGTATCTGAAGTTGTGAGAGTGATTTAATGATACTAGCACAAACCCAAACCCTGTATTTGATACTGTATGCATCATTTTTTCTTTTCCAAATGGCTGTGCAGTGTTAGTATTAATATCCATTAAAAGCTGGTGTGACAATATTGGGAAACAAGTAAGATTTAGGGTGAAAAGTTTCCTTTCTCCGGCTGCTGATAGTGAATAAACTTCCTGTGGCTGTATGACGTGGAATTAACTGGTTGAAGCATAAGTCAGCCTGGCATGCATGAGTATTAGGTCCTCACAGGTAGTCCTGGGGAAGAGCTTCTCTTCAAGCCAGTTAGAAAGCTCCTGTACTGCATCTAAGGATGAAGCCACATATTTCAGAACTGGTCATAGCTCAGAGATAGTTACTGAATCCGTAGGAGTTAATTAAAGGTGCTGTGGGTGTTTTCTGGCATTGCATGGAGTTGCCCAGGTTGGTCCACATCTCTATTGCTCTGCTCAAGAGCTCCCAAACCAGGGGCAAGCCTGTGGAAGCAGCCGTGATCTGTGCTGTCGCTCTGGGAAGGGCAGGGGCTGCCCCAGGACAAAACACAACAGACAATTAAGCAACAGTATCTGGGCATAGTCTCTAACTCTGCTAAGCAATGCAGGTGTAGCATTATTATGGAGAGTACAGGTAAAGGGAAGTCCTGAAAGCTAAATCTGGATCATCAAAGAGTTTGTTGCTCTCATCAGCAGAAGGGAACTATCAGAAAAGATAGTATCCTAACTATAAGCCAAGGCAGCAGCTCCGTTGTGGTGATGGTGAAGATAGTGAAAACTGTAATGAATCAAATTTGTGGGTTTGGTGAAGAATGCCAATGCCTGAAGAGAAGGGAAAAGTGTGCAGATTATACACTAATGTAGTTATGGATAAAGGGCGATTAACTTGACCATATTTAGGTAGGCAGTATGAATACCTTCTGTGTCAGCCCCTTCATGAGTATGAACTAAAAGATTATCAGTGAGCAGTGCAGGTGCAGCAATCTGGAGCACAATTCCTTCACTTCCAGTTGTTATTGAGTAGGAGTCTTCCTGATGGTTTGTACTTTATTTTGTCAAGGTTCAGTTTAGCCTCCTTTGGTTGTGAACTTCCATAGGGTTACTTGTGCATTACTTGAAGAGAGGCAGAAATGATCATTAAAACTATTTTTGAGCTGTTTCAGTTAAAAGAAAACAAAAACAAGAAAAAGGGCCTGGAAGGAAATTATTCCTCATAACTTGACCAAAATCCCTAAAGGGAATTAAAAAAGATAAATCCTTCACAACTAAATAGTATTTCACAGAAGAAAAGCTTAAAAAAGCCAGCCACCCAAGCTGTCAATGTAACCTCTCTCTGTGCAAGAAATCCTTACTTGGATAAAATGCAGATTCTACTATGAAGTCAAACTGTGCCTCAAATAAATGTCTCAACAGAATTGGTTTTCTGTTTCCCGTATGAGGAGATAAAAATAAAATTAATGTTATTGGGTAGGAAAAGTCCATTAGTTCTTAGCTGCAGTTGTTGCCTGTGTGGTTTAAATCAATTTAGAAGTGTATGCATACTCTTTCCTGTGTATAAATAAGTTTTTACTATTTGGAAATTTTCTTCATGTTGCACCATGAAAGGAAGAAAAATAAACAACCCCAAACCTTTCACTGGAAATATTTTGTTTGGCTCTGCTTGCAAAGCATCTGCTCTGACATGGTGTTGACTGAGATAAGAATAGTGAGTACTCTGCAACTGATATAATTATTTGAATTCTGAGCTAAAACTGTATTAGATAAAAACTTTGGCTGTGATGGAGGCCCACCTGTTTTCACAGAACTGTGGCTGAAAGGACAATGCAAGCCAACATCTAAACATCTGTCTGATCCAGTTAAACACAGGTCTTCTGTCAGAGTTTTCATGCTGCCTTGAGTTTGCTAGCTGTCTTCTTCCTTGTGCTTCCTTCTCTGAGTCTGTAGGAGTGAATGTTTTGCAGTCATTAATGAGTAGGATGGCTTATGTTTTAGGCAGATTAGTGGGTATTTCTACAAAATAAACATTATACTCTTTGAAATGATGGAAGTGTTAAAGCAGTTTTCAGTTAATATGTCACTGCCATCTACTGTGTACCCTGGAATACTGCACTGTGGGGAATGCGTGGCTTTTCAGCAATGTAAGACAACTCTTCGCAGTGAATTTGCCCTAAAGCTGAGGAAAAAATTCCACTGAACTCTCCATGACATATAAATTCCATTCTTAGTGCAGGACTCTGTATTTCTTAAACAGATGACAATGTCTGCTGATATTCAATATTGTCCAGCAGGAAAGAACATCAGAGTTTAGTGTTGCCTAGTTTGTATTCCAGTCAGATGAAAAGTAGATACACACTGTGGGAGAAAGAGAGTACCTTACTTTGCTTGTTCTAGCCCTAAATGGTAAAGCCTTTATTTTCTTAGTGGATGTGTCAAACCAGAAAGAAAAATTAAAAAAATAGTGGGATTAAGATACAGAACCTTGGGATAATTTGATATTTCTTTTAGTGGAGGAATATTTCTTTGATTCTTCTAAATTAACTTCCATCTCAGCAGCTGATACCTGGTGTGCACAAACACCGAGTGTATGCAATGTTAAGTGTTGGTTAGGATACAATAATTTACCCAAAGCTGTGTAATTACTGCAGTCGGTAATTTCCTGGTGTCTGCTATCCTTCAGCAATATGACTTGAGTGTAATAACTTTTCTGGTTGACCACATGGGTGAGATGCTGCCACATGCAGGGTCTGTGATAGAACTGCAGCTGTGAAATGGTGTACCAGTGTGGAGTATTTAACTCCTAAAGAGACAGATGAAGAGAAGATTAAAAGATGTATTTTGCAAGGTCTGCTGTTACCCCAAGACACCATTCTGCCTTTCCTGCTAGCACTGCAAATGCTGCATATGAAAATCCAAGGAAGGGAAGCAGACAGACACCTTTAAGTCTCATTATTCACCAGTCATCAAGAGAAAAATATGTTTTCAATAAGAAAGGGAGTATTAAACATTCTGATATCTCTAAAATTATCATCTGTATATGGTGAGAAATGGTGAGGGAGTTACACAATGAAATAAAGCAGCAGGTCGCTGTTGCTTCTTGTTTTGCCATTTGAATGCCTTCAGTGTAAATCCATGCTGCCCTCAGGTGGATGTGTGTAGAGTGTGTTTGCTCTGCCTGCAGAAACCACCCGTGGAGATATTCTATAAGCACAGTATTTATACAGCAGGTGAAGGGCAGTTCAGATATTGAAATGATGCTGTCTCTCTGGCCAGGGATCTCAAGCAATATGTCAGGGAGTCCTGGGGATACATCTGCTGCATTTTAATTCTGGAGAGCCAGGGTTGCACTATTAGGCACCTACTACCCAAACTCTGTCTGGACAAAGCTGCCATTGCAGCTGACAGGAGGCAATGAAGGTTCTCTCTGAACCAGGTAATGTGTATCCTAAATTGACCTGAGTGTGCACACAACTTGACAGAGCCCTAAAGAACTTCTGTAAGTTGTGCTCAAAGCTGATTGGTAATAATAGTTGAGGAGCCCTCTCGGACAGAGAGAGCAAATGCTTTTCAAGGAAAAGTTTGTTGGCTAGTATGGAAGGGAAAATGCAATCAGAATAACAATAGGACCA
This sequence comes from Dryobates pubescens, assembly GCF_014839835.1. NCBI lineage: Eukaryota > Metazoa > Chordata > Aves > Piciformes > Picidae > Dryobates > Dryobates pubescens. Next base: position 328,440 of record NC_071625.1, read on the forward strand.
CAGTAACCTGAACATTGCTCAGGCATTCTGCTCTCTGTATGAATGATTTGTATTTGCTCCCATTGCTGTTAACACCAAAGGCTTTCAAAAATGAATTGTTTGCAGTCATAAAATAACTATTGCAGATGAGACCTGATTTAGAGACCTATAAGTGGAAAGGGGAAGCAAGGTGTGTGCCTAGCTGCCAGGGGACAAAGGCAAGCTTTCATCAGGAAGGATGTATGTCACCTACAGAGTGGTGCTAGCTGGGGATCCCAGACAGACAGCTCGACAGCTTGGTGGCTTGTGTGCTGTTTCTGATCAGGAGGGAGGTATAGGTTAGGTGGATCAGACTTCATGTCTCAGGTACTGTCAGTTTCTGCCAGGTGCAGCAGCACTATACCCTGTTACTTGTAGCAGTAAAACCTCTCTTTAGAGAGACACAGAGAGGCCTTTTGCTCTCACTGCTCATTTGCTTCAGCCAGCAAATACCTCCTGTGTGCAGCAGCACATTCTGGGCTAGAATATGTGACTAAAAATCCACTTCTTCACAACTGCTCAGTGCTACCAAGTGTGGCAGAGCCCTGCTGTGCCCTACAGAGGGTCTTGGGGCCAGGGCTCTTCCTTTCCAGAGCAATCAGCCTGGCAATGTTTGTGGGAGGTAATGCAAGGCTCCTTGTAAATGAAGTTCTCCACACCTGACCCATGGCACAGAGCAGAAGGAGCCTCTGACTCCCGGTCACGGGGCAGTGCTTCCTCCAGCTGAGGAACTGGGAGAGTCTGGCTCCCAGATTCCCTTTGAGGACCTACTTCCCATATCATAAATGTCATGTTCTTCAAAAGACATCTGTAGCAAGATATTCAGAAGTTATTTCTGTTCACTGTGCTTCTGCTGATAAAATAAACACTAATTGAAATCTGAATTTAATAAAAGTTCTCATGTGTGGGGACTTCAGCAACATACTTTGAACTCTCTAGTCTTTAAAATCACAGTTTTCTTGCTAATCCCATATCTGTTGTGTTCTAGTAACAACATGGGAGCTGATGGTTAGCCAAGAAATATCTTTTGCATTCAGTTCTCTGGTTAAAATCATAGAATCACAGAATTGTCAGGGTTGGAACTGACCTTGGATCATCCAGTTCCAACCACCCTTACATGGATAGGGACACCTTATACTGGCTCAAGTTGCTCAGAGCCTGGCCTTAAAAAACTCCAGGGATGAGGCTTCTACCACCTCCCTGGGCAACCTGTTCCAGTGTCTCACCACCCTCATGGGGAAGAATTTTTTCTTAACATCCAATCTGAATCTCCCCATTTCTAGTTTTGCTCCATTTCCCCCCAGTCCTATCACTCCCTGACACCCTAAAAAGTCCCTCCCCAGCTTTCTTGTAGCCCCTTTCAGATACTGGAAGGCCATGATAAGGCTGCTATTCCATGGCACAGGCAAAAGAGAGTTTGGTGTGCCCTGGGGCAAGAGCACCACAATGTCTGTTGCACAATGACACATCAAATCACTCTAATCTCTAATCTAGTCCAATTAATTTCTTTTCTTAAGCATGTAGTTTGGGGAGTATGCTGGCAACCTGATTTGTGTCACAGAAGCTGTAAGGCTTAGGCAAAGATAGCAGGGGGGTTGTGTGCCATTTTATCTCTGCAGCTCCAAACTTTTCAGAGGAAAAGTTACAGGTCCTTTCACTACCTTAAACTTACAGGGAGCATTTCCCCTAGCTTCCTGCAAGAGGTTGTAGGCAAAACTAGATGAGGCACACTCTGGAGTTTGTGTATCCTTTACTAATCAGTCTGTCCAGTGCAAACCCTCAGAAAGTAAGATCACTGAGCAAAAAGGATAGCAAAACTCCAATAAAGCTCTAATTGATCCTGCTGAGAAGCCACTGATGAGCAGCTTGGTTTGGGATTGTTTCCCCATATCTACTCCCTCCTTAGTAAGTATTTTTAAGATTCAGGTTAGATAAGGTTGGACTCTTTACCGTGCAAGTTAGAGCAGTGTTGGACAGCACCCTCGTCCTGCTTCTGATGCCTCACAATATACCAAATAGTAGAATGATGTCATGAAAGGGTGATGAGGACATTTCTCTCATTCAAACCGCCTTGTAATGCCGCTTTGTGTCAAGTGCTCCTTCTCTCTGACCTCATTAGGTGTGTCTGGTCATTAGATACAGGGTCACTAAAGAGTTTTAGTGTAAAAGCTGCTTTGATTGATGATTGCTTAGACTGAGGTTTTACTGTGTAGGATTAGCTCGATTTAAGAATGGCAAAATGCCACAGCAGCATTAATGCCAGATTTTAATGAGAAGCAGAAGTAAACTCCAAGGACCCTTATGATTTTAATATGGAATAACCTCATGCTCATTAGCTTAATGTCCTGTCCTATTTTATTTACAAGGATGCCTGTAATCCCTAGAGAGCATATTACAAATACGTGAGCTGGAGTTTTAATGAATCATAAATATTGATACCTTTAAAATTAGATGATCAATTGCTTCATACTACTTTGGGCCTTTCTTAATTAAGAAACAATATGGCAGTAAGACAAAGCCAGACTGGCAAACATTTCTCCCCATTAATAATGTGCTGACAAAGTGGAAGAAAAGGCCTTTTCACATTTTTATCTCATCTGCTACTTGAGCTTCCTTTTTCTTCTTTCTGCAGTTCAGTTAGTTCTCCTGAAAGTTTGCAATTGAATCTAGAGACTAATAGCCTCATTTATTATTTTTTTTAACCACTGATCACATATTTCAGTATACATTGCTGCTAGAAAACCCAGACCATTTTCCTTCCAGACAGCATTTGGCCATCTCCTTAAATCCTACTGAAGTTGATAGGATTTTAGCATATACATAAAAGGTAATGCATTCCTGAAGAAGAGCCTTTGGATTCAGCAGTTTTTCAGTCCCTGGATCTTTGCTAAGAGAATCAAAGGACACTGATTCATAATTAGAGATGAACAGGAAAAGACTTGCCTGTCCTAGAAGCCTGAGAATTTTTGTTGTTTTTCTTGCATTGATTCTAATTTCCTGATGTTAGTTATTTGTCAGTGAATTTCCAATAGTAAGAAACATATAATGAAATGTTTGTTCCTGCACAGTAATGTGCTGTGAGAATTAGGCACAGCATACTAATAAGAAATAGCAGTTCTTTGCAGAGGCAGCACTGTTTCTGCCAAAGCATGCAGGACGACATCCAACTGAATACTTGGGCTGTGATGCCTAAGTTCTCACTGAAATCATGGATGTATTACACTTGACTTAAATAGGATTACTCACTCAAGCAAACGTAGGCAAAGGTCTAAGGCACGCATCCAGCTTTCAGTCAGCTAGGAGTCTGCATACTGGTTTGGCTCTGGGCCCCAGGCACTTGCATAACCTTGCTTGCATCAGTTACCCTGCTGAAAGTGAGACCTGGAGCAGGGTGGTTACTCATAGCAGCATCACTGTGATGACGCTCGGGGATTCTGTTGCCTTTCATATGACAACAAAAGCTGCTCAGTAACCAGCATCACCTTGGCAGTCCCCACCAATAATTTCTGTGCCACTCAGTTTTTCAACCACAGTCTTGTATCACTTCTGTATTCTTTAATTAGTTGACTCATATTATTTTTCTTTTCCTTAGGGAGAAGACCAACAAAAACAAAGGACAAGAAAAAGAAGAAAAAGAATTTGATGGAAAGGGCTCAGAAACAGCACAGCATCTTTTTAGCCACAGATAAAACAAGCCAGTAAAGACTATTTTCTTGAAATCTCTTTTTTTTTTTTGCAAAGTGCACAAAAGCTGCTAAATGCTCCTGCTCATGGACACACTGCGAGTCAGCTGCTTTGACAGTATTGGTGGCAAATAACTTGTGGGAAAAAACCAAAATAAACCACAAGCTTGTTTGTTTTATTTATATATTTTTTATTTTATTTTATTTTCTTCCTTCTCATTTTTGACTTGAAGACTTCAAGGTCAGGAGTGCACTGAGTTGAATCAGTGGCAGTAGTGCTGAAGTGTGTTAAAGATTTTGTCCTGGCAAAGATAGCGACATGGAAGGGAAGCAGGAAAGAAACCTACGTATCACCCTTGAGCGGACCTGTGCATATGGAAATAACAATAGAAAAGAAAGTCTTGAAGGTGTAGGTACTGTTGCATTTATGGCCTTTGTCTCCTGTATTTGTTCATTTGAAGAGCACATGGATTGGACTTACCTACTTAGCATTGATATGCCTTGTTCAGGGCACCTGCTGCATTGAAACAGTTGTATAATAAAACTGCTTTAAGGTAATACACCGCAGGAGTTACTGCTCAGACTCACAGAAGCACAACAGAACCTTTGTGTACATATTACTCTGTCTGCATATAAATCAACATATTTACTGTACATCTATGCATTTTTATGTATAATACTTCATACATGTTTAAAGTTATGTCCTGTTGGTTCTAGTAATATACTTTGAAATAATCCAGTGTTTACTTTTTACTATATTTTAAGAACCTTCTCCTATTTCTCAGTAGCTACAAACTGGATTATTTTTTCCTTCTTGTTTGTAAAGCACATTCAGATGGCTAAACTACCTTGTCCTGATGCTCAAATGGAGCATCAGCTCTGAAGTAAACTTACCAGACTAGTAAACTGCAAGCCTTTTCTGCTCTTCTGTGCTCCTGTCTCAGTTCCAGTGTATTTTGTCTCAAAAAGAGGAGTGTAACATTTTTTTTTTAAGATGAGACACAACGCCAATGATCAATGAGTGTCAGGAGAGAAATTACATGGAAAGTTCTTGGTCCCTAAGATCCTTAGGTCCCTTGGTCCCTAAGATGGTATCTGCAGTTTCATTCAAATACAATGCATGACGGTTTTATTTTTGTCAGACAGAGCAAACATGAGTACGGGAGGAACCAAAGAAAAAAGCTGTGTGAGACTGGTCACTCAAAAAGCAGACAGCACAAATGCCTGAGTTATTGGCAGTTATTTGCAGATGTTTAACAAGGCTAACCTGAATCTGGTGTCTGCTTGGGGCTTTTTGCGGGGAGGAGTGGAGAGAATATTCTGCGTAGGAAGTTAAAACGCTGCAGGTTGGTGAGCTAACATCCTTGGGCCTGCACTGGAGGTGATTTTGGAATGCCTGCTGGGAAAAGCCCATAATAAAATGGCTGTTATTTTTAATGTCACTTGGAGAAGTTATTTCAGTTCTAAGGCTAAGAGCTGCACATGACACAAAGCAAGAAGAAAACAGAAGGAGAAGAAAACAGACTTCAGTCCCCTACAAACCTTTCTTTGAACATGTACTTCGGAACAATCCCTCAAAGTGTTAGTTTTATGGGCTAGATGGCTAACAAACCCATCCATATTTAGCTAGGACAAGTACTGCTGTGAGTGCAGTAGTCAGACACATCAGTGTGTCATGAAACCACTTGAGGACTTTCACTTAACCTTGAGGTTTGCATCATCTTTCACGTAGAATGTGTTCATACTTGCCTTGAAAATAATGATGTTCAGGACAGTAAGATTGTTCTGGTGCTGGGCTGCAGTTCTGGACATTATATGCTCCCTTCACAAAACCCATCAACCTGACAGTAAGAACTGTAGCTGTTTGCTAACTGGTTATCAAATTTGGCTGTAAGTGCAGAGAATGCCCTCATACAATCCTTTTAGTAGTGGTTACAAATACTGTATTAGGCATGCCGTGGAAAGAATGTTACAAAAGACAATAAAATCATATCACAAACTTCTGAGTAAAAGATTTTTGGTCCTTTTTAATTCAAAGACTGTTTCTTTGCATGGCACTCACACAGAAGTGGAGAATTTTCCACTGGAGTTAAAAATTTGAAGGTTTTCCAAGGAGCTATTTTGTTGATACTTAGGACGTGTTTGAAGAAGCACTGTACACTGATTTCTTCTGTCCCTGTCTTTCACTTTCAGAGTTTCCTTGAGAGAGTAGATACAACAAAGTCATCCCTAAGTAACAAGTGCCCCCATGTATAGTTTCTTCTTTGTCCTAAGCAGGTCACCTAGGGCAGGTCACACAGGAATCTGTCCAGGTGAGTTTCGAATGTCTTCAGAGAAGGAGGCTCCATAACATCTCTGGACAGCCTGCTCCAGTGCACCCTTACCCTCATAGGAAATAGGTTTTTCCTCATGTTGAGGCAGAGCTTCTTGTGTTCCAGTTTGTATCCATTGCCCCTTGTCCTATCACTTGGCACCAGTGGAAAGAGACTGGCCCCATCTTCCTGACACCCACACTTAAGGTATTTGTAAGCACTAATCAGGTCTGCTCTCAGCCTTCTCTTCAGGCTGAACAGCCCCAGGTTTCTCAGTCCTTCCTCATAAGAGAGATCTTTGTGTTTATCTCTTTCAATCCTTGGCATGCCTTATCCTGTTATCCCATCCTGTATTCCTAGAATCTGTATCTTTAAATTATAAACCAAGCACACACACACCCCCCATCCCCCCCAAACCCAAATACCCTTGGCTGATATTTATTGCATCTTGGCTGTTCTTGCTAGTGAGAAATTTTGTTAGATGCCTCTTTTCTCATTCCTGGCAGAAAAGGCAGTATTAGAAAATAGTTTTCCTCTTCCACCTATAGCCCAATATAAAGATGCCTGTGAACAAAGGTGAGCACTTGTAGAACTTGCACAATGTGCCTCCTTTTATCTGTATGAGTTCTTATTACAGAAAACTGCAGAGCAGGAAAAAATTGAGTTAGCTTAAAAAAGAGGCAAAAATCCATCAAATGCCATTTTGCCCTTTTTTTTTTTTGTAATGAAAATTTGAACTATTGTTAAAAATCTTGACTGAAAGCTTGTAAATGGAGGAGACTTAGAGCTTCGACTTTGTTGTGTTAATGGAGTGGGATAGAGGATAAGAATAACAGGATACTACTGGCACAAGCGCCATGATTTCATAAGTGGATGATGCTTCTGCAGGCCAATGCCACCACTTACCAGAGAGGGTCAGAGCTTTTTGAATCCAAGCTACATGTCTCTTTCCCTTCACCAAGAAAATGTACTTGAGACTGGTTCCCTTTCACTTCTGCTGGTGTTAGCCAGCATAAATTCCAGTAAGCTTTAGACTGATGATATTTTGGACTGACACCAACAAGAACAAAATGTACCCTTCTGAAAGCGTAGCCCACAAACCACTCTCAGCTTTTTGTTTAGTTCCTTACTGAAAGCTCTGTGCTGGACCTGGCATGGTTTCTTCCCTGAGAAGCCTCTGTCCAGTAGTGAGGACAGGACACTAGCTTTAGGAGGTATTAGAGCAGCCTCATCTACAGGACACCCGAGACATTGTCCTTGGCCAGTGTCTGAAGTGCAGTTCCCATTAGCAAAGTATGACTAGAAGGAGCATCCTAAGGGAGTCCAGCCTTCAGCCCATTGTCTAACTCCTCTGGACCCCAACTCATTACATTTTAATGCAGACCCGCTCTCTTTATGACTAATGAACACACATCCTCCCTGACAGTAAAGCTGGATCCCTACTGAAGTGAGCAGCAGTGTAGCTGCCAGCTGTGGAAGAGCTGCCCAGGCTCCTTGCTTTCAAATTGTATCTTCAGAGGCACTGATACCAAATGGTTGATTTTAACTGGAAAATACCAATTAAACTAATTGTACAAACACTGAACAGGAGGCTGTTTGGTCTTTCCCAAATCGCTTTTCAAAGTAGAAATTCAGCTCAAGAGAGCAAGCAGCAGTAGTTAGAGAAGATGCCTTGGTTTGCAACTATGTATTAGCTTCCAAGGAGGCTTTAGGGGAAAGATAAGGGCTGTGAGAGTTAGTTCCTCCCCAAGCCCTCCTTTTATCAGAAACTTTGGTGAGAGGTTATGTTTGTTTTCTCTTTCTGAGTGGGCTTGGAGATATTGCTTGTCATCTACAGAAACTAAGGCCCTCAAATGCAAGGGGGGTTCCTGATCTTTGCTCCAGAATCATTTCAGTCCTTTAGTTGTTGTCTAGTGATACATGCACAAAAAAAATATCTCAGGGACATGGAGTACAGCCACAGGGTTTCTGTCACAGTTTTGTACTCTTTTAGCCTCATGTTCTTTGTTAGGCTGTGGCCTGGCTTCAGCAAGAGCAGTGAACAGCCCTTCCACCACAAATCTCTTCTGGTCTGCTCATTCTGTTGGCTTGGATATGCGGATCCAAACTAGGGGTGATCCTAGTAATTTATTTTGTGATCAGATAGTCTCTCAAGAGAGAATTAAACAGAAATTCATGGTCTAAAGGTCTAGTAACAGATGAGAACAGACAAGTATGTATCCCCTTAAATCCATAATCTAAACCAAGAATACACAAGTATACAGGCAAGTGTAATGGCCAGCCCTGAGCCAGTGGCTGCAGATGCTGGGGAAGTATGAGATGAAAGGACTGCAGATCATAGAATGGTCTGTGTTGGAAGGGACCTCTGAAGGTCATCTAATCCAAACCCCTCTGCAGTCAGCAGGGTCATCCTCAACTAGATAGGTTTCCCAGAGATAATGGTTCATGTGCTCACCTTACACAGTACTGCTAATTGCCACTACTAGAGGCAGAATACTGATCTATTGGCTTGACCTCTTAGAGCTCTTTTTAGGTATTTATACAAAAGTGTTATAGATAACTGCAGGTAAAAGTTTTTGATAACAGCTTTATTGACACCAAAAGATCTCAAAAAGGTAATAAAAAGCAACAAAAGCAATAAAAGGCAAGCAAAGCAGCGCGCTGGGATTGAGAGGGGACAAAACTCCACCTCCACAGCAGCTTTACAATAGTTTTCTTCATCTTATATAGTTACATCATGTACATAAACAAACGTATGCTAAATAGAAGGCAGGCAAATGGTAATGAGTCTTAGAATAGGTGGGCAGATCCCTGCTCCCGTGCACTCTGTGTGGCAAGGGTCAAAGCATCCACTTGCATGCGTGCTCAGTCGTCCAGGCTTCTTGTCTAAAGAAAACAAATCCTCAGTTCCTCTCCTCAACCTTGGTGTCTCCAATTAGCCAAACACTCTAAGTTGCAAAATATGCAGCTCCCCCTTTGTCCTCAGAACAGGCTCCTGCAAGCTCCTGACCCCCAGTCCCAGTGCACTCTGAATTCTCTACCTTTAACAAATCACAGAATCACCAGTACATTCATAACAAAAAGCCTATAGTGTTTGTTGCTCTACTGGTCTTGGGTGATAGGTTGGACTCAATCTCAAAGGTCTTTTCCACCCAGAGGAACTCAGCCCCAGCAAGGAGCCCCAGCCAGCACCCGTGGGTGGTATTGGAGGAGTCAGCCTAGCCCTAACAGCCGGGGGGCCACCAGGCCCCCCGGCCTTTGTTGTCACCACCACCATCACCCAGTGCACACCATGGTGACTCCATGGGTACTCACCAGAGATGAGAGGAGGATCCTCAGCCCAGATGGGCTCAGCTTAGGGCTGCTGCCCTTCCTGGGGCGGATTAAATAGGGGAGTGGGTGGGGAGGGCAAAGTGACCACACCTGGGGTGGGAGGAGACTCCAATAGAGCCCAGGTGCTCTGGGTTTGAGGGGATAAAAGGGGGGAAATGGGGTGGGTGAGGGACTGTTAGGGTGTCAGGTGATGATAGGACTGGGGGGAATGGAAAAAAAAAACAACTAGAAATGGGTAGATTCAAACTGGATGTCAGGAAGAAGTTCTTCCCCATGAGGGTGGAGAGAGGTTGCCCAGGGAGGTGTTTAAGGCCAGGCTGGATGTGGCTCTGGGCAACCTGCTCTAGTGGGAGATGGCCCTGCCCATGGCAGGGTGGTTGGAACTCGATGATCCTTGAGGTCCCCTCCAACCCCAACAATTCTATGATTCTAAAACAATTTTGCAGTTTAGGCTGGATGTTAGGAAGAAATTCTTCCCAGAGAGATTGGCCCTTGGAATGTGCTGCCCAGGGAGGTGGTGGAGTCACCATCACTGGAGGTGTTTAGAAAGAGCCTGGATGAGGCCCTTGGTGCCATGGGTTAGTTGATCAGATGGTGCTGGGTGATAGGTTGGACTTGATGATCTCTAGGGTCTCTTCCAACCTGGTTAATTCTGTGATTCTCTGAAATACTGAGATAGTTTAGATAGCAGGTTCCTACTTTTCTTTCTTCCCCCTCCCCACCCCTGCTTCATTGTGCACTCATCACCTGAAGGTATATTAGTCTTTGAAATAAAACAATGAAGAATTCTGTGATAGCTCACAAAGATTTTCAGCAGGAAGGACAAATGTGGAAGAACTATTTTCAGCCTGAATTGTGTATGCAGTTATGAGAATGATGCACGAATGCTGAATAATAGTGTTTTAAGAATCTGTACTTGGCTGACCAAAATTGTGTGCCATATTATAGATGAGCTGCAGCCCTGCAGTGCTGGTGAGCTGAGTGAGGCAATCACTCTTCATTCCTATACTCATTTTATTATTGTTTTTCCTTCATGCAAACTCTGCAGCATAAGGATTTGAGGTTTTAGCCTACTCTTTTTTCCACCTCCCTAAAGCTCCTTGGTGCATCTGTTAAGTGAACCTACCAGGGCTCAGGCTCTGCCTGACCTGCTGTTCTCCAATAGAGAAGGGCTGGTGGGAGATGTGATCGTAGGAGGCTGTCTAGGGTGCAGTGACCATGAGATAGTGAAGTTTTACATAGAATACATAGAATAAACCAGGTTGGAAGAGACCTTCAAGATCATCGCGTCCAACCCATCAACCAATCCAACACCACCCAAACAACTAACCCACGGCACCAAGCACCCCATCAAGTCTCCTCCTGAACACCTCCAGTGATGGCGACTCCACCACCTCCCCAGGCAGCCCATTCCAATGTGCAATCACTCTTTCTGTATAGAACTTTTTCCTAACATCCAGCCTGAACCTCCCCTGGCGCAGCCTGAGACTGTGTCCTCAATATGCAGGGAGATAGGGAGGAGCACCAACAGAACCCTTACCTTGGACTGCCAAAGGGAAGGCTTCAGCTTATTCAAGCAGCTTATTGGGAAAGTTCCCTGGGTAGCAGCCCTCAAGAACTGAGGGGTCCAGGATGGTTGGAGCTACTTCAAACAGAAGCTCTTGAAGGCACAGGAACTGGCAGTTCCCACGAGCTGAAAGGTGAGCCGGTGGGGAAGGCTCTGGGCCTGGATGAGCAAGCAGCTCCTGGAGGGATTAAGGGGGAAAAAGAGGCTGTATTGCCTTTGGAAAAGGGGGAGGCAACTTGGGATATGTTTAGGGATGTTGTTAGAACATGTAGGAGAAATATTAGAGAGGCAAAAGCCCAGCTAGAACTTAAGCTGAGCACTGCTGTGAAAGATAATAAAAAGCATTTTTATAGATATATTAGTGCTAAAAAGAGAGCAAGAAGGACTTCCACTCCTTATTGGACCTGGAGGGGAACACTGTAACTAAAGATGAGGAAAAGGCTGAGGTCCTGAACACCTTCTTTGCCTCCATTTTCAACAGTAAGGCAGGAGGAGTTCAGGATAACTGGCCTCCTGAGCTGGGTGATGGGGTCAGGGAGCAGTGTAGTCCCCTGAAATCCATGAGGAAGTAATTAGAGACCTCCTTAGCCACTTGGATCCCCACAAGTCCATGGGACCAGATGGGATCCATCCTAGGGTGCTGAGAGAGCTGGCAGATGAGCTGCCAAGCCGCTCTCCATCATTTTCCACCAGTCCTGGCTCACTGGAGAGGTCCCAGATGACTGAAACTGGCCAATGTGGTCCCCATCCACAAGAAGGGTCAGATGGAGGAACCCAGAAACTACAGGCCAGTCAGCCTGACCTCAGTGCCAGGGAAAGTGATGGAGCAGATTATCCTGGGGGCAATAACTGCACCTGAAGGATGGCCAAGGGCTCAGGTCCAGCCAACATGGATTTAGGAAGGGCAGGTCCTGCCTGACCAACCTGATCTCCTTCTATGCCCAAGCTGATGTGGAGCAGGCTGTGGAGCGACTTCAGCAAGTCCTTTGACACTGTCCCTACAAACTCCTGGCCAAGCTGTCAGCCCCTGGCTTGGGCAGCAGCACTCTGAGCTGGGTTAGGAACTGGCTGGAGGCTGAGCCCAGAGAGTGGTGGTGAATGGTGCCACAGCCAGCTGGCAGCCAGGCACTGGTGGTGACCCCCAGGGATCAGTGCTGGGCCCCATCCTGTTCAATATCTTTATTGATGGTCCAGCAGTGTGCCCAGGTGGCCAAGAAGGCCAATGGCATGCTGACCTGCATCAGGAACAGTGTGGTCAGCAGGAGCAGGGAGGTCATTCTGCCCCTGTACACTGCACTGGTTAGGCCACACCTTGAGTCCTGTGTCCAGTTCTGGGCCCCTCAGTTTAGGAAGGATATTGAGATGCTGGAAGGTGTCCAGAGAAGGGCAACAAAGCTGGGGAGGGGTCTGGAGCACAGCCCTGTGAGGAGAGGCTGAGGGAGCTGGGGTTGCTTAGCCTGGAGAAGAGGAGGCTTAGGGGAGACCTTCTTGCTCTCTACAACTACCTGAAGGGAGGTTGTAGCCAAGAGGGCGTTGGTCTTTTCTCCCAGGCAACCAGCACCAGAACAAGAAGACACAGTGTCAAGCTGTGTCAGGGGAAGTTTAGGCTGGAGGTGAGGAGAAAGTTCTTCACAGAGAGAGTTGTTTTAGGCATTGGGATGTGCTGCCCAGGAAGGTGGTGGAGTCACCATCCCTGGAGGTGTTCAAGAGGGGATTGGATGTGGCACTTGGTGCCATGGTTTAGTAGTCATGAGGTCTTGGGTTACAGGTTGGACTTTTTATCTTTGAGGTCTCTTCCAACCTTACTGGTTCTATGATTCTATGTTCCCTATACCATACTTCAAGGAATTCTCACGAGATCTAAGCTGCAGATGCTTTGCAATATGTAGCTGACCTGCAGATGTTTTGGCATGTATTTGCAAGTTACACAGCCAGCCACTCTGAATAAACTCCAGATGTGATTCAGAGAGAGAAAGTAGGTGGCAGAGGCATTCTGGAAAAGTATATTGGGTGCTTACGTTTCCTCCGGTCAGCTCCGTCTCTTGAGGTGTGATGTAAAAAGAAAGGGCAGAAGTATTACCTGGGAATCCTTCGAGTCCAAGCATCCTCTGCTCTGTTGGTTCTGTGATGTTATAGTTCTCTTCTGTCACACCAATACCAAAGTCCTCTTAAGATGATTTTTACTATCTGTTGTTTGTGAAAGTGCTTTTGCTAAGCATTGGTTGAAGAAAAGAGTTGCCTTGAAAGTTTTGTGGACGAAAGAACTCTCACAGGACCAAACTGTTTCAAACATGACACTCCTACATTTTAAGCATGACATCCCATACATTGGCATCCGCTCTGCAAAGTGCAGCTGGATCAACAAACTGTGGTTTTAAAACTCTCAAAATTATACAGTTAATCCTGTATGGGGAAAAAAAAGGAAAAAAACACATGTCCAAGTGAGACTTCATTTCAGACCCACCTCTCTCTATATACAGTCATGACTTCCCAGCTTTGCTTTGCCTGCTGAGCCTATAGAGCTTTGGCCTAGCCTGTTAGCAACACTTTTGCCATCTACTGCACATCAAAACCCAAGTAAGTGTGAGATGACAAGGGAGAACAGCTTCCTGAAAAGGATACACGATAGCTCTGCATGTAGTTATTGTTCTGATGGACAAGTTGTGTGTGCATGGCCAGAGAACAGCAGTGCACAGCCAGGAACTGATTTTTCTTGTATAAATGTGTTTGTACAGCTGAGGTGGTGCTGCTGAAAACTGACTCAGAAGCCTTTCACGTAGCAGTGGCAGCCAGGCACTTCAGAGTTCCCATCTCTCTTCTGAACAGACTGTCAGAGGTCCCCATTACCAACCTTTCTCCTCAGCTATATGCTTGTTGAGAGCCATGCATGTTCATCTGAAGTGAAATAGACAGAAATGTATAGGAGTGTATCAATTAGAGCAGCCCAGAAACAAGCATTCTACCATGTAACACCCTACTATGTGACATTACTCTTCAGAGTAAGGCTGGGACAGACAGCTGGGTAAAGGAGCTTTGTTAGACCTTTCAGCTGAATCTGTAGACCTTGCTGAGGTGAAGCTATCAGACACCACTGTGTTAGTTTTGCTTGTGAGCTCCCAGAAGGCCCCCAGATGCTTGAGGCTTAACCCCAGCTGGCAACTGAGCCCTGCACAGCAGCTCACTCACTCTGCCCCAGTGTGTTGGGAGAGGGAACTGGAAGAGTAAAAGCAAGAAAACTTGTGGCTTCAGATAGAGACAGTTTAACAGGTAAAGCAAAAGCAAACAAGTTCAATCGCTACTTCCCAGGTATGTTTGGAGCCATCCTAGGAAAACAAGGCTCCATCACATGCAATGGCTGCTTGGGAGGACAGACACCATCACCCAAAATGTCTGTCGTCCCCCTTCCTTATTCTCCCAGCTTTATATGCTCAGCATATCATCATATGGTACGGAATCTCCCTTTGGCCAACTGGAGTCAAGTGTCCCAGCTGTGTACCCTGCCAGCTTCTTGTGCACTTCCAGCTTACTGTCTGCTGGGGTGGTGTGAGAGGTAGGAAAGGCCTTGACTCTGTAAGCTTTGCTCAGTAATAACCTAAACATCCCAGTGTCATTAATACTGCTTCCAGTGCAAACACAAAGCGCAGCCCCATACGAGCTGCTGTGAAGACACTGAACTCTACCACAGCTATAACCTGCCCAAGGTTTCAGTGAATTGCCATGAGTCTGAGCAAGCACAAACTGTGAAAGCACAGACCTGGCTGGTGTCTGAAATGGCACCCCATCTGGGGGAGAAAGTTCGTGCTGCTGTTCATGCAGATGCAGATAAAAGCAGCACATTCCCCAGATTCTCTGCTCAAGCTGCAGGGCAGTGTAATCGTAAGCGAGCCAGAATCCTACCCTTAAACCTTCTGGGAATTAACATCAGATGTAATCCAAGACACAGGCTCATGAATACTGTTTGTCAGGGAGTTCTCTCCATGGGTAGGTACTGCTCAGCTTCAGAGTTTCAAAAGAAAGTGGGTTTAAAGTGTGTATTGTATTTATATCTTTAGTAACTGTTTAATAGTAGCAGTGATTAATAAATGCATGATACCGTGTAGGTATCGAACCAGAAAATGGCAGTGGCACAGGACACTGAGCTCTAATAGGAACTGAGGGCACCCCACAGGCTATGGTTTTTATGAGTTTCATGTAATCCATAGCAGAAAGGAGGAAACAGACACTAAGGGCTCTGTGTGAAGAGGGGCTTGTGTTTGTGCATGTTCTGTTTCTCAGTACCAGACCTGGTAAGCAGAGATCTGCCTTTGATGGCACTCCAGCAAAACTCCTGCAATCGAGGCTGCTTTGCCCACAACAGTGAAGGCTGAAGTAAATTTGTAGAGTTGGTAGTGTTGAGGCCCCAGTTCCATATGCAAAATTCTTCTTCATACAAGTATTCCTTTTGCCATAGTCCTGAGAAATTAGTGATCATCAGCTGAAAAACATTCACAAACCTCTGGCTTGTAGTGTCATGCCAGCCTGTGAGAGCTTTCAGGATTGGTCCTGCAAGGCATGATCTCTCACTCAGGCTCAGAGGAACAGAAATATGTATCAAAAAGGCTGTAGCAGGAGAGAAAAGGACAGGTTGAGCCAAGACTATGATGCTACAGAGAGAACAATGGCAGAACGTGTCAGTCATATTTCAAAGGAATTGAGCACAACTGCAGTCTTAAGCTAAAAGGTCTCCCTACCCTCATGCCCTACCTGGCATGAGAAAGAGTGCCAGGATGAAGGTACTGCTGACAACATCTAGGACAGAGAAGTAATAAAAATGTTGTAAACAAATCAAAACTGTAGACAAGACAAACCACAAAGCTACCTTTCTAAAGAGGCCATAAAGGAAATCAGCTGTGGTTTTTTGTAGGTTAACGTTCATTTTGGATTTTTTTTCTTCCTTGAAATTGTATTAGGGGTTGTGTGCAAATATTTGTGTTTAACTTGCTGTCTAAAATGATGGATTTGGAAAGAGTGCTGCAGTTTCAATCTGTGATTGGAACTGTCACAGCAGTCCTTAAAACAAAAGGAAGAATTAAAGTCTTTTTAATAAGGAACTCATGTAGTAGTTCCATTTCATTGTCTCATACTTTGTGTCAAGTGGTAGCTACTAATATTTTTTTGCAGACAGTTATGGAGACCTAGAATAGAAACAGATGCTTCACTTCAGAAAAATCAGTGTTCTCAAATGACCCTCTGTTGCTGGATCTTTGATGTTACCCTTCTGCCTCTTAGGTAAGAGTCAGTTTAAATCCATTTAGCCTATAAGCTTGGCCTTGGCTGAACACACTGCACTTCAGGCACAGGCAAGAGCAGAGCTCGAAGAGATGAGCACTACTGCAGGCTTTGCTGGCTCAACAAGCAGGAATTACTGTAACTTGTCACAGCTGTGGAGCACTGTGGTGTTAATCCCCTTCTCAAGAGTAAGTCACTTGGGTGAGCACTGTGGCCACAGTGTTCTGGAAGGAAATCCATTTACACGGCTGGCATTTCATTTCACAGTCTGCCTGAGAAAGTTAGAGGGAGGGATGCTGGTAGAGGGAGGGATGCTGGTAGAGGGAGGGATACACATGAGAGAAAGTGGTTTTCCCACCAAGAAGATTTTCATGACAGGCTTTCTTCCTCAGCTCTGTGGGTGAGATTTTGCAAAAATCTTGGGGCCTGAAGATTCATGTGGCTGCATCTCAATCATTGCTCTCTAGCACTCTTCCAATGACTTGCTTGACCTCTGTGTGAATCACTTTGACTAGATGTCATCATCCTGACTCAGAGCTAGTGCAAAGACAGGAATGTCTCTTCTTGATATTAAGAAATGGCAGTGTCATTTGACTAGTGCTGCAGCCATTCTCTTGCCTGCTACTGCTTCTCTTGGGATCCTGAGCCTAGTGCCTCTGTTTGGCTCTAGCTGGAGAACAGTCAGAGAATGCCCACACCTATGTAAGACTTGTCATGCACTTGAAAAGATCAGTGACAAGATTGCCCCCAGTGCTAAAACAACTGAATGGGTCGTTGGCAGAAGTACCTTCAGGAGAAAATTCCAAAGGAAGACCTCTGGTCTGTCCACACAATAATAAACCAGAGCATCTTTCCACACCTGTGAAGAAGAAGTGGAGATCAACCAAATGTCCCAGGCAGTGTTTTTCCTAACTGAATCCTCATCTTTCTGCCCCAGAAGATCAGAACAGGATGAATTTTACTGAAGCTGTTTTGTTCTGTTAACTTCTGCACAGAAGACACCAAAGGATGTTGACTTGCTGGAGCGTGTCCAGAAAAGGGCAACAAGGTTGGTGAGGGGCTTGGAGCACAAGCCCTATGAGGAGAGATTGAGGGAGCTGGGGTTGCTTAGCCTGGAGAGGAGGAAACTCAGGGGTGACCTTATTGCTCTCTACAACTACCTGAGGGGGGGTTGTAGACAGGCAGAGGTTGGTCTCTTCTCCCAGGCAACCAGTACCAGAACAAGAGGACACAGTCTCAGGCTGCGTCAGGGGAGGTTTAGGCTGGAGGTTAGGAGGAAGTTTTACACAGAGAGAGTGATTGCCCACTGGAATGGGCTGCCTGAGGAGGTGGTGGGGTCGCCGTCGCTGGGGGTGTTCAGGGTGAGGCTTGACAGGATGCTTGGTTGCATGGTTTAGTTGATTAGGTGGTGTCGGATGACAGGTTGGACACGATGATCTCGAAGGTCTCTTCCAACCTGGTTAATTCTATTCTATTCTATTCTAAATTACCCTCTTCTGGCTGTCTGGTGCCTGCTACAATACTTGGAAAAGCTAAGGATTAGTGCCACATATTCAGGCAGCTGCCAATTCTGAAGATTATAAAATTTTCAAGATCTTCAGTTTCTGCATGAAATCTTTAATCACAGCTCATGTTTGTTGCCTCCGTGCATTTTCCCTGACTTGCTCTCTCCTCATAAAATCCTCCTACCACATGCTGTCCTTTAATTCAAGCTCTCTGCACAAAACAAGTGGAACTATTCAAGTATTACACAACAAAAATGTTTATAGTAGTGGCAGATACCAGGAGTGTAACTAAAACAATAGGAAAGATGTATTAGCTCAAAGATAAATTAATGAATGTTAAATTAAGCTGAACCTTCGAGAAGTAAATATTTAAATCGAGCCACAAAGATGGCTCAGAGAGCATAAAGGTTTGGGGAAATATGAAGTGTTCTGCTGAACAGAGTTCTGAATGTGAAAATTTGCATTAAGCTTTATGCAAATGTCTGCATACCATAAAACTGAGTGGAAGCCAAGGAGGATGTCTCGCTTTGTTGTGTAAATTGCAAGTCAAAGCAGCACTCGTAGGGCTCCACTGACTGTTTGCCCTCCATGCCTGTAATAAACGTTGCCAAATGAATAGCAGCACTTCATTTCTTTCTACTTTGTCCAGGCCTTTCTGGACCAGAGTCTTGAAAGAAAAGCTACCCCAGAGGAGAAGGAGGGCAACAGCATTCCAAAACTCTGAGCAGAAATATTTCCACCCTTGCTAGCACGAAGGCTAAGAGCAGCCCAACATGTTCCTAGGCTTTTTGCAATTTCCCTTAACAACTGCAGAATCACAGCCCATATGAAGAAGGGAGCTGTCACCCAGAGAGGGGCTGACAATTCTTCAAAGAAAACTGAGAAGGGAACAGAGGCTTCAGCTCCATCCCTGCAGAAGGCCACAGACTGTCCAGGGACTTTGGTGGAGCATGTGACTGGGAAGGGTCACAATGCAAATAGTACAGCAGCAGAGAGCTGGGCTGGAGCCTCTTCTGTTACAAACAGCAAATATTGCCTCCAAGAATCAGGGGAAAGGCTTAATTTTTCATAACAGACTTTGCCACAACTTTTTCCTCTATTTTCCTGAGAAATGGAGAAAGGGACCACTCTGAGCACATCACCTCCCAGGATCTTCTGACCACGGTTTTGTCTGAGTGTGCCTCAGTTCCTCTGATCTCGATTTTTACTGAAACTTTATTTAATTACCACTCTTCTGTTTCAAGAGTTTTGTGTTGCCTGCCAGTTTTGTATTAATGCAATAATATTCCATTGCTGAAAGAGCTGTTTGCAAAGATTAATATTTGACTGCTATTTTCCAGTTCGAGCAAGCAAATTTCCATGCAGTGTGTGCCCTATGCATAGCCATCTCTGCTCAGGTGGGAATAAAAAGCACTCAGGATTTTATATTGCCTGGGATTTCTCCTTAGTTTCCAGCCCAGAAAATACTGCTGTAGCCATCTTCTGTACAAGGTTCTTAATTAGACATGTATTATCCTTCAACAAGGTATTTTCACCTGCCCATTAGTAACTCCGTCAGTTTCCTAGCTGTTGCACAAAAGGAGAAATCATTCTGCTGCCTTGCCTAAAGTTCCAGTGGGAAGCTTCATCAACTGGATATTACAATTCATCATGACAGTAAACCTAGGTTTTGCTAATCTTATACACTGGACAAGGGGAAAAATAATGGCAGGCAATTCTCTGGCTCATACTGAACCCTGAATCACAATCTGGGGCACTATGTATGTTAACATACCTGACTAGCCAGTTTAGGTGCTGTTATAGCCTAGTGAGGGACGCTTCAGACAGGGCCCCTCCTTTTAGCTACCTGCATTCTCTTCTGCATGCTGTGCTTCAAGCACTTGTAGGTACTTGCCCAAGGACAACAATTACCAACCTTTCTTTAGAATGAATATCACCAAAGTTACCTAAAGCTTCTGGTCTGTCACTTGTGTTCACATTATGTAGACTTTGGGGTCTAATGGCAGCTCTGAGTTGCTCTCGAAGCACCATGTTATTAGATACAGTTCTGTCTGGTTCACTTCTGGTTAGCTGCCTTGCTTTTCTATACAACCATTCATCATAGATTGCCCTCCAGCCCCACCACTCTGATTTGCTGTTACCTTCCACAGGAATGAGTTAGGACTATCAGCACTGTGCAGAAGAGCCACTACTGGCCATCAGGCTTAGTCGAGATGAGTCAATTACTTTATCATCTTCAGTCCATCTGTAATTCTAAATAGTCAGCGTTCAGCAGGGTATGACAGAACATTATTATCTAACAGCTATTATGTCCATGTATGACTTCTTGCTAACAGTTTAACGGTTTTACAGCAGAAGAAGATTAACAGATTGGATTTCACAAAGAACCCACATCACACAAATCTTCAAAAGATCTCCTCAAAGGAACAGGAACCAAAACAAACACTTTTCGAAAATAAGATGGTTGATCAAAATTGACCACTGCTTCCTTTGAAGGTAATCAAATAAAGATTTGTGGGTAAAAGGCAGCCTCTGGAGGCAGCAGGATTGTTTGATATTTTTTATGAAAATCTATCTATTAATAAAGAATTTAAAGTACTTCATTCTGCCTGAATTCCAATGAGAAAAGGCTTTTCATATGCAAGCAATAATGTGTGCAGAGCACTTTTCCCCTTGTGCTGTAAAGACAGCAGCTACAGATGCCAAAGATGGTTTAGAATTTAGATTTTTTTGCTAACTCAGATTCAGTTTATGCACAAAATTAAGGACAGTGTCTGCTTTCCTCACATTAAAAATTACCTGCTGAATTAGGCATGAGAAAATTTCTCAGTTGAAATCCTAGCAGATTTTGGCTGAAGAGCATTTTTCTTTTACCACCCCCCACATTTTTATATTACAAAATACAATAAAATAAAATCAATAAGCCTTGTCCAAGGAGTTTTATTCAAGAAACTGTCCAAGAAACCAAAATGTATATTCAAGTGGTTGTTGTTTTGTGTGCTTCCCCCCAACCTCCACCCCTTCGTGGATTAGAGAAAAAGCATTTTTAATAAAAAAGAGCTTGACCCTTCAGGTTTATCTCAGACAATCAGAATGGTTACGTGTGTGTGTGCTTACTGTAATATTCTTAGGCAGAATTAGAGATGCTGAGCTCCTGTAGGAAGCCACTTTCTTGGCAGCTCCGTCTTGGCCAAGGACAGGTGTAAGAGTTATTGCGTAGGCACTTCAAGGCTCACGTTTTCCTTTCGTTTTCTAGGGGTAGTTCAAAGAAACACGCAGATTTGAGAACAAGATTAGGCTCTGATGGGAAATGGCCCCTTCAGGGTACGAGTAAGCGAGCTGCAAATCTCGGGAGCGCTCTCGATGCCCGCGGCGCTCTCGCAGCGGAGCGACAGTGCCGCCCCGAGGCTACGCGCAGCTCCTGCCGTGGCTGCTGCGGCTGCTATTGCTGCCGCAGCTCCTGCCGCTGCTGCGGCTGCTTGCTCCGAGCCTGCGGCAGCATGCGGCTGTCCCGCTGCCCGCTGCTGAGGGAGGCATCACAAATTTTTAGAAACTTTTTCCTCCCTAACGATGCCAATGTTTGCTTTAGAAATGCATCCAGACAGGTTTTGAAAGTCTCCAGAGAAGGAGACTGCACAACACCTCAGGGCAGCCTGCCCCAGAGCTCTGTCACCCTTGCCTAAAGAAGTTTCTCCTCGTGTCGAGGTGGAACCTCCTGTGTTCGACTTATACACGTTGTTCCTTGTCCTATCACTGAGCACCACCAAAGGGAGTCTGACACCTTCATCTCTACACCCACCCCTCAGATATTTATAGATGTTCATAAGAGCCCATCTCAGCCTTCTCTTCTCCAGACTAAACACCCCCAGGGCTCTCAGTCTCTCTTCACAGGAGAGATGTTCAAGTCCCCCAGTCATTCTCATCACTCTCCTTTGGACTCTTTCGAGCAGATCCCTGTCTCTCTTGAACTGGGAAGCCCCAAACTGGACACAGTTCCCAGGTGTGGTCTCACTAGGGCAGAGTAGAGGGGGAGAAGAACCTCCCTGGACCTTCTATAGAATTTTACATCCTCATTTACTTCTTCAATCTCAATTAGCTTTGAAAAGTCAAACCCATGGCACAGAGGTAAATAAAAGAAAATTTTCCCTTCTCTGTAAAGTGCTGAGGTCATCCTTGGCAGTCTGACAGAGTTGTCTACAGAAAGCTGAAGCTGATGCTACTTCCTCACTCTCTGCCTCTTGACTTTTGCCAAAACCTGTGGTTTATTCACCCTAGTAACTAAGAATAAGTTCAGAGGAGGCACATACTATATATACTAAATAAATTTGTTCTTACAATTTAGGCCAGAGCAGGGGGATTTGGATGATCTATGTATTACATATCATAACAGGCAATGATGCATCAGTAGTTAACAGAAAAGATGAAGGCTTGTTTCCCTCTTTGGTATCTGTGTATAAAGATACTGAAGGAAGCAGAAAAGAACCAGAGGAAAGTGTAAAAAAATCCCTTTCTTTCCTCTGTCTTTTTCAATGTCAAGGGCAATGTCAGATAGTCAACAGGATAAAAAAAGTGTGGCTTCAGACAATGAAAACCCTTTGTTTAAGGATGTTTCTTTCATCTTTTCCCTTTCACAGTATTATATAAATCTGAGGAGAGAATTCCATTCCTCCCATCCCATGCCAGAGACAGAAATAATCAAAAGCCAGAACCCAGGGAGTTCAGGAGTCTTAAAGCAGCTGGCCAAAGAAATTGTTAACAAACTCAAGGAAAAGCAAGAGGTTTTCCAGAGCTATGGAAGTTTGCTGCGGGGTTGTGGAAGAGCGAAGGAGATGGGGAGCAGAAGGCCATAACTATGCGAGAAGAGGCAGACAGCACAATTCTAAGCAAGCAAGAGGCTCTGGTGACCATTAAGGGCAGGAGGGAAAAAGTAGAATTTCTGAGAGGTCCAGATAACGCACACATTCAAATACATTATCTGCTTTAGAAAGAAGCTTACATGTGGCATGGATGAGAGGAAACTGATCAAAGCTGGAAATCCTTGCAGCCATACAGCTTCCAGAAATAAACAATTGATCAATGAGTAGCATGAAGGTGTTAAGTCAGAGGACACTACTAGCCCTCTTTTCAGACCAAGAAGAACTATTTGTGAATGATGGAAGGTGGTATTTCACACACATTTGCTTCCACGTCTCATGCCAAGCAAGTAGATGTATTGCCTGACTGGACTAAGTTGCAACAGAATCCCATCTCCCCATCAGAAAGTACAGTCATGAGCATTTGTGCCCTCTTCTGAAGTTCATTATAGATTGAGAAGGGAAATGTTTCCTGGTGCTGCTGAAGGGTGTCTGTGACCAATGAGAGACAGACTGGACTCTGGAATAATATCTTCCCATTAGCTCCTGAAGAGTGAGAGACTCAGAATACTGAACCTGCAGGAAGATGTGTTAGAAGAGTCAGACAGGATTTTTGTTCCCATGATGCTATCAGGAATATGGGAGGACAAACTTCACAGGAGATAATGGGGGGTTGTGGAGTCTCCTTCTCTGGGGATATTCAAAGCCCTTCTGGACATGTGCCTGTGTGATCCTAGGTGGTCCTGCCCTGGAAGAGGGGGGATGGACTGGATGGTCAAGGTCCCTTCCAGCCCCTAACATTCTGTGAAATGCAAGATGAGCCTGCAACAGATGGAGATGGAATAGGAGAGGACGCAGGTGTCCTGAAGAATCTTAGTACTAAAAGGCTAAAAAGTCATCAGAGAAAGGAAACAAAGACCACCAGTTCCTAATGCTCACCAGAATTGCTCCTGCAGTTCCAGGCTCTCTCTTGCAAACTGGCCATAAATTGTCAGGAGATCTGTAGGCCACTGAGCACTGAGTATTGTTTGGTTATCTCTTTTCACAGATGATTCTCTGAAATATCACAGAAGCCCTGATGAGACCACCTCCAGGGAACACTGCAAACCGCTAGCTCAGGAGCTCCACACTGCATCCTCCTTAGCCAGTACTAGGGAGTCAGGTACAGGAGAGCAAGGGCAGCAGCCCTGCTGTCTTCCTTCACCAGACTTCTTCTACACCCATCTCCATGCTGTTATAATGTCACTTTGAGAAAGTCACACCTGCTAAGTACAGATTAATACACCATTGGAAGTTACCAGGAGAGAGAAAAGTAATATGGTGGATTGTTTGAGGTCATTGCAGTTGGTAAGCATGAAACCTCTTGAGCTTAACTGTCTAGAGAGCCTTTAGAATGCTAAGTAAGGAAGACACTGATGCAGGCACAGCCTTGTTGACAGCTTGAAGATAGGTTCTGTGAAAAGATTACCCCATTGCTAGTATGAAGCTTGTATTAGCATGGGCTCTGCTATTATTGCCAGATTTTCCTTGCAGATATTTCCTTGATGATGTAGCTACGTGCAGAGCAGGCAACTGAAACAAGCTGCATTTGTCTGATTTTGTTTTCTTTGACTTCAATGAGCTTTGCATTCTACTGTGTTTTCATTTTGTAAGTGCATCTGGCGTCACAAAACATTACTAAGCAGAGCTTTTCTTCAGGGAAAATCAAGACAAGCAAGAAAATCTCAGCATAATCAGTAAGAAAAGTAGAATTGTAGTTTAAATACACCACAAAGAAAAAAATATATAATTCCCAATCATAATTGAGTATATTTAAATTGGCTTAGTTTGTGTTATATTGCTGGATTTTATATCAGCTTTAGAGACAAAGTGATAATTAAATAAACGTGCTGGTTGGGTGTGGGATAATTTGTATCTGCCAGAGTTAGCTGTATGCAAAATAAAACAATACACACTGCATTTTAGCTGTGGTTGCATTCAATGATTTTGATTTGTTCATTGCAATAAATCTTCTACAAGCTCTTCAAGGCACTACTTTGCTGCCTCTTTCTTGCTTTAGAAAGTAATCTGGTTTCGGTTATAGCATTAAAGTGATAGTCATCCTTTCAATTTTAACTAAATTGACAGCTGACTCCAATTTCTGTGTTTCAAAGAGCAAACAAAAAGAACACAAAGTGTGCTCTTCAGCATCCCTTCCTTGCATGAAGCGCTACTCTATGTACCTTCTCAGGGAAAAAATAATTCTTACCTAGACAACATTGCATTTATAACTGGGGGGTTCAGTGATGTCAGAACAGAGGCCCAATGAACAAAGGAATGAAATGACACTTCTAAAGTCCCACCCCCAAAAAGCTGTTGACTTAGCACGGCGCTGGCACAAGTGAGGTGAGGTCCATTTCCAGCAGAGCACTCTGCGTGAGGGCTGTTTCTGAGTCCTTGTTGACATGTTGCCTTGCAGAGCTCAAGCCTCTCGCTGATCTGCTTGGGTCTGGCTCTTCTGGTTTGGGATTTTGTTCAGCTCTGTTATTTTCCTAATTCCTTTTCTTTCTGTTTTGTTTTTGGTGGTTTCCCCCCCCCCCCTCATTTATGAAAGTCAGCAGAACCTCTCAAGGACATCCACTTTAATGATATTACTCATAGGAAAACTTTTGTTCTTAGGTAATCTGTTTAACAGTGAAAAAATCTGGAAATGTCATATACTAAATGAAAAGCATTTGACATTTTTTTGCCCAGTGGTTAAAGGAACAGTTACATAATTTTTCCTCCTATTTCTTCTCATTAATGTTAGAAGAAAATATAAAAATATGTAATTATTTTGCTTCAAGGGGTTTCTCTCCTGAGTTTTGTGAATGACTTCATACCCCAAATGGAAAAGGTCACATTTTTCAGACTGTCTTCTCCAACTTTGCAAACGTTGGCAAATATAGCATTGAGAACAGGAATCTGATGTAAAACATGCAATGATCTTGCCATTACTTGGGTAAAAATATTAGTTCATTGTTTCCCCCTGCCCCAAGCAAATCCATTGTTCTTATGGAGCACACTACAGGACCCTGGAAAAAAGTATATTGTTCCAAAACTTGGTATCCTACCATTCAAATTAATTGCCGGAATTTCAGATAGGATGGCAGAGTAAGTTAAATCACTTCTCAGTTTGGCTTGCCATGAACTTGAAGCTTAGCCAGATTTTTGATATTTCTCCCAAAAAATTCTGAAAAAAACCCATAAATCCATCCATGCATTCATCCATCCATCCATCCATCCATCCATCCATCTATCCATCCCAGGATGATGTCTAAGAATTTTGAGAAGGAAGCCTGCTGGTGAAAGCTGGCTGAAATTCCTGTTTTCCCTCTTTTTGTCCTCAAACTGATAAAGTGAGAACAAAATGCTCAAGTCTCTGTTATGGCCTGGTCTCTCCTTCACATGCAAGTCCCTCCATCCTCACTTTGCCTACTGGGTCTATAGAGATAGAGTGGGAACATGTGGTGCTGATGTTCAAGACTGGGAAGTCACATTAATTACGGTATCACAGTACAACCAAGGTTGGAAGAGACCCCAAGGATCATCAAGTCCAACCTGTCACCACAGACCTCACGACTAGACCATGGTGCCAAGTGCCACATCCAATCCCCACTTCCAGGGACGGTGACTCCACCACCTCCCTGGGCAGCACATTTCAATGACTAATGACTCTCTCCATGAAGAACTTTCTCCTCACCTCGAGTCTAAACCTCCCCTGGCACAGCTTGAGGCTGTGTCCCCTTGTTCTGGTGCTGGTTGAATTCTTATAGTCCAGACCACATTTTGAAGCAGCAGTTGTTTGAGAGTGGTTTGGGCAGTTTGCTTGCTCCCTGTGCACCAGCTGATACTTGGACAAATAGTTCCAGACTCAGCTTTACTATTAAAAGGAATGGAAACTTTTAATGAAGAAATGAAACTCTCAGTCTTTTCTTAGATTGGAGCTTTAAAATCCATAGGGAAAATATGAAGACAGATTGTTATGCAAATGAAAAACTGAAGGGATTAGAATATCCAGACACATTTTAAAACTGCTTTAATCATGGATTGTTGATTACCAGCTGCATGTTTTACATAATTCTTTGAGCATTATTAATTTTAAAGAGTACAGAGTTGGGAGACAACAGGGAATACAACACTTGCACGCAACGCTGACAGCTGTGAATAGCAAGAGTTGTCAAATCACAAGTAACCATCCCATGCAGCTAACTCCAACATCCCTAGGCTCTTCTCACTCCCTTCATGAAGCAAACACAAGCATTCTTTCTAGTGTAAACTTGTACGAAAAATACCCTAATTTCTCCCCATAGTTTAGTAAGAAAATGACTGAGACAAGGGATTCCATCTGTACAGATCAAACTGAAACATAAAAATATATTTGGCTCATTTCAAACACAGAGAGAACTGTTAGAAAAGTGTATTTTAGAGGGCAGCTAGCCCCCAAGAGGGAAACAATGCACTTTAGAATACATTTTAGGATGTGGTGGGGAAAGTTCTCTGTTCGTGCTGCCTTCTATCTGTGTATATTCTTTAAATACCTGTAAAAAAAGTAAACTCTTATCAAACCTAGGTGCTGAAAATAGAGCATCTAAGCACACTCTGGTCTTCTCATATCTGCTTGTGCCTTCTTCTGATGGCCTTCTCCTCCACAACGTCAATGAACT
Source organism: Dryobates pubescens (assembly GCF_014839835.1). NCBI lineage: Eukaryota > Metazoa > Chordata > Aves > Piciformes > Picidae > Dryobates > Dryobates pubescens. Next base: position 355,664 of record NC_071625.1, read on the forward strand.
TTTGACAGGCACACATGAATGTAGGCAGCCATTTAGGTCTCCAGGCATTTCTCCATGCCTGTGTACCCAGCACAGCTGCTTGGGTATGGAGCACACAGAGACGTTTTCCTTCTCACTGCCCCTCACCTGGTTTTGTAGGTGCCTGTCTAAATAAATCAGGTTTGCACAGCTATGTAAACTTCGCTGCAGATACGGATCTTCAGGCTTTTCTTGTGATCCTCTTCAGCTAATTACTTACTGCAGGCATTAATATTGTGATCTCAGCTTGCTTACCAGTGAGACATTAAATGTGTTGTGCTCTTTCTTGGGTTTACCGAGCAGTAGACCAGGGCTTTGAGTTATCATTGGTTTGCAGGACTTCTGCTTGACAAAAAGAATGCAAATACAAAGTACTTGGGTAATTTTGCAGTGCAAATTGCTGCTCTGCAGCTCCAGGAGCAATGCAGGCACCTGTTCAATACAAGAAACGTAAAGATCTTCAGACATTTTAGCCCATAAAAAGGTTAAGAAAATGCTCAAGTAATTCTTTTAAAGCTGTGGCTAAGCTATTTTACCTTACTGACAAGAAGAAATAATTGCTGAGGATGGAAAAATCTTTACATTTGCCACAGATTTTACTAATCCCAGTGACTGCATCTGTGCAACTCAGTCCCCTGTGAATATATGTCATAACTGTGGACAAAACAGGACAATAAGCACTACTCTAAGTTGTGACATAGAAGTTAAATTCTAAGAATTGGACAGCATTAAAAAAAATAATCAATGGGATTTTCAGCAGTTAAATCCATTTTGAATTGAAAAGAAAATCAAATCATTTATTTAAAAAGTTGAGATTAGATGAACTTTCTGAAGCACTTTTCCTTTATTTTCTGTCTGAGATGAAGGATTTTTCTTGTTGACATCAGGAATTATATGCTGCTAAAACCTCATCTAGTTCTAATGTGATTGGTGTTATGCTTTAAGGTTCATCAACAGGGAAAAGGATCAAGAGGAATTAATTTGTTTCAGGAGCTATAAACATGTCCAGAGTGAATGCTGCAGCATATTGTTCATTTCAGAAGACTTATCCTACTGCTTCTGGACTCAGAAGAATCAGGAGGACTGGCTCCCTACCCTTACTAAACCACTGAATATTTCAGGTAGTAGTCCAGGGAACATCCCTGGTGAATGCAGGGTCAGCTGATTATTTCTAGGACAATTCTTTGTGCAATGTAGGCTTATTATATTTGGTTAGAGATCTCTCAGGTAATTGCATTGCATTGTGTAGTGTAAGCTTAGGGTGAAGTAGATATAAGAGACTCTCTTCCAATGAAGTCATAAAATTCCTGTCACCAGGCTTTGCAGCAGAAAGCAAATGTGGAATTGCCCACAGTTGTTTTCCTTTCTGATCTACATCATGCCAATGTATACTTTGTGAATTACAAGTCCTAGGAGAGTCTTTTGTTTATGGATTTTATTTCAGTTTGTTCTGACACAAGAGAGGAGTTAAGCTGTCACATTACAAGAGCAGGGAAAAAACCCCACATGATTTACAAAAAGAACCCCAAACAATCAAAATAAACCAGCATGCCTGTAAATCACAGCTCCTAGAAAATGTTATTCTGTACTTCAAAGACTGCTGAAACACCAGAGGAACTTCATAAAATAAGTTAAGTTTTCGTGGCAAATTGTTGGGGGACATCTGTTGTAACATCTTCTAATAATAATATTTTGGTTTTCTCCGGTAATTTCCCCAAAGATTTAAACGTGCTTCACAAACAGCTTCTTGAGATGTTAACTATTGAGTGAGCAGTGTGTAGTGCTGGTGTTTCTATCACTGCACCAGAATTATTTATTCACATTGTTTTCCTATCTAGACACAAAGTCTTCAAGGGTGGGATGTGCACAGCTCTGGAATTAGAACATAGGAAAGAATTCAATTGAAGAAACAGAAAGTATCCTAAAGCAGGTCTGAGAAATAGTACTTGCCCTAGTAGTGACTGCCACTGTAACATCTGAGGGTCCCCTTATGAATAAACCCAACAGCATCTTGCTCTCTGGGCACTCTAGCTTGTTCTTTTGCTCTTTTGTTTTAAAAATCACTGGTATAGAAGTGTGGAAGAGAGGGTGAATTACTCTGTGCTCATGGATAAGTTCAGAAGAAAACACAAGCAGTGAATTTAGCAGCGATCCTGGAAGAAATTTGCTTATCAGTTGCGTTTCTTTCTCTGGGAGAAATGGTCATGGTTTTATCTGGTTTTTATATCTAGCGTGAAATTCAAAGCATGAAACAAAGCTGTTTTACAAGATGAGGAACAGAGCTGGGCACCAAGTTTTGCTGTTGGTAGTTGACATTCGCTTCTGGTTCCATTTCACAGGAACAAAGAGTGAAAATTTGGTTGAAAACCTGGTTGCAGTAAAGTTGCACAGAAGCTAAGCCTGTGTGTCCTTCCAAACTCTCTCATTTCACTCTCTGCTCTTGCAAACAACAAATACAACAAATGCTCTTGCAAATACAACAACAGTGTTGTATTTTAGTGATTTATTTCAGAGTAAGCATAAATAACTCCCCTGTCTACTATAATTTTATTAAACACCCAGATCTTGTTTCTTTCCTTGTAATGTCTCAAAAATTCCATGATTTAAAAAAAAGGAAAAGTATCTTCCCTTTGGTCAGCATGGGATGATTTAAGAGCCCACAGCTTTTTTCTTTAAGATGGTAGAGTACACAAGATTTGAGGCTATGTTTTGTACCAATTTCATTATTGTACCAAGGTTTCCTTTTCATTAATCCAGCATAACTTGCCTGCAAGAATTAGGTCTTCAGTAAATGAGCTTACTTATTGGTATTTTTGGATACAGAGTTCTTTCATAATTATAGTTTCTCATAGCTATAGCTATATTTTTATCTAAAAATGAAAGCCAAAACTCTTGCTGACAAGTAGAAGTCTTTTCTACTCTATTGATAACATCAATTTTTCTCATCTCCCTGTCGAGATATCCCACAGCAGGCCATGGTTTGGAAGGCCAGATGGAATGCTGAAGCCAGCCAGCAGTTTGCAAATGGACATTGAGTGCTTAATTTTATCTTGAATTCAAGCAATTTCCTGTGCTTCCAATTGGAAAGACTTCAGCTCCCTAGGGAACAGTTTGTAAATGCAGAAGGATGATCGCTGTCTACGTGCAAGGAGGGAGATGCTGCTGAGTGTTATGTTGAGAAGAAACCTGTGCAAGGGGAACTTCTTGCATCTGTCTGTACCATTCCCCCCTGTGACAGTGCAGGAGCTGATAAAATGCACAGCAATACCATACTTGGGGATTCTCAGCTGTTTCTTGAGATAGACAATTTTATTATCAGCTCTAAAACAGAAAAACCTTTTAAGTAAGCCCCTGAAAGAAACAGCTATTGCATGGCTCTGACCTGTTGTACATCATTTCATTACTGCAGTCATTGTCCTGCCTGTAATAACTGTGCTCTGGATTATTCTCTCCTCCTGTAAGAACAGTAATCTGCTCTCCTTGGGTGAAGTGCATAGCCTGTGTCAGTTCATCTTTCAGGACTCATCTTACTTTTGTGCAGCAGCCTTCAGCTTGTCATCATTAATGAAATAAATCCACATTCTTTGGCTCTCAGCTAAGGTTTTGTTGAGGAATTTCAGCCCCTGTGCCTTTGACAAGCTTCTGAGCTAGCCACATGCTTCTGGTACTATCACTGTGTTCTTTATTCCCCACTTATATTTCTCAAATTCCATTTATGGATTTAGCTAGTTTGTATCTCCTCTTGCTTTTCTTGAGCTTAATCCAATTTCTAGCAATGTCAGCAGGAGTCATTCTGTTGCCTTTGGTGGGCATTGCACCAGGATTTTGCTGACATTTGTGTGGTCTAACTAGGCTGCCATGCCATTTTGTGTTGGTGTAGCATTCCCAGAGAGTTTGACCAGTTTCCTCTAAGTGCTGTTTTTCAGATTAAAGGAGAGAGATGGATCAACCCACAGACAGAGTTCAAAATGGATTCAACCATGTTCTGCTCCTCTTTGTATGGGTAAGAAATCTGGATGACTACAAGCTATACCCAGAGAAGGAGCTAAGAACCTAAGGGTTAGAATTCTTCTTTGCAGCTGTGCATATAATTAAAATGGGTCATTAGGGAATGTGTCATAGCAAAATTTACATCCATATAGAAAAATGTTCTGTCTCTTACACGCTATGCCATCCCCAAACTGTTCTCAGATGATGTCTGAAAGAGTACTCTTGGGCTTGTCAGAGAAATGTGCCAGGAGGCACAAAGAGTCTTATGCCCTGCCCATAGTACCAGCTCCTAAGCAAAGGCAGCAAACTGTGGTACATGAAATCCAGAATGAATGTGCATCCTCATGCAAGACACTGTGGAGTTTAGGACTTCTGAAGGCCAGCCAAGAAACATTGAGTTTTGAGCAACTGTTGGTTTGTAGAACTTGTATGGACTTTTATAAGGGCTGAGGAGACACACTGTCTGTTTAGGAGCCAAAGTGTGCAGTTACAGTGTCTGAGATTATAATATCTGTTCTTTGGACAAGACTTCACTCTGTTGGAATTTTATTGTGTTAGACTGGTGTGTAAATGCTCAAACCCTTTTGCACTGGATTCCCTTAAATGTGTATGGCTGTAGCTATTTACTCTTCTGAGTTTGCCATGGTACTGAAGCGAGCTGTGTGTTGACCAGTCCTGGAGCACAGTGTCACACAAACAGTAAAAGATAATGTGCTTCCCTGTGCCCTTCCTGTTCATCCCATCATCAAATAAGGGTGGGTGGATGTCCCTCTTCAGCAAGACAGCCATTTGAAGATGTTTAGGGAAGAAATGGAGAGGCTAAGATCAAAAGATCCCAGAACCTGTTCTGTACAGTCAGTGTTGTTCTTGCACATTTGGGTTAGTCCAGAGTATTTTTTTAGAGGCAGAAAATCTTCTCCCTAAAGGCAATGAGAGCTCCCTGCAACACTACATTCTCTTGAATTTATTGTCTGAATTCAATGTTGTAGTGAAGTTAATTATCAGTGACCCTTAATATATTCAATCTTAGATAAAAGCTACCCTAAGTTCAAGTTAAGGTCACAAGATGTAGCTATAATTTGGAGTAATAAAAGCGATCCAAAGGGCATGCAGAACAAACAATTGAAACACACAGCTGTGTAAGAAACTCAAATGAGTCTGATGAAGAAAATGTACAAGGGAGAAATTCAGGACTTCTTCTGTCACCCTGCACCATGCTGCATAGTGATGCCATGTGTCACTAATCTGATTTTCTTCATGGCAGCCCAAATATGATTAAATTCTTTTAAAGAAACATATTTCCTTTAGAGGTTCCATCCAGCAGGTCTGAATGATCCAAAATTACCCAAAAGCTTTTTTCCCACTAGTTCTCCACTGTCAGTGAACACTAGACCCTCTCTTGTTACCTCTTCTCTGATAAACAAAACAAAACAACACAACATTTTTGCCCATTTTGTATTTTCATGAAGGAAAACCCCCAAACAATATAATCAGCAAATCATTGTGTCCATATGAGGCACTCAAAGCAAGCAGCACTGTATCTTTCCGTGAGCATTACTGAACAGGAAACCTCTTTTGTTTAAGACCATCTTCACCTGCCCAGAAGGAAGACACTGTAGTACATTCTGAAGGTCCACAGTCACACTGCTGAGACAACAGCTGGACCTATTCCATGCCACCAGCCACTGCCAACCAATGATCCTACCTACCCTTCTGTGCCAGGTAAATCAAGCACATTTAGCCTCTCTCCAGCATTCTGGCCCAAATAAATTTGGTTTGCCTTTGTTTGCAATGTTAAAGATCAGTTCAGTGATCAGGGAAGCTCCTTTGGGCTACCATTAGCCCCACTTGCTTTCTCAAAGTCATGCTGGAGTCCAGGTATTTACTGTAATGCTACAGATGACTTTTTTTCCCACTGTTTTGAGACAGGCTAGTGAAGAACACCTTATATGAGGGATAAATATGATAATTTTGATATGAAAGAGGTGATTTTATTTATTGGGGGGGGGGGGGGGGGGGGGGGATCTTCCTGGTACAGTAAATCTTTCCCATGATTTCTGGGAATGCCTTCAAGAGCTTTAGCACTGAGCTATGCTGCAGCTTAAGAAGCTCCTGGATTCAGTTTAGTTCAATTATTTGGGTAGCGCAGCCCCTGCATTTTCCAAATGGATATCCATGGTACCAAATTATGCTGCATTTGTGAAGCAGATGTAAAAGAAGGGAAGGCAGTGTTTCATGCCACATTTCCAGGTCAAGTTCTCCAAGCCAGGATTTCGGCGGAGCATTTGAACTTCTAAGAATTAAACTTCTGGTGCTGACCTGAATGGGAAATTGTGTTACAGTTGCAGTGTTTGTCCCTATAGCTGGTGGTTCTCCAAGAAAAGTAAGAATTTGGCAGCCTCCCAGAAACTGAGTTTCATTCCTGAGCTTTCTACGTTTGTTCTTTCACGAGCACCTCTTCGGAGTGTTTCTACTGCTCTGATCTCACTTTTTAAAATTAAAGGATTTTTCTATAAAGATACAAATCCTTCATGCAAGTCTGTCTTTACCTATTTTTTCTAGAATTACCCTCTCCCCAAACTGCTTTTTACAGCCCTGTCATAGGTGGAGTTGAACCTGCTGCTGGTACTCAATACCATGCTGCCCTCCTGCCAGCTTCCAAACGAAAGTGCCTGTTGGAGCAAGGTATCATGGGGCTGGAAGTTCACTGTAACAGAAGCAGCTTCCTCTTCCAGTTGCCTCTTCCAGCTACCGATTTTGGGGTGTTGGTCTTTTCTGCTGAGTGGGCTGTGGGTCAGGGGGTGGGAGGAGGTGGCTGGCTTCTGCTGCTGCCTCTGCATTTTGCTGTACCTTTCTGCAAATAAGCTGAGGTAGTTGTGCATTGGATTATTCCCAATAACATTCTGCAGCTCAACTCTTTGTATCAACCCAGAGTTTTGGGGGTTTGTTGGTGTTAATTTCCCTCCCGTCTGTGTGGAGAGAGAGAGAGGCTGTGTTAGCCCAGGACAAATCCAGCGCACCCTGCCTTGTCTTTCTAAACTTTAAGCAGTAGAGGGCAATCTGAGAATGACTATCCTGACTGTTCCTGTAGCTTAAGATGCTGTAAATCCGCTGCTTTCAAAGGTATTAGCAGTTAATGGCATGTTAAATACACTTTAAATAATTACTGTACTCAGTGGTGATTGTGGATGTGCTGCACTTGTTATATTTCTCAGAGCAAACTGAACTTTTCTTTCTGGATCAGTTGACTGTGAGATCTCAATAAAGGACTCACACTATGCTCTGCATTCCCATACTCAGCATAGCCTGTCTGCAAATGGATGGAAGAAATGTGCAAGTAAGGATGAGGAAATGGCACTGCAGGAAGAATAAAACCATATGGAAGTACCTGAGAATTAAACAAGGATAAAATTAGTATAATTTGTCTCTCTCAGAGTTTTATAGACATTTCTCAACTACAGCTTATAATTCTCTACAACTTTGAGTACAAATTCTGTGTTATTTTCTGTTGTAAAGTTTTTGAAACAGCATGCTCAGTTTAAGGGAGTTCTATGGTCTTTGGCTAAACTTAGTTGAAAGTATTATTATGCTGTATTAAATCTCGTGGAAGCAGTAAGATGCATTTAAGAGACAGCAAGACACTAGCAGACATTGAGTGGGAGCCTGAGAGGAAAGCACCTGTGGCAGCAGTGATTGCCTTGTTGCTCATAGCCTGGTCCGAATATTGCAGCAAATTTACTTGGTAACAGCCATCCTTTAGATCTTGGAAATCATCTTCCTGTCACTATAGAATAGAGGCTATTTATACTCAGCTGTGTTTCACTGCATTTCTTTAAAGTTTGAACTTACATCACAAGTTACAACAATATGTGCAAGGAGCTCTTGCTGTGACTGCTTCCCTCAGAAGCCTGCATACCTTCCTCCCAAGTTTCTCTGAGTTTTTCCCAGCCTCATCCCTTAATCCTGCTTCTGTTTCCCCCTCCTGTGGATCTTGTTTATGAACAGAACTCTGCCTGTCATCTGTATGCCAGTAACTCACTTCTTCAGTCCTCTACTCCAAGTCAAACACATTCTTTTCAAGCCTTCTCAGTGCTACTCAGTACCAGGGTGAACTCAGAATGCCCAAGACACAATTCTTAATCACACCCCTTTGGTTTTACAGGTTGTCATTGCTGTGCTTCCTGGGCCTGATGCCTGTAAGGTGAGGATTGTCTTAACTTCAGTCCTCTTTAGAGAGCTCCAGGTTTGGCCTGTGAAAAGATTTTTAAAGGCATAGCCTAAAACTACTGAGGAACAGCAACACAGCCATCAGGCAGATTCAGCTGCAGCAGTTTCCCAAGCAGATGCAAACTGTGGTCTTGATCTGGACTGGAAACACTGAGGTGAACCATTCTTAGCTCAGTGGGCTCATGATTCAGCAGGATGTAAAGGCAGAGAAGCAGCTCAGTGGGCTCGTGACAGATCCATTGACATTTCCATGGACTCTATCACTGCC